>NC_059075.1:96444849-96753438 GCF_020497125.1 Mauremys mutica | reverse complement strand
GATCCTCAGTTGGTGCAAATCAGCATAGTTCCATCGAAGTCAATGAAGTTATGTTGATTTGCACCAATGATTTGGCCCTCTGTTTAGTTTTGGTTCCTTTTTTTTTTTTTCCATATCAAGGATACTGGAGAGAAACCTTAGCTGGCTGAACCACGGTGATTCCAGGTGTTAAGAATCTTTGCTACAGAGAAAGATTGAAAAGGTCAGTCTTATTTTCACAGGAGAAGAGAAGAGTGAAAGGATTTAGCAGATTAATTCAAATTTCTGAACAGGGTGACTGAAACTGAATGACAAACTATAAATACTGCTGAAGGGTTCACAAAAAGAGACAGATCCATAAATTAGGAAATTAAGATTGGGCAAAATGAAGATTGCTATGATGCATTAGAAGAGCAATAAACATAAGCTTCCCAGACAGACCAGTGCGGCAAATATTGTAGATGAGTTTAAGTAGCAGCCAGACACTTTTATGGAGAGGATTGAAGGATTCATTGATAAAGCAGGGAGGCAGGATTGAGATAATCTTTAAAAAGGATTGTTAGGCCATATAGCCTTTTATGGTCCAGAATTTCTTTATGGCCCTAATGCCTGGTATCCAAACTCGTTACAGGCGGAAGGGGAAGAAAGTGCTAGTCGCCTTTTGCGATTGTTACTGATAGGAAGCTGTTTGTTAATATCATTATTCAGTATGTTGTCACCAATGTTAACAAGACAAAAGAGAAAAATATAGATAAGTAATTTTTTTTAAAAGCTACAATAAGTCACTTAAACACATAGGCCTAGATCCTTGGCTACAGCTGAGGGCTGCACTGCACAGCTAAAGTGATGTGTGCACGTAAAGGGGACTTTAAACCATTGTGTGTGCACCGTCGTTTCAATGCCCTCTTTATTGGTCAGGTCTCCCAAGCATTACTTAGAACAGCTTGAGGGCTCACACCAATCACCCCTTCTCACTACTTGAAGAGGGACAAATTCACAGTGGAACTGCAAAGACCATTTTGGAATTATACCAGTAATAAATTAGGCCTCGTAGATAGGAGTAGAATGATCCCCCTGGTTGTAGAGTACTCAGTAACTGAACCTGGAACTGGCTGTTGGCAAAGCTCTACAGATACAGATTCCAAGGCCAGAACGGACCACTGTGATCATCTAATCTGATCTCCTGTATAACACAGGCCATAGAACATCCTCAAAATAATTCTCTTGAACTACAGCATATATTTTTTAAAAATCCAATCTTGATTTTAAAATTGTCAATGAGGAAGACTCTACCATAACACTTGGTAAGTTGATCCAATGTTAATTAACCTCACGGTTAAAAATTTACACATTATTTCCAAGCTGAATTGGCTAGTTCAGCTTCCAGGCATTCAATCTTGTTAAACCTTTCTCTGCTATATCAAAGAGCCTGTTATCAAATATCTGTTCCCTGTGTAGGTATTTATAGATTGTGATCAAGTTACTCCTTAAACTTCTCTTGGTTAAGCTAAATAGATTGAGCTCTTTTGAGTCTATCACTATAAGGCATGTTTTCCAGTCTTTTAATTATTTTCATGGCTCTTTGTTGAACCTTCTCCAATTTATCAGCATCCTTCTTGAATTGTGGACACCAGGACTGGACACTGTATTCCAGCAGTGGTTGCACCAGTACCAAATACAGAGGTAAAAATAATCTCTCAACTCCAACTCAATATCATTAGCCCTTTTGGCCTCAAAGCATCATATAGGGAGCTCCTTGTTCAGGTGATTATCCACTGTAACCCCCAAATCTTTTTCAGAGTTACTGCTTCCCAGAATAGAGTCTCCCATCTTGTATGTTTGCCCTACAGTCTTTGTTCCTAGACATATGAACAAGAAGTACATGAATGTATTTTTAATAAAGATGAGCTAACAAGGTGTTGACACAGCCTCAGAGAGCTCCCCCGATATGCTGATATCATTCCACTTTTCAACCCGGTGTAAACCAGTTTAACAAAGGGGCATAAAAGAGTTGTTAAATTTTGTGATCTGAGCTATAGTGGAACTTTTAGAGACTTGGGTTGGACAAAAATCAAGAATTCCATTTTACCAAAAATTTTGAGGTTTCAAGAAAGAAAGAGACCACCACAGAATAACCATTAGGCGAGTAGTTTGTGTACTCACCTGGGATGTGGGAGACTAAGGTTCAGGTCCAAAATTAGGCAGAGGAGGAACCTGAGCCTGGATCTCCCACATCCCAGGTGAGTACCCTAATCACTGGACTATTCCATCCTGGACCTGAGAAACCTTCTTGATGTAATTTTAATTGAAACCAATTCATTTCCACAAAAAGTTACTGTTTCCACAACTTAGCATTTTTTGACACATACACATACACACACAAAAAAATTGTCAAAAAGTTCCAGACCAGCTCTAGCAGATGCACCTTTCAGCTTCTGAATATCACTCGGGAAAAGACCCAAGATATGCAGACTGAGATGCAGCAGAGATTCCATTCGTATTTGAACTTTTCTGATGCTGATCTGCTAGTTGCATAGATGCCAGTTTCTTTTTGTTTGAGTATTGAACACATCAAGTACCACCTGGCAATCTGACTCCAGTGTAACTTCTCCAGTGGAAAACCAACCACTGCTCACAGCCTGTACGTCATTTTTTATTAATGGAAAGATACAGAAACTATGGGTTTGTGTTGCCCTTGGGCAAGATGTTTTTCTTAATACCTCTGTATGAAAAAAATACCTGCACCTATATACCACAGTGATGGATACCCCTGAAAGGTCAGACTAGATGATCATAATGGTCCCTTCTGACCTTAAAGTCTATGAGTCTATGAAAGAAGACAGACACACAGCTGGCTAGATGAAATGATAGATAAGGTAAATACTGGCACTGCTGACAAATTCCTTCCACTTATCTAACATTCTGGGATTTAAAATTGCTAATAGCTAAATCCTGGTTGCCATTCCATAAACATTCTCATTCTCAGATAGGAAGAAAATAATGTTTAATTGCTAATATTACCCATTTTAAAAGGGCAATAAACATAAAAGCCATTCATTTAAGTCTGTTTGCCTGATTTTTTTCTTCTTCAGAAATATTGGTTATGAGAACTCTTTAAAAGAGATGGGGAACAATTTTGGATTAGGCTTTAGGAGAGGACTGAACTGAATTACAATAACTGTCTCAACTAATTTATAGTTTGCTTTCTTGCTTGTTAGATTTTTATTTTGTTATTGTTTTACTGCTTGTTTGAAATTAAATTGCAGACAAAATGAAATCTTACAGGTTAAAACAGTGCTCCTATTTTCTCACAAAATAGAATATAAAAAAAAGAATGTTCACAGCAACACTTATTATACTGGATCGCTTCTCTTCTTCAAGTGGATGCTTTTCACAAGCATCAATAAGCATGACAGCTACAACGCATTCCACTTCAGCACAAGACAGACTACTGAGTCACTTTTGTTTAAAGCACTGCAGATCATTCAGGAGAAATACAATTTACTGGCACATATGTTTCTATGATATTACCACACTACGTTCTCAGCTTGTAACCTAAAGGCAGACTGTAGAATTTTCAAAAGCAGCTAAGTGATTTAGGAACCTAAGTCCCATTGTCAAAAGTGACATATGCAGTTAACAGACTAACTGCCCATTGAAAGTAGGACTTAGGCACTTTTAAAAATTTGACCCATAGTTAGGAAATGCCAGTGTGACAGATTGGATCACAGAAATCCCCCTGGGAACTGCCACCTGATGTGATGGGACTTCAGAACCCTGCTTGGTTTGAGCCAGACACGCTAGCCTGCTACAAACACAGACCCAGGTCTGAACCATGTCCTCCAAAAGCTGCAGGCTTAACTGAAAACAGCTTAAGAAGTGCTCCTGTCTCCAACACTCAGGTACCCAACTCCCAATGGGGTCCAAACCCCCAGTAAATCCGTTTTACCCTATATAAAGCTTATACAGGATAAACTCATAGATTGTTCGCTCTCTCTAACACTGATAGATATGCACAGCTGGTTGCCCTCCCAACCCCCAGGTATTAATACATACACTGGATTAATTAATAAGTAAAAAAAGTGATTTTACTAAATACAAAAAGTAGGATTTAAGTGGTTCCAAGTAATAACAGACAGAACAAAGTGAATTACCAAGCAAAATAAAGACATAAGTCTAAACCTAATACAGTAATAAAACTGAATACAGATCAAATCTCACCCTCTGAGATGTTTCAATAAGCTCCTATCACAGGCTGGGTGCCTTCCTAGTCTGGGCACAATCCTTTCCCCGATACCAGGGCCGGCTTTAGGAAGTGCAGGGCCCAATTCGAACAGTTTTGATGGGGCCCTGGCAGGGATGACTAAAAAACACATGTAAAAAAAACCACATGGGGCTTGTACTCACCAGGCGGTGCGCCGAGTCTTCGGTGGCACTTCAGCGGTGGGTCCTTCACTCGCTCCAGGTCTTCGGCAGCACTGAAGGACCCGCCGCCGAAGACCCAGAGAAAGCGAAGGACCTGCTGCCGAAGTGCCGCCGAAGACCCGGAGTGCTGCCAGGTGAGTAAAAATTAAAAAGGTGCCTCTAGCCAGGGAAGGGATTCTCACTGGGCATGGGGCCCTCTTAGGCGCGGGGCCCGATTCGGGGGAATTAGTGGAATAGGCCTAAAGCCGGCCCTGCCCGATACAGTCCCTGTTCCAGCTCAGGTGGTAGCTAGGTGATTTCTCATGACTGCAGCCCCCTTTGTTCGGTTCCACCCCCTTGTCTCTCTTTTGCACAAGGCAGGAATCCTTTGTCCCTCTCTGGGTTCCCACCCCTCCTTCTAAATGGAAAAGCACCAGGTTAAAGATGGATTCCAGTTCAGGTGACATGATCACATGTCTCTGTAAGATTTCATTACCCAGTTGCCAGCACACAGGTATACAGGGAGACTTACAAGTAAACAGAACCATCTACAGTCAATTGTCCTGGTTAATAGGAGCCATCAAAATTCCAAACCACCATTAATGGCCCACAATTTGCATAATTACAATAGGCCCTCAGAGTTCTATTTCATATTTCTAGTCTCAGATACAAGAATGATACATACATACAAATAGGATGACCACACTCAGTAGATTATAAGATTTGTAATGTTACCTTACAAGAGACCTTTTGCATGAAGCATATTCCAGTTATATTATATTCACACTCAATAGCATATTTTCATAAAATTATATAGAGTGCAACGTCACAGCCAGGACATTTCATTTCCTAAGATTCCTATGTCACGGCAAATGTCGCAGTAGGCAATGTTGTATAAGCACAATAAAGATAAGGGGCCAGATTCTCAGCAGGTATAAATTGGGATAGTGCCACCAAACTCACTGGAGTTACTGTACTCTGAATTACACCAACTGAGGATCTAGCACAGAATGTCTTTACTCATCATACTAGAGCATTAGTGAAAAGCAACAACAGAATTGCCACATCACCACCACACCAAAGTGCCACTGAATTTCCAAGGGCATGTGTCTTGGTCTGATGTTGGCAGACAAGCAGATGACAAAAAACAACTCCATAGCATTATAACTGAATATGCTTAAGAGATTTTCATTACTCTAACACACAGCACTGCTGTTTCTCTTAAAATACTAACCATATTGAACAAAATATAAGGATAGCTATGAGCTCTTCAAATTCCATTTGTACTACAGTGAGGGAGTGTCTTTTGTTCAGGAAATCAATGCCGTTCCATTAAACATACCATGCAGGTGGAATTGTGGGAATCCAGGACTACTGTCAGTTAAATCTATTTTGGAAAAGCTTTACTATTCACACAGGAATCGCCCAAAGAAGTGTGTGTGGGGGGGGAGGGGTGTCATGGTCCGAGAGTGAGCAGGGCCTGAGACCCCTTTGCAGTTCCTTTTGAGTGCATTCTCAGGCAACATGCTGTGTGTCCTTCACCTACGTGGAACCCCATGGTTCACCCACTTTCAGTCTGGATTTTGGGGTTACAACCCTGCTGTTTGCAACCGTGTAAGCACAACAGGCCCAACTGTATTTGGCACCTGCAAGAAACTTCCCTCTGGGAGCCTGTGACCAGGGACTGACTAAAGTGAAGCAACACAGCTTCTTCAAAACAAACATATTGTTTGTTCACCTAAAGGTACACAACAATCAGCCTGAGTCATACCTAATGTTCATCATTTTCCTCAAAGGCTGGGAAAACTTAGCTGCCTCAGGGTATGTCCACTCTGCAGTGAAAAACCCACTGCTGGCCCCTGTCAGCTGACTCAGGCTCAGGGGCTGTTTGATTGCGGTGTAGACATTTGGGCTCAGGCTAGAGCCTGGGCTCTAGGACCCTCTGCCCAAGCATCAACAGTGCAATTAAACAGCCCCTTAGCCTGAGTCTCCCCCCCCCACACACACACACCCAGCCAGCCTGAGTCAGCTGGCTTGGGCCAGCCACAAGTTTTTAATTGCAGTGTAGACATACCCAGATTCATCCTGTGTCTCAGCCTGTCTGCTCTCAGGGAACACCCCTCCCTCTCTACAGTGAGAGATTTTAACAGTCCAGTATCCTTTTGATCTAAGCCTTGGCAAACTAGCTATGTAATTTTGCCTTGACATATCTTCCCAACTAACTGCCATCAAGTTGTTTACCCAGAGGTGTCTTATTGCTGGCCATTGTTTCCTTTGTTTGCTCTTCCTAACAGCACCTTTTCATTTAACTCCATCTAGTCAGACAGAACAATATCAAACAGGTAAACTGAAGTACATATAAATTCATAAAACATAATACAGATTTCTTCCCGGTTCTTCACTAGGGGGAAAGCTAGTCACTGGATGTTTGGGAGCGCTGGCCCTTTTTCTAAAAGAACTTTAAAATGAACAAAGGCTATGAATGGCTGGGAGGTAGAGAAGGGCATTGCTCAGGTTCCTCTAAAAACTCTTTACAATTCTTTTTCCTGTGGGTTGTGATTATTAAACTATGAAGAAAACCAGGTGCACTAGCACTTTCCCTCCCTCTATTCCAAATCTCAGGCAAGTTTGTTACTGGTGATTCTTTCTTCTTTGATCACCCAAGCTTCACCTTCTTTCAAGATGGAATCTGATGCAGAGGCCATCACGAACATTCAGAATATCATATTACTTTTATCATCATATAACTTTTCAAATTCCTCTTGAACAACGAAGATCCAGAATAAAAGGAGCGGGTTAAAGCTTTAGCATGTAAATGGGTTGGACCAGCTCACATCCTTCCTCACTTCCTTGGGATGCAAGGACTCACTCCCACTTAGCATAAGCTCTTGGAGAGAGAGTTCATACCCAGAGTCCTGGGGTGTTCTATGTATTAATTATTAAAATGGTAACAAATGGCCCTTTTGCTGACATCTACCTATTCTCTATTCTGAATATCCATGAGAGGCCAAGTCCTGTCTTCAGTTATATCCTTGCAAGCCCACTGAATTCCAATTCATCTGACTGTGGGGACAGCAATCTATCTATTAAAGAGTTCACCTTGCATCTTGTTGCTGGCATTAAATAGCAAGTATAAGTCCACTGCATGTGTGAGTACAGAGAGCAGAAACTAGACATAGCTAAGAGGAAGAGCAGCAGAGCTTGGAGAGAATTCTGTGCCTTACTTAGCAGGGTAGCTAATCAGGAGAAAATGAGAGTTATTTTACAAGAGGTTAGAGTTGGGATAATTTGCTGCTGAGATCCACAGGAATCTAGCAGATTTCCACTCCCACCTTATGTTTGGATTAATCTGACAAGGTTTAGTTTAATCTTTATTGGCAATGGCTGGGCAGCTGAGCTTAGCGAAGTACATGTTTCTTATACACATCCACCTGAGAATGATGCAGAATTTCTATCCAGGAGAAAACTTCATCCTGAAAGGCCAAGTCAATCTTTAATCCACTAAAGTTAGTGGTGAAATTCCATTGATTTCAATGGGACCAAGATTTATCCCAATGTTAATAATAAACCTTGAAAAGCCATTTGAGCTGATAAAGACTTTGCTGGCTGAAGATGGTTGCCAATCTTTGTAAATAATTCATTGGAGCTGGCTTGTCATGCAGCAAAATGTTACAGTAAGATGTCCAACTTAACACAGGATGATTATCTGAAAGATGAATAGCCAGCTCCCCACTGAAAGTTTAAAACAGAATACACCAATGTTTAGGCGAAAGCTATTCCTAATGCTTATGGCAGCTTTCCCAGATGAAATCTCATTGGAGGCTGCTATGTGGCTGTGCATTTGTAATGAACGAACATTATATTCACCAGCAATGGTGCATGATTTCTATCCTGCTTGTCTTACAACAACAGAAGAAAGTGAGACAATGGGCATGATTCACTATAGTTTTACTGCAATTTCACGCTGTTTTTGCTTCACTTAAATCAATGACCTTACACTAGCATGAACCTGGAATAACACAATTATGCAGGTTCATTTGAGAGCACTACTCCACTAGACTATTCTTGAACTGGGTTCTAGTAAGTCCAACCTTGATTAAGTTTTAATAAATTTACTGGCAGAAACTGGTAGCTGGAAATAAATTTTAAGTGGCTAACCAACTCCTGGCTGCTACTCTCCAAAAGGCCATCCAAGCCTGGCTGGAGCCCAGGTGATTTCAATGGGAGATTAACTGAGAGTTAAAGGACTTGGGTAAAATCAGAGTAAATCCCTCAGGATTTCACCTAAATAGCTTGAATTTTAAGTTTAATATTATTTTAACTGTATTTTTAAACATGTTAATTCTCCCTAAAACAATAAAAAGTGTGAAATGTAACAGATACTCCACAATTTACCAGATGCACCTTTCTGATCTTTAAAGAAGACCTTGGGTTCTGTGGTTTCCCTTATCAGTTGCTTGGCTACTTGCACTAGGCACACTGTTTATTTCAGTGTCCCTTATCACTTAGGGTGCAATTAATGAAGCACCTTTGGTGCCTAAAGTGCTGACATAAGTCCCTAAGTCTCGGTACATAGCATCACTGTGATCCACAAACCTCACATATTTATCCACAGTGGAACAGTCCTTGGGCCAGGGTGAGAAAGAGAAGGAATGACACTAGTCCAGCGGTTCAGGAATCCACCTGGGAAGTGGGAGACCTCAGGTCCAGCCCCTTCTCCAGTCACTCTCCAGTCACAATGAAACAGCTTCAACAGTGAGATTGAGCGAGATCCACATGAGAGTATCCTATAGCTTGGTGGTTAGCGCACTCTTCTGAGAGGTGGAAAACACCTATTCAAATCCCTTTCCCCCCTTTGGGAGTGAGAGGAGAATTAAACCTGGATCTCCCACATCCTAGGTGAATTCTCTATCCACTGCACTAAAGTGTATAAAATGGCCAACACCACCACCACCACCTCCTTCTCCATCCATTTTCTGTGGAACGAGGTAAGCACCTAAGCTGCCTGACTCCAGGCGGTAGGTTCCTTTTTATGAATCACAAGCCAAGGTAGATGCCTAAATCCAAGCTGCAGAAAGGCACTTACCTCCGTGCGAGGGGCAGGTCTTAGCACACACCCCTCTTGTTGGCACCTCCCATTGGCTAGATAGGCAGCACTGCAGCTAGCATGCTGGCTTTTGTGGATTGCATTCTAAGGCACCTATATCTCTCCTTTCATCGTATAGAGAGCCTAGGCTCCTAACTCAGGCTTTGTGGATCACAGTGTTATTCCTGTGATTTTCTAGATGCCCAAGAGTTAGTTGCCACTCACCTTTGCAATACTTAAGTCCCTTCAAGGATCCCACCCTTAATCACATTTGAGTGAGTGAACATACCTGTCCTGTTGAGAAAATTATCTCCAAAGGGATGAAAGAGTAGATCATTAGTATAAAAATCAAGTGAAGGTTTCATCTGTATACTGATTCATAGATCATAAGGCTAGAAGGAACCATTGTGATGTTCTATTCTGTCCTCCTATATAACACAGGTAATAAGACTTCCTGAATTCTTCTGTTTGAACTGGCACATATCTTTTAGGGGAAAAAAATCCAATCTTGATTTAAGAAGTTCCAGTGATAGAAAAGCAACCACAACCCTTGGTAAGTTGTTCCAATGGGTAATTATCCCCACTGTGAAAAAAATGCATCTTATTTCTGGTCTGAATTTGTCTAGCCACTGGACTTGTTATACCTTTGTCTGCTAGAGTAAAGAGCCCCCTCTCGTCAAATCCCCATCCCCCAGGTAGGTACTTACACACTGTGACTATGTCACCCCTTAACTTTCTGTATGTGAAAATCAGCCAATTGAGCTCCTTGAGACTGGGCCCTCAGTCAGCAGCGGCCACTCTCCGGCTGCCCAGCTCCGAAGGCAGCTGCGCAGAAGTAAGGGTGGCATGGGATGGTATTGCCACCCTTAATTCTGCACTGCAGCTGGCGGGGCGCTGCCTTCAGAGCTGGGTGCCTGGCCAACACATGCCACTCTCCAGCCACTCAGCTCTGCAAGCAGTACAGAAGTAAGGGTGGCAATACTGTGACCCCCCACACCTCCAAATATCCTTGCAACCCCCCTGCAACTCCGTTTTGGGTAGGACCCCCAATTTGAGAAATGCTGGTCCCCCCTGTGAAATCTGTATAGTATAGGGTAGGGGTAGGCAACCTGCGGCACTCGAGCTGATTTTCAGTGGTACTCACACTGCCCAGGTCCTGGACAGCAGTCCGGGGGGCTCTGCATTTTAATTTAATTTTAAGTGAAGCTTCTTAAACATTTTAAAAACCTTATTTACTTTACATACAACAATAGTTTGGCTACGTATTATAGACGTATAGAAAGAGACTTCCTAAAAATGTTAAAATGTATTACTGGCACGCGAAGCCTTAAATCAGAGTGAATAAATGAAGACTTGGCACAGCACTTCTGAAAGGTTGCCTACCGCTGGTATAGGGTAAAAAGCACACAGAAGACCAGATTTCATGGGGGAATCTAGATTTCATGGTCTATGACGTGTTTTTCATGGCCATGAATTTGGTAGGGTCCAAGTGATAAATGGTCACTTACACCAAAAATCACAACAGATTCAGGTTACACCCAGTCCCAAGAGCCCAATCACTCACCCAGCTCAATTTGAATCCTATATTTTACACCAACAATAATGCTGGTAGCCAATTCTATAGTAAACTAACTAAAGGTTTATTGACTAAGAAGGAGGAATGAGAGTTACTGAGAGCTTAAAGTGGGTAAAAAAAATATATGTACAGATGAGTCATCGTCTATAATTCCAAATGGTAGCAGAGATGTAGTAATCTGCCAGTTTCCCCCAAATCTCTCAGGGTTAGCCAGAGTAACTCTGAGTATCTCTGTCTTCTCATTTGGTTGTTCTGCCCTGTTGGAATGCAAAGAGTCCAGTGATGATGAATTTTTTTCTTGTGTCCATACTTACAGGATCACTACCCATGTGAGCTCTTTCTTTGAGGATGGAGAGAGAGGAATGCATTTAGAATCTCTTATATCCAATCATCACATTTTGCTTTGAAATGCACAAGAATTAGCACTTTCCTGTTAAAGTTCTTCATTTGCATTACACAAGGCTTCTATCTTGTTTGAAGGGTTATTTAGTTACAGGGGTAAATACAATGTAAACGTTTGCTATTACACTATAACGGGATACAGATAAGTGGGAACAATGCATGCAGCATCCTATTAGTTTTCATGAATTTTGAACACAAAACACATTCTTATATATTTAACAATCACTTTGATCTATACTAATAGATAAGCGAATTGGCCTGGCTTCCAGCTGTGAGTTTATCAGTTCTCAGCTGACTCGTAAGCCTTGGACAGAACTGGTATTTGGTCTGGCAGCGTCACAACATGATCACTCTTTTTAGGCACAATTAGTTCACTGTAATCAATGCAGAGCTGTAACCTCACATACATTGAAATATCTTCCTGAGCTAGCCTGGCTCTCCTCCTTACTGGGCGAGTCTAATGGATGCTCTCATTCTTTCCAGTTTATTCTCTTTATTTTCTTGAATACACAATGATCCGCATATTTTAAGCAAACTACTCCACATAGGCATATGTAATGCTGCCCTGGTCACAAATGGTCCTAAGATTATCCCTCATGATTTACTCCTGGTGAGGCATAAGGATGGGAATACAGATTAAAAATTATAGGAAGGTTCAGAGATTTCTCCCTTAACGAAAAAACCCATTTAGAGGGATCAAAAATCATTTTTCTGTGAAAATCCAGTGATGAAAGTTAAGCACATTTGCCACACATGAGGTCTATACTCAGCTGGTGTAAGTTGGCATAGCTGCTACAGTGGTTTACTCATCAGTTGACAAAGATAGTGGACTAAGGATGGCCAGAGAACATCCTAGATCTTCCTGAATTACAAATGCTGTAGGAAAACAGCTGGTAACCAGTTTACCATGACTCCCTAGAGATGGTTGTTGGTTTTTTGGGGGATTTGATCTGAGCTATCCTACCAGAATGATCAATTATCAATTTTCTTTTGTGGTCTAATTAACCTTTCAGGCTGCATTCCTGTAAATACAGGCCAAAACCCAGTAAAATATTCACAAAAACAGTATTTCTAAGGAAAAATAAAAACAGGAAATGAACGCCAGACCTTTGCAGGCCAATTTACAGCAGCCACTGCTGCCTTATAGTTCCTTTAGTTCTGTTCTTGATTCCCCCTTTAGCTGCCACTGCTTTTGCTTATTCTAATATTCTATCTTAGCTTTCAAGAAAGAAAAAAAAGATCACTGAGGGCCAAATTGCTACTCTCATTCAGACTGGCTGCATCTGTGTAACTTAAAATAAAATCAGGCAATCACTCTCTTTGTCTACTTACTTGTGATGCCAATTTCTGTAGTCCTCACTCCGGGGAAATTAGGATCCATAGAATTAACGAATAACCAAATAAAGTAAGAAGTGTCTTTATCAAAAGACATGGTGATAGGTCTCTGAGTCAAGAAATATACCATTTTGAACAGCAAATTAACTTTTTCTATTGCAATTTATTTTCTGATTTAAGTTTTTGGTAGATTTGAATAATTTTAGTGTTTATAATTATGAGGGACTGAAACACTGAAGAAAGTTGCAAGCAACTGTAACGCAAACTTAATGTGGACAAGGCAGAGCATGGAGATGGGGATGAATTTTAAGCACCAGGCCTCAACACTATTAAACTTAACATGGAAGGAGCAGGGGTTGCAAGACTCCTACCATATAACCCATAACTCAGGTTAGACTCTCCTACGGTGGATTCAGCTACCCCTAGGACTCAGCTCATGCTTCTGAGTTCTATCGCCCCCAGCCCACAAAGGGAACAGAGGTTATTAAAGGGGGCCACTCAGCCCATGAAGGCCACAAGGTCTCCCCCCATCTCCTGAAAACAACACTCATCAGCAAAATTCCAGGTCTTATTTCTGGGAACCATTCCTTTTAGCCTATTAACTACACTGGAAAGCAGCCACAAGTTGTGATAAATTAACATTCCTGCCAAGTACTACCACAAAAGACTACCTTTCGCTCCTAATTAACGTACTGTGCCTCCAAGATACTGCCTCGCATGGCCCATAAGCAGGGTAGATCAGTGGGATGGGAGTCGGGATTTCTGGGCCCTATTCCCAGATCTCCTACTGACTTTCTGTCATGTTGTCTTCACTAGAAAAAAAGATGCATTTTCGTCACGTGCTAGCTAACACATGGTAACTAACATGAGGTAAAATCGTAGTGAGATAAAGCAGTTGTAGTTATAACAGGTGTTAGAAAGTTGAGGTAAACAATAGCCTCCCCCATGAGACGCACATCTCTGTGCCTCAATTTGCACATCTGTAAAATGGCTATAACAATACATTCAGTATATATTTCAGAGGAGTATTAGGACGCTTGCCTAATTAATGCTAGTAAAGCACTTTGGGGGCCTTTGAGATGATAGACACTAGAAATATGCAGTATTATTATATATCCCTAGGGGGTTAGTGAAACACCTTAATTGCTGGAGACAAGGACTTCATAATAAATGCCAAAGGTTGTGTGACTATAACAACAGAACTTGCCCAAGCTCATTTACAAGGAAAGGTGTGAAGAGAAATTCAAAGACATAAGGTGTATCTGAAACTAAGTTTATTTCAGTTTCAGTCTGTTGCAGGGCGGCTTCAGGGGATGTGTTACTGCAAAGTGCACTTTACACTGTTACCATCTGAGAAACTCCATCCTAGGCCTTGTCTACACTACAAGACTATTTCGAATCAAGTTAGTTCGAATTTGTGGATTCGACCTTATGAAGTCGAATTTGTGTATCCATACTAAATACACTAATTCGAATTTCTGAGTCCACATTCACGGGGCCAGCGTCGACTTTGGAAGCGGTGCACTGTGGGAAGCTATCCCACAGTTCCCGCAGTCCCCGCTGCCCATTGGAATGCTGGGTAGAGCCCCCAATGCCTGCTGGGGGGAGAAATGTGTCGAGGGTGGTTTTGGGTAAGTGTCGTCATTGAACCGTCAATCACAACCTCCCTCCCTCCCTCCGTGAAAGCGCCTGCGGGCAATCTGTTCGTGCACTTTTCTGGTCAGTGACAGCGCGGACGCCACAGCACTGCAAGCACGGAGCCCGCTGCGATCATCGCCGTTTTCTCCTCCTCGCACTTTATCGTCCACGTCTTCCACAGTCAGCTGCTGAGAAATTGGGCTACTTTTCAATGGTGCTGCAAGCACTGGGGGACCATAGGGGACGTTTTACAAACATCAACGTCGGGTGGCCGGGCAAGGTTCATGATGCGTGTGTTTTCAGGAACTGTGGGCTGGTCAGACGCCTGCAGGAAGGTAGTTTCTTCCCGGACCACGAAATAACTGTTGTGGATGTGCAGATGCCTATAGTCATCCTCGGGGACCCAGCCTGCCCGCTAATGCACTTGCTCATGAAGCCCTATACAGGCGCCTGGGACAGCGACAAGGAACTCTTCAAATACCAGTGAGCAGCGAGCAGCGTGACCTGTGACTGTTCAGTTTCTTTACAGAGAAGCTGAACCTGCCCCTGTTTCTTTACCCAGTTACTGTTGACTCTCCTCTTCGGTTACATACCCCGTTCACCCCGTTACCCCCACTTCCAGCACACGTGTAAAAATAAAATACATGTCCCATTATTACTTAACAAAGGTTTCTTTATTCATGACTTTTCGTGAAAGGGTTGAAACTGGGACGCAGGCTGTGCTGGGTAGGGTGTGCGGTGATGTAAAGACCGCCTCTAAACTCAAGGAATGACAGGCTCCTGCTCCTAGAGCGGTCCGCAGTGCCGGAAGGCTTCTTTCAACGGAGCCTGCCATCCCTCTTTATGGAATTCTGTGTGCGGGCGGATATGTGACCTTGTGGTGGAGGAGGACGGATACAGATTCCTCAGCTGCGTGACTCAGCGGTCCAGGACAAGGACCTCTGTATAAGATCTGTAACCGCCCTCCCCCGCTGCAAAGTCACATCTCCCCCGCCCACACAGATCCTGGAAACCACCTCCAAAAACCGACCAGGTTGCCTACTGACTGCACCGTGTGTGTGACCCGCTGCTGATCCTGCCCCCGTGTCTGTACCCTGGGAAAGGTGACTGTCCTATGCAATTAACCACCCCCTTCCCCACGCCCCCCATTCGAACACAGTCTTCTTTGAAAAACATAACGGAAACAGTAATTAACAGCAAATCATTTTTATTAATTAAGTAGACAGTTAGGGGATGGGACTGGGATTGGGACTACTGTGAGTCTGGAAGTGAAGGACTTCGGCAAATGTACGGTATGAGAGCTTTTGGGTACTTGAGCACTGTGCTGTGGTGCAGTGACAGTATTCACGTCCCCGGCCGCCCCTCCTCCTGATTATTTTCGGTGAGGGGGGTATGGGACTTTGTGGCGGGGGAGGGCAGTTGCAGATACACTGCAGGGGGGCTCTGTCCTCCTGCGGTCCTGCAGAACATCCACAAGGCGCCTGAGCGTGTCCGTTTGCTCCCCTCTCCTCCCGTTCGCTGTGTGAGCGCTGGCCCAGAGAGATGGTCTCCCTCCACTGGCTCTGCTGGTCCGCCTCTGCTAGGTAGCAGCCCATACGTTCCTCGAACATCTTGTCCCTTGTCTTTTTCTTTCGCTGCCTAATCTCCGCCAGCCTCTGCGAGGGGGATGCTGTGGCAGGTCTGGAGACAGTGGAAGCTGTGAGATGGGAAACGGAGTGAATTCCTTGCAAAGATACATTTTTGCAAACAATTAACTGAGTCTAGGCTGTCTCTGTGAATTCTGGGTTGAGACCCCTGTGCCTGCTGGGGCAGAAATCATTTTCGCAGTGGATTCTGGGTAAATGTCGCCAGTCATTCCTTCCTCCGGGAAAGCAACGGCAGACAATCATTTCAAGCCCGTTTTCCCAGAATTGCCCTGGCATACGCCATAGCGTGGCAACCATGGACACTGTTTTGCCTTTTGTGTATGTCACCGTATGTGTACTAGAAGCCGCTGACAGAGGCGGGCCAGCAGCGCTACACAGCAGCATGCTTTTGCTTTTGCATGACAGCAGAGATGGTTACCAGCCATATTGTACCATCAACCATAACATAAATTGGTAATAAGATGGTAATAAGATGGGCATGGTTACCTGTCCTTTTGCACTGCCCCATTTGGGGCTGTCATAAGTGCCCCTGGCCGAGCAGCCAGGGGCGCAAAAGCAAAAATTGGGAATGACTCCCTGAGTCAATCCCTCCTTTTTGGTATCTAAAAATAGAATCAGTCCTGCCTAGATTATGGGCAAGTGTACTAGAGAACCACTGTATCATAGAACCAGAGAGCACAGCTGCTCTGTGTCCGATCCTGCATAAATTATGAGCTGTATGCTATTCAGGGGGGGTGCTCCTGCAACAACACCACCTGTTCATTCCGTTCTTACCCCAGCCTTCCTGGGCTACCATACCATTGTCCCCCCACTTGTGTGATGAAGTAACAAAGAATGCAGGAATAAGACACAGTGACTTGTTTGTGAGAAATGACTGGAAGGAAGCCTCCAGCTGCAATGATAGTCCAGGCAGGACATTAAGGAGTGTGGATGAAGGAGCCCATCATCCCTCTGCTAGTCCAGGGGCAATCAAATCTTTTATTTACAATGAAGGGTGGGGGCTGATGGAACTCAGCCCCCTGTTGCAATGATGAGGACGGTTACCAGCCATATTGCACCATCTGCCATGAAAAATTAGGGACAGGCGCCCTTGATCGACCTTACTGATGCTAGTCGGCATGGTTACCAGCCCTTTTGCACTGCCCCATGTGCCAATAGGCTGATGATGAGGACGGATTTCCATCGTTTTGTACCATCAGCCATCCATAGCGTGGGGGAGCAAGGATGTTGGTGATGAGTGCTGCACCATCGCGTCTATCTGCAGCATTCAGTAAAGATAGGGTGACATGTAAAAGAGTCAACAGAGGATTGTTTTCACTTCTGGTGGTGGGTGGGGTGTGTGCGCAACTTGCCGAACTATGCCCTGACCCACCGCAGACACTGTGTTTGACCCTAGAAGCATTTGGAGCTCATCCAAGAATGCAAATACTTTTCGGAGACAGCAGGAACTGTGGGATACCTTGCGTCCTCATTCCCCCCTCCCTCCATGAGCGTCCATTATATTCTTTGGCTTTCCGTTATGCTCGTCACGCAGCTGCGTGCTGAGTCTGTGCTATGCCGTCTGTCCGTAGATTTTTTAAAAATACTTTGGACCAGGCGTAAAATTACAGTAATTACCCTAATTAGATGCAGGAGTCTCCGAGCGAGATCACCCTGAGGAGGGTCACTGAAGGAGATAGAGAGCGCATGCTGCGTGAAAGCTAGCACGAACCAGGGCCCGATACAGCCGTGCTCGGGGAGGCAGTGCTCCCTGAGTACCTCATGAAAGCCTTGCGCGGAAAACTGTGCTACCACGGAGCACCCAATAAGGCAGCTCTCCTCAGGAACCTCCTGCTGATGCTTTTCGATTAACGCAAGGAGAGCTTCGTGGAGATCTCCAAGGATGATTTCTGTTCTATCCCCATATCTAGACAGACCTCCTTTTCACACAGTTAAGATTCCTGTTATATTAAGAATAGAAGTTAACATGGTTAAAGCACTTACCGACTGCTCCTTCCCCTGATTCAGGGTCCGGGTTAATGGCCGGGGAGGGTTGTTGGGGGATCTCCGTGACGGTGATGAATAGATCCTGGCTGTTGGGGAAACCAGCATTGTAAGCGCTCTCGCCTGCCTCGTCCTCCACAAACCCTTCCGCATCTTCCCCGTCCGCGAACATCACCGAGGAACTGGCCGTCGACACTGTCCCATCGTCAGAGTCCACGGTCACTGGTGGGGCAGTGGTGGCAGGCTCCGTAGCGTCCGTTTGCTGCTTTGATTTTTTGGTAGCCTTGTCTGGGGTCCTTGATTTTCACGCGGCGCTGCGTTGCATCCCGCCTGTATCCTCTGTCTCTCATGGCTTTGGAGACCTTCTCGTAGGTCTTCGCATTCCCTGTTTTGGAGCGCAGCTCCGAAAGCACAGACTCCTCGCCCCACACACCGATCAGATCGAAGAGTTCCCAGTCAGTCTATGCTGGGTCCCTCTTTCTATTCACAGATAACATGAACTCCTCTGCTGGAGAGCTCTGCATCGTTGCAGGTGCTGCGGAGCTCGCCCCGATGTCCAGCCAGGACGTCAGATTCAAAGTGCCCAGACAGGAAAATGAATTCAAATTTTCCCGGGTCATTTCCTGTGTGGCTGGTCAGAGAATCCAAGCTCGGACTGCTGTCCAGAGCGTCAACAGAGTGGTGCACTGTGGGATAGCTCCCGGAGCTACTAAGTTCGATTTGCATCCACACCTAGCCTAATTCGAGCTAGCCATGTCGAATTTAGCGTTACTCCACCTGCCGGGGTGGAGTACCAAATTCGAACTAACAAGCCCTCTAGTTCGAATTAAATGGCTTCCTGGTGTGGACGGTTGAGCGGTTAGTTCGAATTAACGCTGCTAAATTCGAATTAAAGTCCTAGTGTAGACCAGGCCCTAGTGTTATTATTTGAAGGTTTATTGTGGATTTCTTTATAGGCAGTTTTCCAGTGCTGTGTTTCCAGGTATATTTAGCTCTGTTACTTGAGCTGCTCATTGAATACATTTTAAGTGTTTTCCCAGTTTAACATAAACTACTATGTGGTAGACATTGTTGAGGGTGAAATTGTCTCAGGATTTCACCCAGAAATAATTGTGCCCTCATTATATATGTTGTGTAACTATAGTTCTATATACACAAAGATTCTATGTTGTGCTTAACAGCCTGTGTTGCCTATTGCAAATGAACTGAATTATTGCAACCACACTTTTAGTGTTTTAAAATACTGTCAGTGCTTCCCAGAAGTCAATAAACAATATCCTTCCTGACAACTGATGGCAACACTATGGTTTCCTTAGGGAATTAAGTGATTTACCACAATCAAGCTCCCTTCACAGCAGCATCTCAGGGATTAACGGGAATCATCTTGAATACAACTGTTAAAATTATACACAGCACTATGCTAATGACAGAAAGAAGAGGAAGAACTGAGGGCACCCGCTCTCTTGTTGTTCATCATGTAGCTGACTTGTCCTTTTGCAGCTGAGTTTGCCTGCAACCATAAAGTCAAATCTCCTTTTATATACAGTGCCTCAAGCACTTAAAATGTTACTTCAGTGAAGTTTTCTTGCTGGCACTGTTCTTGATACTTCTGATGCATATATAACGGGTGTTTTATATAACTGAGAAGGAGTTCCCTATCCAGTAGAACATAAATCACCACCAAGGTAGCTGCTTCATTTACATTGCAGTACCAGTGCCTTTATTATACATGTGCTTTTTTCATGATAAATATCTAGCATAATCTCTTAGAGGTACATGAACTTGCAACATATTAGGGAAACATTGTGTAAGGTATTATCCCCTCCCAACCAAAAACTAAACAAACACACATTTCAAGTTACTCTATTGGCTTAGCTCTCAACATGAATCATGGTTTGGGGAAGTTACTGAGGACAAAGGAAGCCTAATATTAATAATATGATGCAACAGGTTCAAAAATAATAGCAAAAGAGGAGGAATATTTATGTCAATATGGTGACCAAGAAGCAAATAGGACATGAAGGATCCAAGTTCAGTCCCAAACCTGCAGGGGCTTGAAACATTGGTGAGGTTGGTTACATCTACCCTACAACCTGGGTGTGTGATCCCCATCTCCCATAGACATACTCATGTTAGCTCTCATCTGAGATAGCACAAGAACGTCTACTCCAGCTGGGAATCACACCCCTAGCTCATAATGTAGCTGTAGTCATAGAATACTCAGCCTATTGGGGAGAAAGCATCCCGTGGCATTACTGAAGATCAGTTCTGGTCTAGCACTGATGGGCTTCATCTGGAGTTATATCTGGTTCTCTTTCACCTCCGTTCAGCAAAGCACTTAAGCACATGAACCAAAATCTTGGCCCTGCTGATGTCAATTGAAAATCTTCCACCAATTTCAATGGGGCCAGGATTTTTCCCATGCTTCACTTTCAGCCCATGTTTAAGTGTGTTGATAAATTAGGGTCTTTGAGTGGGTGGCCCTGTGGATGAGGTGGGGTGGAATAGGGGAGATTGTGGAGAATCCAACCCCACTATAAAGCAAGGGGTAATTGCTGAGTTTTCTGTTGCCTGATGGTATGCCTATTCTAGCACATCTATAGTATTTGCCCACTTGCTCAAACCAGAGGGAGGGGGCAGGGATAGCTCAGTGGTTTGAGCATTGGCCTGCTAAACCCAGGGTTGAGAGTTCAATCCTTGAGGGGGCCACTTAGGGATCTGGGGCAAAAATTGGTCTTGCTAGTGAAGGCAGGGGGCTGGACTTGATGACCTTTCAAGGTCCCTTCCAGTTCTAGGAGATTCGTATATCTCCAATTATTACTATTACATGCTAAACCTGTGCAACTAATCAAGGAAGTTCTGATTTTTTTTTTAATTGGAGAACATCATGTTTATGCTGATCCCCACATACAACATTCTGTAGGGAAAATGTGGCACAGCTATAGAAATATTTCAAGCACTACCATCTATTTGTTTAAGTGGTTTGTTAACCTTTACTATCAATCACTAACAACATGTAGTGATTGCCGGCAGTCCATAAAATTTTCCCAGCCCTGGTAGTATCTTTAAAATACGTTTCTTTGGCAACTACAAAAGACAGTCATAGAACCATATGGATTTTAACAAAAATAAATGTATGTTTTTATTATACACACACAGGCACACACAAAATTTTCCCATAACTGTTACTTTTTCTGCCTACAGAATGCCTTCAAAAGTTTCCCACTGAACACTTGAGCTACAAGAAGTGACAGTGAGTGAGAAAGACGACAGCATCCAGAATATAAATGAAGTGCCTGTATACTAAGACCTCATGCAACAAACTGTACCATTGATCTTGGCTGTGCTCATGAATAAATTGCCAGGTTCGTGAAAGCTCAGCCAAATATATATATATAACATGTATCAAGCTGGAATATCCACACCCCAAGTGCTCCTCCTTCATTCCATTTCTATTCTCCTCAGAAGAGGACAGAGGGAAATAATGAAAAATGAGCCACTCGCCTTCAAATTTCTGCTGCTTAATGTATTTTTAAGCAGTAGTTTAATCCATTTAAAAAAAAAATACTGCAACAGAAAGACATATCAGAAGAAACCCCACCCACCAAACTATTATGAAATCAATCATTTGTTCAGCTATTCTTAGGAGACATTCAAATGACCTTCTGGAGTGAAAAAAGCTAACACTATAAATGAATTACAAATCATTTTTATGACAACTGAGCACAGGTAGGATAATGTTGATTCAAATGTCCAAACTGAGTTGAGAGGTTTATTGTATTTTGTTTAGTGAACTTCATTCCCTCTCTCACTGAATAGCAAGTACCTGCCTCACAGTATGTCCCCTGACACACATGCTATGAAGCCATAAATACTGTAATGTGCAAAGCCACACTGCTCTACTAGTAGGGTTGCCAACAGTCCCTTATTACAAGGGACATCACTTATTTTTTCATCTGTGTTCAAGGTCGGGAGTTGCTGAGTGCTGCAAAAAGCATCAAGAAATACCCCTGGCAAATGTAGGTGAGTGCTGCTTATTAATAATAATAATAATTATGATAATGCTAATATCAGGAGAAAGGGTGGGGCCAGGGTGCTAAGAAAAGAGTCTCTTATTTTTGGAATACAGTGTTGGCAACCCTAACTGCTAGAATACTAACATGTCTCTCTCTCTCTCTCTCTCACACACACGTGTACGTATCTCTAGGCCAGGTAAGAGAGAGTCAAGTTTTTAGAGTAATTGCTCCATGGGGGGCAGGAGACAGCAAAATAAAATCAATAACCCTAGAAGCTGATTGTTTACATGATCTTCCAGTACAACAAATGAACCCGTAAATGATAGCTGAACTGGCTAGGCAATGCTACAAGCTGCTGAGATATCACACTGGGCTCTGATGATCAGCAGCCTTTATTACAAAAGGCAGATTAGATCACAGATTTAAAAAAATCCTCAGGTCCTTTCCCCCTTCCTTTTTGGCCTTTGTTGATTTTTGCCATCTTCAGGAGATAGAACAGATGATTTGTAAAGGCTTTTGCAAAACACAGCGATAAAGAGTGGACGAAGCAAAACTCCGGCCTCACTGCTTAGAATAATGCATATTAGTTGCATGAATCCTATAGATCTTTCAGTACTTTATGGGCCACAGAAAACCCACAGCTTGCCCACTCCATAGACGATATTACAGGGCTAGATTGTCTCTAGGAAACAGTAAACAGTGGCATGTAGCTTGATCCACCCAGGAACATCCCAGGAAAAGAACGGTGGCTCAGGGATCAATGATTCCCTCCCTGTGCTCCCTCTTCCTCCAAGAGTTCAATCATTTCCTGCTGGCCTGTATCAGTGGTGAATTCTAATTCCCTCTCTCTTTGCTAGCTCATCCATGCTCGCCGAAGTAGAGGATGTGGAGCCAAGGCTCCCTATATTCTTCACCCCCTGCCCACCCACCTGCTCCAGGGAGTAAGTGGGTGAGTGGCCCTGCTTACTCCTGTGCCCGAAGGTTCAGAGAGCCAAGGTATGTCACAATCCAGCCCACGGTCCAGAAACTGTAAAAGTGACAGCAGCCTGGTGCATACCCCCTGTCCCCTCAGCAGGGCTCATAGCCAGTCCATTAACATAGTTCACTGAATCACCAGCTGTGCTCTCCCACAGTCCTCTTGGCACTCTAGTGCAAAGGTAATTGCAGATATTAGTCGTACAACACATAGAGGGTCTTCTGTGTGGCTTTTCTGCAGCCTGGCCACCCTCTGCATGAGAACCACAGCAGCTCCATTCTGTTGTGAGCCTTCTGTGGTCTCTTAGCATAGGGGAGGGTTTCTCCTACAGCAAACTTCTGCTTATAGTGAGATTGTTATGTGGGGGAAAAATATTTTTCTATGAGCACATTCCTCTGTGCTGTATAAGATGTGTGGGGCTGAATCATGACATAAGTAGATTCATGAATTAAACATAGCAAACAGACAAAAGAGCATTCTCGGAGCTAAATTTAACTTTCAAACTACATTAATAACACTAAACCATCTCAAAGGGTAGATGCAGACTGGAATAAAATGTCAAGAGTTTCATTCACCGAGCTGCTTGTTCCACTCCAATCCCGGGATGAATGTTAAGAACAGAACCACATTTTTCTTCCTCTTCTAAATTACAGAGTTGGCTTCTCTCTGTGTCTTCCTTTAAAATGGAACTGTTGTAGTTGTCACAAGTGGAACTATGGGTTGTCAGAGGCTCATTGCTTACTCAGTGTCTTTCACTTATCAGACTCATAATGAAGAGGAAACCTAAAGAGTTAAATATCGTACCACTGAGCTTTCAGGAAATTCCAGATGACCCAGGGCCTGATCCAGCACCCACTTAAGTCATCAGTGTCCTTTCACAGAATCAGAGAATATCAGGGTTGGAAGGGACCTCAGGAGGTCATCTAGTCCAACCCCCCGCTCAAAGCAGGACCAACTAAATCATTTCATTGGGAACTGGATCAGGTCCACGTTCAGAAGCCAATGAGATGGCTGAAAACAACTGATCACTGCAGCAGGAGCTCATTCAAAGCTAAATTTTGGAGGTGGATGGGGAAGAAGCAGGTGACAGCTACTGCTTGAACATCTGAGGGATACTGAGCCCCAAAAATGAACCCAATCCTGGCATTTTGCATGTGTAAAGAAAGCAGAATTTAGTCCTTTAAGATTTGGTCTTGGAGATTTTGTTTTCATTTCATGCTGGTGGCCACTAAAGGAAAAGTAAGAGAAAGAAAAACTTTGTAAAAGAAGCTGAGCAGTCAGGAAGCATGAGAACTGTGTGTTGTCAGAAACCGAGGCAAGGATGGTCAGGCCTATTGGCTGGATTAGTGGCAGTTATGCCTCGTGGTTGAAATGGTGACAGTTGGGCCTAGAGGTTAGAGGCAAGAGCCAGAACTGGAATCAGGACTCAAAATGAGCATTGGAACAAGGCAAGAGTATGGCTAGGAGTTAGTCTGAAGCAGAACTAGGGACAAAACAGGAGCAAGAGCAGAACTGGAACAGACTGAGGCATGAGGAGTCTGTCCCCACCATCAGGCAGAGAAGAGTTCCAGCTCATGGAGCAACATTGAACAGTCTGAGCGGCTATTTGTTTTGAGAGGTTTATATACCTGCTCTGAGAGTCAGCAGACCAGCTTCTGGCTTGTGGACTGACTGGGGCCTAACACAGGTGTGACGTTACATCCCATAATCTTCATAGAAATATGGTTATGATATGAATATGGCATAACTAAGATATACTTTTATGAAAGATGGCTCATGTAAGGTATCATTGGAAAGGTTCTGATTTACTGAATGTGATTATCCAATTTGTATGCATGTATTATTTCTGTATCTGAAGCATAGGCGCCGACTCCGTGGGTGCTCTGGGGCTGGAGCACCCACAGGGAAAAATGAGTGGGTGTTCTGCACCCACTGGTAGCCAAGCTCCCTGCCCTACCTCACCTCACCTTCTCCTCTGCCTCCTCCCCTGAGCGCTCCGTGTCCCCACTCCTCTGCCTACCTCCGAGGGCTTGCTGCTGCCAAACAGCTGTAGCAAGCTCCAGGAGGGAAGGGGGAGGAGAGGGAACATGGTGCACTCAGGGGATGAGATGGGGGGGATTTGGGGAAGGGTTTGGAATAGGGGCAGGGAGGGGTTGGAGACTTTGGGGGAAAGGGTTGGTATGGGGATGAGAGGGGGCGGGCCCGGGAGCAGAGGGGGGTAGAGCCAGAAGAAGTTGGTGCCTGTGATCTGTAGTTAGGAATATTGACTATGTAACAATTACAACTGTGCGTGTACTTAGGGGAACGCCCACCAGATAGTAGGCAATCATAGTGAATGAGCCATTTAAGAAGGAGAATAGAACTCTGAAGATACTAACCTCCCCCCCTTCCTGAGGAGTTTCCTGGGATGCTACATTGACATCACAAGGTCAGGTGATGTCACCTGATGCAAAATACCTTGGACACTGCTAGTACTTTTCCCCTGTAGGGGGATGGGGATCAAACAAAAGTTTCCTGCCTTAGGTAAATCCTTTTTAAGGCTGGGGAGGGGGTTAATCTGGACTCTCCTCCATTGCCTACCCAAGAAGAAAGACGGCTGAAAGTACCTGAGGGGAAAGGCAGGGGTGAGTCCAGACTGAGACAGGTGTCCACTCTGTAATAAGAGATAACTGGAACTCTAAGCTACAGAAACTCTGCATCCTGCCTAATTCAACATTTAGGGTGTGAAACTACATTTTGTAACCTGTTTCTTTAGTGAATCAAGCTTAGTTTGTGTGTTTTGTTTTATTTGCTTAGTAATCTGCTTTGTTCTGTTTGCTATCCCTTATAATCACTCAAAATCTGTCTTTTGTGGTTAATAAACTGATTTCTTGTTTATAACATAACCCAGTTTGTGCAATCCATATCTGGAAAGAGACAGGGGATGAGGTAATATGTTTTACTGGACCACTTCTGTTGGTGAGAGAGAGAAGCTTTCAAGCTACACAAAGCTCTGAGTATACACTTAATATTTCCCGTCATACTGTTTAAATATGAATATATATTATAGTAAATGAAACAATGAATTCCACAGTACTGTAGCTCTTTCAGGTAATTTGATCACTAATCACTAATTTGGCTCCTGAACCACTGAGGTCTGAGTATCACTGATCTAAAGCATGGACCAAAATAAGCATATTACACCAGTATTCTGGTCACTGCATCTGCTTCCAGTGTCCATATATACGGATTTGAAGATTGCACTTCTTATGGTTACAGGGTGAGTGGTGCCTTACACTCCTTTGCCGTCCCTCTCGAGTACACTCGTCAGGTGACAGCTGGTGTTATCTTTGCCCTTCTACAGGTGGAACCCCATGGAACACCCACTCTTAGACTGGATTCCTGAGTTGCAGGCCCTCTTTTTTCCAAACATGTGAACATGACAGATTCAGCTATATTTGGCACCTGCAAAAAACTGCCCTCCTGGAGCCTGCGACCAGTGGCTGACTAAAGTGACTCAAAACACCTTCTTCAAAATAAACATGTTATTTATTCACCCAAAGGTACCCAGCAATCAGAGAAAAGCGTTAAACAAACGCCTATACATCTCTGATCTTACCTCAACTTTATCCCACCCTCCCCCACAATTTTAAGTAGGGTTACACTTCACCCAGTTACATCCCCCCTCCCACCACAGGATGGGAGGCACAAACTGGCCTGCTACAGCTTCTGCCTCTCCCAAGGTCTCTCCATCAAAGTCGCCCCTCAAGGATCTGCTGAAAATTCACCCCTCCCTTTCTCCGGGGGGTGGGGGAGCTCCTTTTAGTGTCCTTCTGATCTCTAGGCTCCCAGCCTCAACAACAGTTGTACAGCTTGTGTTGGAGCCTAGAAGTTGAATCCTCACACGCTGATAGCTGACCTATTTTCTTTCAAGGTGTTGTTCCTTATCTAGGCTATTGTGCTGACATCTTCCTTGTTTCCCCAACAGCCCACCATTAAACTGAACCAATACAGCCACACATTCCCACAACCCAATGCTGCTATGCATTGACTATCTTAATAGATAGTTCACATAATCCTAAAACTATTACAGATCAACCCCATGTTTTCCACAGCAATGTAGGGACCATATTTGTCCCATACTCCAGTGAAGTCAATACATCAATTGACTTCACTGGAGTAACTGGGGATTTAGGACCTGGTTCACAGCCTAGTGAAGTCAACAGGAATCTTTCCATTGATCTCAGTGGGTGTTTGATTAAGCCCTTGCACCATTGTCTATAAATCCCCAATTAGTCAAAGCTCCTCTTTTACTCTCAGTCTTTAGGTTCATTAAGATTCTCTTTATCTAAATGCAAAGTAGCTGGCTGATCTATCCTAAAGATGAAAGTGGTTTGTGTGTTATCCCATTTGCTTAAAAACTTTGAAATAGGCTGTCTACGGGTAGCAGGAACATTAGTGCCACTAACCCTGCGTTTAACCTGCAGAGATGACAACAGTCATTCAGAGTTAGCTGATTTTATTCTGTAAAGGTCTGTGTAGCCCAGCTGCAGGGGGGAGACACAGGTGGCTTTTTGACACCTTTACACTGGCTGTGGATTTGTTTAGCCCCTGGGGCTTAGAGGAGCCTCAGCCAAGGAGGTGCTTGTCCATCAGGAGACCACTGGTGTGCAGCCACACTCTAGCTATGTCCCTGACCCCCCTATTCTGGGGTTAGCAGGTAGGGGGTGGCATAGAGCTGGTTATGCTGTCTCTACACCACTCAAAACTTTCACTATGCAAGGGAATCCCCAACTGGCTGTTAGGGCGTATTTCCACCTGCTTTGTGCTGTCAGAGCAACATAAAGCAGAGAGAATGAGAGTTATGAACAGGCTAAATAAACAGTCTATTGCATTATACTGCAAAACACTCTCCTGCCCAGCAACGTAAAAATGCACACAAGGGGTAGTAAAAAGTCGGGGGAAATGGAAGAACAACAAGAGATAGTGTTGGATATGGCTCAATTGATAAAAATATTCTTTTAATTTTAGACCAAAAGGTTTGCAGGGAGTCAAGGAAATCAAAGAGAACCAAAGATCAACTCTGCCACTTGTCTGAATGAAAGACGATCCCTTCTTATTTTTTTACTCTATGGCCGTTACTACAGTATAATCATCCCAGACTATATTTCTCCGATGAGAATTTCCCTTCACATGATTTATGTTCAGTCATAAATGGAATCTGTAGTGGTCAGATTCAGCTTTATTTGGAAACTGGCTTGTATATGACCTACAAAAATGCCACTTGGGAGCCTATAGTGCTCATTCTATGACAAGCAGATAATTAATGGGTGTTCCATGTGGACTTCCCTGGAACTAGGAGTTTAACAACTCCTTCAGTGTCCTGTCCGTGTATGTCATCCATCTGGCAAAGTGATATCCATCTCACTTGACAATCCTCTCAAGTTATTTGAATTCGCCTTGAGTACGCACTACGGTCACGATTCTCCAAACCTATCCTTCTTCACAAAGTAATTCTCTCTCATGTGAATAATCCCATTGAATTAAAAACAAACCTAACACAAGCCAATCTGGGAAAAAGCAGATTTAACTACAAAAGCATCTTCAAAAGCACCACAGGGCCAAAGTCAGGATTAGTGATGGAAGAGTGCGCAATTTGATGAATGGTGTAAATGATGCCACTTAAATGGTGCAAGAAAGTGGTGGGATGCAGCACCACCAGCACTATGACACAGCAGTGTGTAAGCAGAGATACGAATTGCAATCTGAGCTCTCAAGGGCATTTTTGCTCTGTACGCTCCAGTGACTCCAACAAAAAAACATTTGAAGCTGTGTGCCAATGACAGACTGAAGGTGTTCAGTATCTGCAAAATTATAACATGTCCTGAAAATACATTTCATATAGTATTAATACTATACCAAAGACTTATTCTTAATTACACCATGCTGTGCCAACTCTGCTAAGAGTTCCCTAGTGCATACTGATGTTTGAAACAGGACTACAGCAACACACCCTAAGAAACTTTTATTGTGTGCCAGCATGGTCCACACAGCCGTATGCAACACGCTGGTGTGCACCAGAATATACACTCCAGCTGGTGCACACAAATGCACCATGTACACAAGTTCTAAGGGAGCTTTCTTTGCATGTCCCTACGTTCAGGGGCCTCTGCCACAACTAAACACAATGAGGCAGGATCCAGATGATATTTCAGTTTCAACACCGTAAATTGCCTTGATTTTGCTCAGTTTAAGCAAAAACCTTTACTCTATTTTAGCAAAGCCTGTGTGTTGATATGTTGTTCTATTTTTTCTCCCAAATCAGTAGGTGTTAACAAAAAAGTCATGAAAACCTCACAATTTACTAAGCTAAGTGCAGAGTTTGGAAGTGCTAAGAATACATCATGTGAAATGTATACTGAATCAAATCTTTACATCTTCAGCACTGTAACAGCAACATAGCTTGCAATCAGTACTGTTCCCTGCTGAACAAATAGACGGTTAATATTGTAGCAACATCTGCATGACTTAAATGCATTTATCAGCTTTTTCATTGGACTGCTGTAAGCTTCTATGGATATCCAACTGATACCTGTCATGCAAAACTTACCACAGTGCTGTTTGTTTATTGTAATACTGGAAAGAAGTGGAAATTTGAGTAATTTATAACAGAATAAAAAAATTCCCACTGGTTTAAATGATAAAGTAAAATAAAAAATCCAAAACATTCTTCTTACATATTAACAATTTATCTCATTTATATGTACCATAAATGCAATCAAAATTAGATAAATAAATCCTAGATGATTGTAATTTAGTTAATAGATTAGTAGGCCAAAAGGGACCACTGGATCATCAAGTCTGACGTCCCATATGACACCGGCCATAGAATTTTACCCAGTTACTCCTGTAGTGGACTAATTAACTTGGGTTTGACTAAAGCATCTCTTCCAGAAAGGCATCCAGTCTTTAGTTGGAGACTATCACACCCCCATTTCTGTGGTATCGGAGTGCTTCACAGTCTTTAATATATTTGTCCTCACAACCTCTGTGAGGTAGGTAAGTGCTATAATCCCATTTTACAGATAAGGAACTGAGGCACAGACAGACTAAGTAACTTGTCCAAAGCCACACCGGAAGTCTGTGATGGAGCAGAGAATTGAACTCGGGTCTCCCAACTCTCAGGCTAGCACCCTGATCACCAGATTATCCTTCCTCTCATCAAGAAATGGGGAATCCATAACTTCCAGCCATTGGTTTTATGGTCCCTTTCTCTGCTAGATTAAAACGCTTTTTTTTTTCCCCTGCAAAGGTAATGATGCACCGTAGTTACTGTTCAATCAATTGGAGCCATGGACTGAATTCAGCCCTTGCTAAGGGCTATTTGGAATACGACTTGCAAATACATTGTCTGACAAATGTAGCTCTTTCTTCAATTTGCAAATCAGACCTGACTTCTGTAAAGTTATTCATTAGTATTCAGTGAATAGTTCATATGAAGAAATTTGAACCTATGGGTTGCTTGTGCTCTAATTATTTTGGCTTTTTGTGGTGCATGATTGTTGTGTGATACTGCTTCTACTCCATGACTGGATGACTGACGTTTTATAAATAGGAAAATATTTTTATTTGCATGCACATACAGGTATCTGTGTGAAGAAAAAAAAATCATTCCCCAAACATTCGTGTGAATAAAAACTGCCTTGGAATTGGTGAAAAATAAAGGACAGAAACTAGTTCAAATTGAACTGCTGATCAGAATTTGAATGAATGCTGACAAACTAGCACAGCTCCAGTTGACTACAATGGGAGTTGCATTTGTTTTCAGTGGGGTTGAATTTGGTCCATGAATTCTAAATAAGCCAGTGGATGACTTCACTTAATAGAATGACATAATACAAATTAAAAGATTTATAAAGTAGGCCCTTTGCTTCCTATATTATACTCAAGCTACAGCACCACTGACAAGAGTCACACTGTCAAGAGTTTGAGAAACAAAAATCTGACCTTCAGGACTTTAACATCTGATAAAGTAACAAACGAAATAATATCACATCAGTCAACAGAATGTTTAAACTGACAACCAACCCGTGGCTACTGCAATATCAATCTCCAAGAGCAATATATGCACTCCAATAACTCTGTTGGTTTTATGCTAAATTTATACTGTAAGCAACTATTGGTCTTGAAAACTGCAAATTAAAATGCCAAATTGGAAAGAGAGGAGAGATCTTTAAAATATGGCTAACTCTAGCAATTGCTGCATAATATGCAGGCCTACAATTCTGATCTATTTCAAATTAATGCACTTACCAAAAATGTGAAATGCTTGGATAGTTTTAAATTGCTACATGTGGCACATACCCAGAACTGCTATTTTAGTTCTCTAATGGGTTTTAATTAAAAGTATTTTCACTCTAAACCAAGGAAAGGCTTGTCTACAACATAACAATCCATCTCTCAGTTTATTGACACTAAAGGTTATTTAGATGAAAATCAGCTGGGCCATGAAGCTTATTTTGACCTATTCCATAGGGCCTCTTGCGAAGAAAGAACCATAGGAAAGTAGAAACTTCATTATAATGTTATAATATATTTCTTTTCATTTCTAAAAGTTCATTCAGCTCAGTGTTAGATTAGTGCCTGCAGCATTAATGTATAGTAGGTGTGTTGCCTCAGTATGGGAAGTTATTGAGCCTCTATCAAAAACTTTTAGACCCTTTCAACAAATCATGGTAATATGCATGACATAAAAAACAAAAAAACTAAAATAGATCATGGTGTCCATCCTATCTCTATTTTTGTCCCTCTGGTAGAACTATGCCTCCTCACCAGTTGGTCACATCCTGCACTTTTGTGTGTGGACGTAACTGGCAACTTAGGGATTGCAAAGATGTTGGCAACAAACAAATGTTCTAGTGTAGACAAGGACTAAGAGATGTAACCATGCCTGGCCAACAAAAAAAAAGTCCTTTTGAGTGGCATAAACCAAGCAATTTCTTCCACACACGGAGGAAAAAAAAAGCATATTATGCCTAAATTCTGTTTCCAAGGCCTGGTCCACACTAGGACTTTAATTCGAATTAACCGTGCACCCGTCCACACCAGGAAGCCATTTAATTCGACCTAGAGGGCTCTTTAGTTCGAATTCGGTACTCCACCCCGACGAGGGGAGTAGCGCTAAATTCGACATGGCTATGTCGAATTAGGCTAGGTGTGGATGCAAATCGAACTTACTAGCTCCGGGAGCTATCCCACACTGCACCACTCTGTTGACGCTCTGGACAGCAGTCCGAGCTCAGATGTTCTGATCAGCCATACAGGAAAAGCACCGGGAAAATTTGAATTCCTTTTCCTGTCTGGCCATTTTGAATCTCATTTCCTGTGTGGACGTCGTGGCGAGCTCAGCAGCACTGGCAGCAATGCAGAGCTCTCCAGCAGAGGAGTCCATGCAATCTCAGAGTAGAAAGAGGGCCCCAGCATGGACTGACCGGGAAGTCTTGGATCTGATCGCTGTGTGGGGCGATGAGTCTGTGCTTTCGGAGCTGCGCTCCAAAAAACGGAATGCAAAGACCTACGAGAAGGTCTCCAAAGCCATGGCACTCAGAGGATACAGCCGGGATGCAACGCAGTGCCGTGTGAAAATCAAGGACCTGAGACAAGGCTACCAAAAAATCAAAGCGGCAAACGGACGCTCCGGAGCCCAGCCCCAGACATGCCGCTTCTACGAGGCACTGCATGCCATTCTCGGTGGGTCTGCCACCACTGCCCCACCAGTGACCGTGGACTCTGAGGATGGGATAGTGTTGAGGGGCAGTTTCTCGGCGATGTTCGCCGATGGGGAAGATGAGGAAGGGTTTGTGGAGGACGAGGCAGGCGACAGCGGTTACAATACTGCTTTCCCCGACAGCCAGGATCTCTTCATCACCCTCACAGAGATCCCCTACCAACCCTCCCTGGCCGTTAACCTGGACTCAGAATCAGGGGAAGGATCAGTCGGTAAGTGCTATAAACATGTAAACATTTATTTTTTAACAAAACAGGAATAAAAACTATATAAAAAGAAGGTCAATGCATATAGGGATCGAACAAAAATTCTCTTGGGACAGTTCAACGAAGCTCTCTGAGAGGTACTCGAAAAGCCTCCGCAGGAGGTTCCTGGGGAGAGGTGCCTTGCTGGGTGCTCCATGGAAGCACACTCTTCCACGCCAGGCCATCCTGAGGTATAATGGGAGCATCGCCTCGACCAGCATGGCAGCATAGGGCCCTGGTCTGTGCAGGGATTCACGCAGCATGCGCTCTCTGTTTCTCCTGGAGACCCGCCTCAGGGTGATCTCGCTCGGCGACTGCTGTATCTAATTAGGGGAATTACTTTAATGTTACTATTGTGAATGCTTGACTTTTCCTTTGCATAACAATGACCGTCATTTAACAGCCACGTGTTGTAGGCTGCAGAGGAAAAGCATACAGGGATCTTTCACGGGGACAGCCGCGAGGGGCTGGAACAGGGTCAGACTTTATGCTTTCCAGATTGCCTGCAGCAGGAGGGCACTGCTATCCATTAACTGTTAAGCAGCCTAAAGTTTACGGCTTACCAGGCCTGGCTGCTACACGGATTCTGCTGTCCTGCCCCGCTTGTCCGATCTCCAGTGCAAGACCCCAGGCAATGAAAGCGAATGCCGAAAATTCGAACTTGTCCTGAGAGCACATGAGATTAGGTGCCCTGTATGGTCTTGTTCACAGAAACTGAGTAGACTGTGTTCAGTGTTCGCAAACATGTATCTTTGGAAGGAAATCACTTCCTTTTTCCCATCACACAGCTGCGGCTCTTTCCCGAACTGCCCCGGCATCCCCCTCACAGAGGCTGGCGCAGATTAGGCGGCGAAAGAAAAAGACTCGGGACGAGATGTTCACTGAACTGATGGCCTGCTCCAGAGCTGAGGCGGCCCAGCAGAGCCATTGGAGGGAGACCCTCTCTCAGCAGCAGCGCTCACACAGCGAATGGGAGGACAGGTGGCGGCAGGAAGACCAGCAGGCGACTCAAACGCTGCTTGGACTAATGAGGGAGCAAACGGACACGCTCCGGCGCCTTGTGGATGTTCTGCAGGACCGCAGGCAGGAGCAGAGAGCCCCCCTGAACTGTATCTGCAACCGCCCTCCCCCGCCACAAAGTCCTGTCCCCCCCCCACCCAAAATCACAAGAAGGAGGGGCGCTAGGGGCCGTGAAAACTGTCACTCCACCCCAGCAGAGCGCTCATGTACCAAACAGCTCTCATTCCCTAAAGTATGAGAATTGCTTGCCTTCCTGGCTCACCCGATCCCAAATCCCAGTTTCATCCCCCAACTGTGTAGTTGAGTATTAAAAATAGTTTGCTGTTCATTACTGTTTCCGTAATGTTTCTTTGCAGAAGACTTTGTGTGAAGGGGGGGGGAGGGGTTTGTTAATTGCATAGGACAGCCACCATTAACAGGGTACAGACATGGGGGCAGGATCAACAGCATGTCACACACAGAGTGCAGTCACTAGGCACCCGGGTCACTCTGCGAGGTGTCTGCTGCCCCAGGTCAGTCTGGGAGGTGTATGTTGCCCCAGGGTCCGAGCGCCTGGCATCCACAAATGGCAAGGCAGGCTGCCCTTACCATGCCCTTCCACCCTAGCCATGAACCTCTCCGATGCCCTGAGCCCCAGCCAGAGCCATCATCCCCCCACACCTACTCACCCTTCCCACACACCCCTCACCCCTTCCTGCAAACCCACCCCTTCCTGCACACCCTCCGGTAACCGTCCTCCCCCCAGAGACCGCTGTAGGAGCAGGAGCATGTCAGTCCTCGAGTGTAGAAGCGGTCTGTACATCACTGCACACCGTACCCACCACAGTCTGCGTCCCTGTTGGAACCCTTGAACAAGAATTCGTTAGTAAAGAAAACTTTGTTAATTAAAAATGTTCCAATAACTTTATTTTTAAACGTCTGTTGGAAGGGGGGAAACCTGGTGAACGGGGTATGTAACCGCTGAAAAAAGTGAATAGTAACTGAAACAGGGGCAGGTTCAGCTTCTCTGTAAAGAGACTGGACAGTCATAGGTTACCCTGCTCTCTGAGGAACCTAGCTTTCAAAGCCTCCCGGATGCACAGCGCTTCCCGCTGGGCTCTTCTAATCGCACGGGTGTCTGGCTGAGCGTAATCAGCAGCCATGCGATTTGCCTCAACCTCCCATCCCGCCATAAAGGTCTCCCCCTCGCTCTCACAGAGATTGTGGAGCACACAGCAAGCTGCAATAACAATGGGGATATTGGTTTCGCTGAGATCCGAGCGAGTCAGTAAGCTCCTCCATCTCCCCTTGAGACGTCCGAAAGCACACTCCACCACCATTCTGCACTTGCTCAGCCGGTAGTTGAAGAGCTCCTTGTCACTGTCCAGGGCGCCTGTATAGGGCTTCATGAGCCAGGGCATTAGCGGGTAGGCTGGGTCCCCGACGATCACTGTAGGCATCTCCACATCCCCAACACTTACTTTGTGGTCCGGGAAGAAACTACCTTCCTGCAGGCGTCTAAACAGACCAGAGTTCCTGAACACACGCGCGTCATGAACCTTGCCCGGCCACCCGACGTAGATGTTGGTAAAACGTCCCCTATGGTCCACCAGTGCTTGCAGCACCATTGAAAAGTAGCCCTTTCGGTTAATATACTGGCTGGCCTGGTGGGCCGGTCCCAGGATAGGGATGTGAGTGCCATCTATAGCCCCACCGCAGTTTGGGAATCCCATCGCGGCGAAGCCATCTATGACGACCTGGACGTTTCCCAGGGTCACCACCTTTGAGAGCAGTAGGTCAACGATTGCGTGGGCTACTTGCATCACAGCAACCCCCACGGTAGATTTGCCCACGCCAAAGTGGTTCGCTACTGACCGGTAGCTGTCTGGCGTTGCAAGTTTCCAGAGGGCTATGGCCACTCGCTTCTGCACACTCAGGGCTGCTCGCATCCGGGTGTCCTGGTGCTTCAGGGCAGGGGCCAGCAAGTCACACAGTTCAAGGAAAGTGCCCTTACGCATCCTGAAGTTTCGCAGCCACTGTGATTCATCCCAGACCTGCAGCTCTATGCGGTCCCACCAGTCCGTGCTTGTTTCCCGGGTCCAGAATCGCCGTCCCATAGCATGAACGTGACCCATTGCCACCATAATCTCCACGGCGCGGCGTACCGTGCTTTGTGAGAGGTCTGTGCCACTCTCACACTTCACGTCCTCACCGCGCTGCCGGAGCTTCCTCGCCCGATTTCTCAGCAGCTGACTGTGGAAGAGGTGTTCAATAAGGTGCGAGGAGTTGACAACGGCCATAAGTGCAGCGATGATCGCAGCGGGCTCCATGCTCGCAGTGCTGTGGCGTCCGCGCTGTCACTGACCAGAAAAGTGCGTGAACAGATTTCCCGCCGGCGCTTTCAAGGAGAGAGGGCGGGAGTGACGGTTGAATGACGACAGTTACCCAAAACCACCCTCGACACATTTTTCCTCCAGAAGGCATTGGGGGCTCTACCCAGCATTCCAATGGGCAGCGGGGACTGCGGGAACTGTGGGATAGCTGCCCAGAATGCACCGCTTCCAATGTCGACGCTTGCCCCGTTAGTGTGGACTCACAAAGTCGAATTAGTGTCCTTAGTGTGGATACACAAATTCGAATTCATCAGGTCGAATCCACAAATTCGACCTAAGTTAAATCGAACTACTCTTGTAGTGTAGACATACCCCTAGTCACCAGTGATTATGGATTGTGTAAAGTATAGCTGAATGTAAGCCCACATTACATATTTTAGGTATTTCTGCTCCAAGTCTATCCATCTATTGAACTTTTACATCACTGTAATATCTGAGTGCCTCATAATCTTTTTGTGTATTTATTCAGCGCTGTGTTAGCAAAGTGCTATTATCTCCATTTTACAGTTGGGGAACCAAGGCACAGTGATGCTAAGTGACTTGTCCCAGGTCACACAGGAAGTCTGTGGCAGAGTACAGACTTCAACCCAAGTCCTTTAAATCCTAGGCTACAGCCCTAACCACTCAATTATCCATCCAAGTCACTCAATCATCCATCCAAGTCACATCCATCTCTGCATGATAAAACTACAGCTAGCTTCAAGCACTGAGAATCTTTGAAATCCTGTTAGATAATGGCTGATAGATATATGTGAAAACCATACATTTCACTTAATGGATGATGGGTGTGTTACCACTTTGTCTCCAAGTATGTTCTGTCCCTTTGTGCCAATGCCCTTCATTACTCCTCAGCATGCTAATTCACATTGTGAGGAAATGTCACTGGCTGCTCCATGCTGGAGATGATCTTCCAAATGCCTGAGCAGCAGCTCTGAGTGGGAGAACTTTGGTTCCCAGATCAGGATTAGACTAGACATCAGCCAAGCTTGCAAAGCCCTACAGAAGCTTTGAAATCACAACAGCAGAATTTCCTTGGGTCTGCTTAGTGCCTGTTGATAACACATCACTGGCTATATTTAACAAATTAATGGAAATCTACAAACCTAAACCAAACCCTGTATGTAAGGAAGTGTCACCTTAATCAGCTTAGTGCTCAGTCTGAAAAGCATAGAGTTTGAGTCCGAAATCATGTGACAGCCTTATTATCTCAGAGCTCAACATATTTTACCTTCAAGTTTTTGAGAATTTCAAAGTTTTAACATGCTGAAATCCTTATTAGGCCAAAACTACTAACACAATAAGCCATACTCTAAATCAAATAGAAAAGAATGCCTGACAAGCATATATGCATTCTGAATATCTAGATGAGAACAGCACTGAATTGCTGTATAATATCCAGTCAGCACCTCTAAGCTCTTCCAAATTAAGTACTGTATAAGAACCCTGAAATGCTCTGGTAATTTTAAATATATATACACATTGCTCATGCTCAGAAACAGCTTGTTTGTTTTGATTATATTTTTAATTAAACTTATCTTAGCATTATTTACTTCTGGGCAAAATATATTTAATGAATATAAATGGGGGTAAAAATCTTGAAGCAAATGGCCATCACAGTTTATTTACTAAGGACTGAGGCTGGCACAGGGAGAAGAAATGATAAGAAATAGCAGATGGGTTGGTTTTCAGGACCGGTTTTGGGTATGTACAATATGAAACTAGCCCTAAAACTGGTTTCTCTGACATTCTGACATCCAGTTATCATAATCTTTTGGTCTGCTGCCTTTGTCGGCCTCAGCTGTGCTGACTAAAAGTCTTGAACAGAACTGCCTCCAGTCAGACGACAGAGGCAGAAAACTTATGAATTTACTGCTCCCCAAATCCTCAGTTTTTCTTTAAAAAACCCAAGGAATTTAAATGGAAGAAAAAAAACAATGTTAAACCAACATTAAGGTTTCACATTTAGGGTAGGAGTTTCCTAAATGCTTGGTGCTGGCCTAATTTTCATCCCATAGAAATTACTGAGAGTTATACCACTGACTTCAATAGAGTCAGTTAGATCAAAGCTGATTACGTTTGAAACACCCATTCCTAAAATGTACAAGGTAAGAAAATGCAGATATTAGGATTCAACAGCAATTTGAACTTCTTCATGTTATGAATCCTATATATATATACTATGCTATACATTTAACAATGCAACAGAAATATGTAAAACTACACAATTAACAAGAAAAAACAGAAAGAAAATACTTAACTTTTAAACATGGGTAAGTAAATCTTGTGTGAATCCTTACTTTTTCAGTTCTTGATTTCCATTAATGTGAATTGTGCAACTTTAGTGATGCATTAATATCTTTTCTTGCATGCACCATTCATAATATCAATAATGGAACATACAGAAAGTGACAAAAGTGATGATGCCGCACTGTCAGTTAGCTAATTTATAGTACAAAGGCAACCAAATTCAAGATGCTAGAAGTTCATGCAATTCACTACAGAAAAATATGTAAGGCAATCATAATGTGACCAGGCCCACAACAATTTAAATGGGAATATACTGTACAAAATTTCAAGGAGGAAAAAAATCAAAACATTTTTAAGAACTTCCGTAATGCACAATAACATCACCTAAGTATTTCATATTTTTAATGCTCTTCTGCTTGGAAAACTGCAGGCCTGCTTGTTATACATTTCACAGAGTTTTAAGCAGGACAATGAAAGTGCCATTTGCCCAAAGGATTTTTCCTGATTTGTTTTCATCCATTGGTATTCTGTCTGTGGTCTCCAAGGTACTTCTTTATTCACTCAGATAGTTTGCTTCCTTTACCAAACTGTTTCCCATTTCAAGTTTCTATTATTTCTACAAAAAATCTGCTTTACTGGGCAAAATCTTTCTCACTGAAAATCTTTAAACCAAACAATGGGTTTTCCTAAGTGCCCTTCACTGTTAATTCTGATCAGAATTTGCAATATTTCCCCATTTAGTAAGGTCAAGGTTATTTTATATATGTTTCCAGCTTTTCTTACAATTGCTTCTTAAGACAGATGTGACATTACAACAGTTTCTCGTACCGTAGACAATGAAGTATTGCTACTGGCTTAAACCATCCCCTCTAGCCTTTTCTCCTTACACCTAGGTCTCCCTTCCTTTTAGAAGAAAAGACAATCTTGTGGGTATGACACATTATGGGGAATCACAAAACTACGGTTTTGTTCCTGGCTCCTTTTAACAGACATTCTGTGTGACCTTGCCCAAGTCACTTCTTATCTCTGCTCTAGTTTCCATATCTATAAAAAGGGAGGCAATTATTTCTCCATCTGTTTAGCACCTATATGTTCCTGAAGTTGACCTTAAAGCTTCCTAAAATACACTCTTAGGCCTGGTCTACACTAAGAACGGGGGTCGAACTAGGGTACGCAAATTCAGCTACGTGAATAGCGTAGCTGAATTCGAAGTACCCTAGTTCAAAGTACTCACCCGTCCAGACGCCGCGGAACCGAACTCCGCGGCTCCAAGGTCGACTCCGCCACCGCCGTTTGCAGTGGTGGAGTACCGGAGTCGAACGGAGTGCTTCCAGAGTTCGAACTATCGCGTCTATATTAGACACGATAGTTCGAACTCCGAAAAGTCTAACTCTCCACGTCGAACTGGCATGTAAGTGTAGACTAGCCCTTAGTGTTTGTCTACACAGCCGTGACAGTGCTTTAACGTGGCTACGTAGTCGCAGCTCCAGCGTTTGTAATCTGCCTCCTTCTGGTCCTAAACATTGACAGCACTTCTGAGAAACTAACCTTTGAATTCTTGCTCTTAAGCCTCAGGTTAGCTCCTGGAACCTGAACGTCAGGACTCCTAATATAGCCTTTGTCAGGTTATTCGTTGCAGCAAATAGCCTGCGATGGTATTTTCTATCTCCATCACTCTTAGGCATATAGGGAAATTTTTACGTGTGTTTTAAAATCTATGATTCACCCTATTCACTAAACTAAGTGGAAGTTCTGCCACAGAACTGCCTTCTAAAGGAAGCAAATTGGAGTCTGTTGAAATAAATAATACATAAATATTGTACATCCCCAAATGAGAAAATCAATGTCCCTCTCTAAGAAGAAATTACTGTTTTTCAACTATTTTATCTCACTAGTAACTGAGTTTCAGTTCAAAATGATCAGTTCTTCTGCTGTCACGGGCATGCATAATATCACACCACCACATATTTTCAATCTCAGAAAACAAACAAACAATAGTTTCCATTCAATTATTTCAGAACTGAGGGGTTAATAGAATTCCTCTGATCCAGAATAATATAGTTTTATAGCTTATGTTCTCAGTGGAGCAGAACAGAGAAAAGGACCTGCTCTAATATGTCAGAAGCTAGGAGAAGGGCTCTTTGTTTATGCTTTTTTGAGTTGAAGTCCCTTTACACAGTGAATTAATAACGTCTAACTCCCATGTTTGATACAGTTCCTAAAACAAACTGAAGAGCCAAGATAGCACTTAGCCCTGCTACTACCAAGTCTCAAGTTCCATTCAAAACCCCTCTCACTCCCATGTCGATCTATATGCTGCGAATAATAGATATTATTTCTGGCCACATGGAGTTTCTGAAATTGTATGGAGGGCTGGTTAGCGGAGGCTGTGCCTCCCAAAACAGCCAGGCGTGGCCCAGCCCACACCCCCTATCTGCCCCCCCCGATTCTCGCCCACTGACGGCCCCCCCCCGGTATTCTTGCCCCATCCAATCCCCCCTGTTCCCTGATACCACCCCCCCGGGACCCCTGCCCCATTCACTCCTCCCAGTCCCCTGACTGCCACCAACCCCCCTGCCCCTTACTGCCCCCCACTGCCACATCCAATCCCTCCTCTCATTCCTGACCGCCCCCCCCCAGGGCCCCTGCCCCATCCAGCCCCCCCTCTCCCTGACCGTCCCCAGAACCCCTGCCCCGACTGCCCCCCCGCCACCCCATCCACCCCCCCTCCTTCCTGACTGCTCCCCCCGGGACGACTGCCCCCATTCAAACCCCATTCCTTGTCCTCTGACCAACCCAATCCCTATCCACACCCTTGCTAACAAACCCGAGCTCCCTTGCCCTCTATCTAACACCCCCTGCTTCCTCCCCCTTACCACGCTGCCTGGAGCACTGGTGCTGGTGGCACTACAGCTGCGCCGCCCAGAGTACCAGGACAGGCAGCCGTGCCGCCCAGCTGGAGTCAGCCACGCCACCGCACAGCACAGAGCACCGGGGCAGGCCGCAGCTCTGCAGCTATGTTGCTGGCAAGAGCTCGCAGCCCCGCCACCCAGAGCATTGTGCCGGTTGCGCAGTGAGCTGAGGCTGTGGGGGAGGGGGAACAGCATGGAAGGGGCTGGGGGCTAGCCTCCCTGGCCAGGAGCTATGGGGCCAGGCAGGACGGTCCTGTGGACCATAGTTTGCCCACCTCTGCCTATGAAGCTACAAAACCTTGGTCCAAAAGGACCAGCTCCAAAACAAACACCAGAGAAAGCACATGCAGCCTCCAGAGAGATGTGCTTCATGTCATTCCCCATCAACTCCTGTGGCTGAGCAAGGAGCAGCACTGACATATTTTGAGGGGCAAATTGCCCAAACAAGGTTGATGTGATTTGGCACCTTGCATTCTGAAAGGTGAGCACTGGGTGTGACGGGTTTCCCCCCTTTAAGGTGCCACCTGATGTACCACTTAGCCTGCCTGTTCCACCAGCCTGGGCCTCTTTTTTACCCTGTCTTGCTGAGCCAGGCTCTTTAGCCTCCTCTAGCACAAACACAGGCAGGGCCACACCCTGCTGCAGAAAGACACAGATTCTGAGATCAGCTCTGAAAAAACTCATCTTAAGGGACTTGCCCCAGCACTCGGGTGCCCACCTCCCTTGGAGTGAAGACCCAAAGGTATATTGTCTTGTGCTGTATAGAAAGATCTGCACAGTGCAAGCTCATAAAAATTCACCCTCTCCCTCAATGTGAAGAGAGATATGCACTTCTTGCCCCTATCCCCCATTAGAAATTGCACAAACTGGGTTTAATAATAAATAAAACAAGTTTATTAACTATAAAAGGCAGATTTTAAGTGATAAGGGACAGCAAACAGAACAAAGCGGATTACTAAGTGAATAAAACAAAACACATACTAAGCTTAAAATCTTAAAGAGACTGGTTTCAAGAAATAATTTCTCACCCTACATGTTCAGACAAGTTGCTGAGTTTCTGTGGCTTAGAGTTCCAGTTATTTCTTCTTACAGACTGGATCTGCCTCAGTCTGGACTCACCCCGCCTTTCCCCTCAGGTACTTTCAGCCGTCTTTCTTCTTGGGTAGGCAATGGAGGAGAATCAAGATTAACCCTCTCCCCAGCCTTAAAAAGGATTTACCTAAGGCGGGAAACCTTTGTTTGATCTTCATCCCCCTACGGAGGAAAAGCAGCAACAGTGTCCAAGGTGGTATTTTGTATCAGGTGATCTTATCACCTGACCTTGCAGTGTCAAAGCAACTATGAAACCAGGTTCATTTATAATGTCGACAGGCAGGAACTCCAGGCAGATGGGAGATCCACATCTTCAAAGACTCATTGTCTTTTTTAATGGCCCATTAAGGCTGATTGCTTACTGTCTGGTTGGTGTTTCCCCAAGTGTACACACAGTTGTAATGGTTACAGAGTCAATATTACTAACTTCAGATACAGAAATGATACATGCATACAAATTGGAGAATCACATTCAGTAAATCAGAACCTTCCCAATGATATCTTACATGATACACCTTGCATAAAGTATATATTAGTTATGTCATATTAATATCATAACCATATTTCTATGAAGAATATGGGGTGTAACATCACACCGGGGTTGAGGTGAAATGGACACACCCAGGGCTGCCCAAAGGGGGGGGAAAATTGCCTCACTTGCCCCAGGCCTCACAGGGGCCCCCACAAGAATGTCAGAGGCTCCCCCCAGCCTCCTTCTCCCATCCCCCAGCGCGCCGCATCCAGGAGCGGCCCTGGACAGCGCTTCAGTGGCGTGGCTCGGGCGGGGCCTGAGCTCCTCCCGCTCAGAGCTATGTGGTAAGGGGGCAGGGCTGTGAGCTGCAGCCGAGTGGCGGGAGCTCAGGTACTGCTGGAGCCATGCCGCTGCAGCACTGTCCAGGGCCGCTCTTGGATGCAGCGCGCTGAGGCTTCGGGAGAGGGTGGAGGTGGGGGTAAGCGGCATGGTAAGGGGGCTGGGAGGGTTGGATAAGGGGCAAGGAGTCCCGGGGACAGTCAGGGGACAGGGAGGAGGCAGAGGTTCGGGGGCGGTCAGGGGACAGGTTGGATCGTGGGCATTCTGGGGGTCTGTCAGGACTCAGCGGGAGGGGTGGATAGGGGTTGGGAACAGGGAGCGGGGGGGATTCATGGGGGTGGGGGTCCCAGGGTGGTGGTTGGGGGGGTCTCGGGGGAGCAGTCAGGGGACAAGGAGCAGGATGGGTCGGGGATTCTGAGGGGGGCAGTCAGGGGGCAGGAAGTGTGTGGGGGTCAGATAGGGGGAAGGGCTAGGCTGTTTGGCGAGGCACAACCCTCCCTACCCTAAAGCTCATTCAGCAGTTTGAGGCTTGCAGACAGCTATTTGACACAAAGAGCCAGGCTGTTATCTTTTCCCTTAGGGCTACCATCCCTTTCACTTCTCAAATGCCAAATTATAGTCTATATTTAATTTCAGTGCCATAGGGAGATTCATGTCAGGGGAGGGTAGCTTCATTTAAAATTAGCCACTTTAGATTAACAGTGATAGAGCCAAGAGAGCCATGGGGGAGGGATCACATGAGAAGAGCAATATTCTACACAACCTACCTCCTTCCCAACCCTACCAAGGGAGACCCCCCCCCCTGCATTCCCCAAGGCTCCAGAGGGGTTAATTCAATGGTTCTCAAACTTTTGTACTGGTGACCCCTTTCATATAGCAAACCTCTGAGTGCAACCCCCCCCATATAAATTAAAAACACTTTTTTATATATTTAACACTATTATAAATGCTGAAGGCAAAGCAGGGTTTGAGGTGGAGGCTGACAGCTCGCGACCCCCAGTAATAACCTCATGACCCCGAGGGGTCCCGACCCCCAGTTTGAGAACCCCTGGGTTAACTTAATTTTAGCACCCTGTGTCCATTCACATGCATGTGCTATTTTGAGCATTTCAGTTTTCACAACATAGGCTCATCCCAGATTCTGGAACAAGCTCAAATGCCCAGTTCGTGGAGTATGTACATAAACTATACTAAAGACAAACCCACAGTAACCATCTCCAGTTTGTGAGGGACCCCATGGAGCCAGTCTCTAGGAAACAGATAAATTCATGGAGGTTAAGTCCATTAATGGCTATTAGCCAGGATAGGTAAGGAATGGTGTCCCTAGCCTGTTTGTCAGAGGGTGGAGATGGATGGCAGGAGAGAGATCACTTGATCATTACCTGTTAGGTTCACTCCCTCTGGGGAACTTGGCATTGGCCACTGTCAGTAAACAGGATACTGGGCTAGATGGACCTTTGGTCTGACCCAGTATGGCCATTCTTACATTCTAATGTTCTAACCTAAATGAAGCCAAAGTTATGGAGACAGATATGAGTCAAGGAAGCCAGCAGAGTATCAAAAACCTGGAAAAATCTCTGACTGGATGGGCTCGGGTGTTTGGTCACAAGCTGAGGTGGTTCAAAAGTTTTGGATTTTTTTTAAGCAGAATTTTTTTTGTTTCTTTAAACAGTCAAACACAGCAAGCAGCAAATATTTGGCCACACACTTCTGAAAACCCAAACTATGTTCAGGTTTTGGCAGACTAATTTCAGCTTTTCATTTAAAAAAAAAAACACAACCAGTTTTGAAGGAAAGCAGACATTGTCCATGATTTTTTCTGCTTTTAAAAAACCCCTAGTTTTGGATCCAAAAAAGGTTTTGACGCAAAATATTTGTCCAATCCTTTTAAGGAGCTTTAGAGCCTTTTAGCACTAACTGATGCTGAGAACCAGTGATACCTTGTAAAGGTGTCTTGAAAAAGAAGTTTTCTCAAAACTGCGTTTGTACCAAGATGCGGAAGGTTTTTAAACGTTTATTTTTCCCAGGGCCACCCGGGGGGGGAGGGGCAAGTGGGGTAATTTGACCTGGGCCCCACAGGGGCCCCCATGAGAATTAAGTATTCTATAGTATTGCAACTTTTTTTTATGGAAGGGGCCCCTGAAATTTCTTTGCCCCAGGCCCTCTGAATCCTCTGGGCGGCCCTGGACACACCCACCAGAGACACACCCAGAACCTCATGCTGGGTATATTTCTTTGAGAACCAGTGGCAATAAACAACAACATTAAATGTCTTGAATCCAGACAATCCCTTGGGAAGAGATTCCAGAGAGTGCTCACTTGGCCCCAGAATTTCTGATCAGATAAAACCACAGCAGGATCAATAATCTTGCAGTCCTCACCTTGTCACTGAGGTCTTTGCCTGAGTTACAGTATGGACTTCAGCACAAAAGCTCAATCTGTTTTTGTTATAAAATCAAGTTTAAAGAAGAAAACCGCTTCAAAAAATGCTGCAGCGAAGTAACATACTATGAGAGATCAAACACATGATTATTGCAGTCTTTTCCATGTTGATCCACTACAAGGTCTAGGTCAGAAGTCTTTACATCTGAATATATTATCTAGATGCTAGTCTTACCTACTGCATAACACAGACCAAAGAACTTCCCCAAAAATAATTCCTAGAGCATATCTTTTAGAAAAATAAACATTAACAGTCCAGCTAGCTCCTCAGCCAGTTCTTTTAAAACTCTTGGATGCAAGTTATCCGGCCATGCTGATTTTAAAATATCTATCTTTAGTAGCTTAACATCTTCCAGAGATACTAGTGGAATGGAAAGAGTGTTTTCATCACCACATGCCGAAACAATAACGTGTTTTACTCACAAATGCAGAACAGAAATATTGATTGAGCACTTCTGCCTTTTCTGCATTACTAGTGATAATTTTACTATTTCCATCTAGTAATGGTCCAGTACCATTGTCAGGATTCTTTTTGTTCCTAATACATTTTAAAATCTCCTCCTCCTTAACTCACCAAGCCATAGATTTCTCCTTGTCTCTCTCTGCTTTCCTTATCAATTTTCTACAATTCCTAACTTCAGATTTATATTCATTACAATCAACTTCACCTTTCTTTCATTTGTTATATATTTATTATAATGAATCAAAAAGTTATCCAGATATGCTCTCCAATTTGCTCAAGTAAAATGAATATATAAACAAAGAACTCAAAGTCACAGTAAAAGAGAAACTATTTAAACTAACCATAATTACGAAACTGCATGCCCGCCCTCACATTGGATAATTAAGAAATGATATAGGGGATCATAATAAGATACCAAAATCTGATGGCATAATGAATTAATCATATTATTTTAGCTACTTGCTATTTTAAGGCTCCATTCAGTAAGAGCTTTTGCAGAGATTTTACCTTTTTTCCCCCCCCAACTTGACAGCTACAGTGCAGAGTCTACAGTGATTTAAAATTCATTTCTGCCTACAACGTACACCCACCTGCTCCCTATACTTGGCTCATGCTTCTCTCCTATCAGTGTTCTTTGTCTACTCCAGAATCTAGGGACTGGATCCTTAGCTGGTGTAAATCTGCATTAGTCCTTTGAAGTCCATGGAGCTAAGCTGATTTTCACCAGCTGAGGATTTGGCATCATACCTATTGTTGTTGTTATTAATATTATTGCCCATTTTGTTAGGCACCATAAAAAAACACATAGTAAGAAACAGTCCTTGCATCAAGGAACTTACATGCACTTGGAGCAGCCTCCCAGTCAATGCCTGTACCAAACACTCTTCCTGTCCTCTGTAATGAACTGCTGAAATCCTTTTCACTACATGAAGCATTCCAGCTATAATGGCCATGCAGTAGCCTTTGCTTTCTCTGTATTGTAATGTTTTAGTACTCATTGTGCCTTGAGACCATATGTTCTTTGGAACAGGGACTGGTTAATTTTTTAGTACTGTAAAGCAGTCTGTATACTGAGGGAACTATGTAACTTCATAAATAAAATAAAAATAGTAGTAAATCATATGTTTGCCAACAGCAAACTCAAAGAACTCACTCTCTAGGTTTTGACATCTCTTAAGAGCATGGAGCCAGTCATACACACTTTCAATCTACAATTTGAAACTCATTTCACAGCGATGTAGCACTGACAGTTGTTATAAAGTTGCTCTGTCTTCTGAACATTATTTTGGGAAGAATTCTCACAATTAAAAAGTTGGGCTGTGCTTATTTTTTCAAAACAATGTGTAACACCATGCTCAAGAGAAAGGATATTGCGCAGGGTCTGTGCGTGACCAATCAGTCTCATGTGCAAATGACAAAAATGTCTATCATTTTCCTAGAAAACAGTCAACGCCTTTCATAAACATCAGCTCTTAGTTCACAGGTGACTGACAGCTATGAATCTAGCTGTTGTGCCTTATAGAATTCCTTAGAAAATTCTCTGAGAGAAGCTTTACTGGGCATGTCTCATCTATGGGGAGCTGATACTTCAATACTGACCATTTGAAGGTTAGTCTTTAATACAGATCTGCAGGTTTTCATATGATCGTCAACCTGGTTTTACTCTCACTGAAATCAGTGGCAAAACAAGTGTTAACTTCAGAGGTAGCAGAAGCAGGCCAGGCCCTCTGTTAGGAAAATTCCTCACATGATGTAGGTTTGTAATGCTTACAGGTTTTGTCTTGAAGCCAAGTGTTGTGTTAGGAACTTGGTCCTATTTCTGAACTACAAGAGACTTCATGATTTCTAAAAATATGTATCAGTGATGTTTCCCACAAGGTGCTCTTTATTACCCTTGTGCTAATGAAATTTACAGGCACTCAGTAGTTTTTCAGATAGAGGAGAAAGAAATGCATGTTCTCTTATAAGTCAGCCATGGATCTAAACCATCAAAGCAATAGGCTTTTCTTAAATATTAGTAATTCTCTGCCTCTAAAACTTGCCCTGACGGCAATACCCTGGCATTCTGTGGGCAGCAAAGGAAAGAATCCCAGTGAGAATGAGTTGTGTGTTCAGCTTAGCTTACTATTTCCACGTTTTGATACTAACTGAAAGGTACTATGAAAGGTCAGAACTGAAGTGAAGGACATAATTACAATTCATGTATTAGTAATGTACAAAATGGGCCTCTCAATCCATGTAAACTGGTATGCAATGCTTCTCAGTTTAAGCACTGCACATAGAAAGAAAAGCTGCCTTTGCTGAGGTTACCATCTGTTTGCTTCCTAGTAAACATGATTCTTCTCCACCACTCATCATGCCAACGTCCATGACAATACTTACCAGTGCCTTTGCCCAGAAGATAGTTAGACAATGTGAATTCATTAGAATCAGATATTTAAAGCAAATATTTAATAACAGAATAACCCTATTAAAAGTAAGGTTTCATGAAAACACCATTGGGGGGGTTCTATGTTTATTGTCTCTCAATAACCTCAGATCAAATTTGCTGTTTTAGAGCGCCTGAATGATTCATAGAAAATAAATGATCTGACAAATGTAGCACTTTTCTGTTTGCCAGTCTGTTGGCTAAGGATTTCAATTTTTGTCTAATTATTGCTCTGCATAATTGTTTGATGAACACTTTATGTGAACAACTTTCAACCTCTACAGTTGTTTACAAACTGTTTACTTGCACCAGTCATCACTTGTCATTTGTATGTGTGACTGATCACGTAAGACACATGGTATTTCGATTTTTAGTTGGATGACAATTTTTGAATGGTGAACATTCTTGTTCACAGATAAATATTTTTGTTCACACATGAATACAAGTATATGCATGAAGCACAACCATTCCTCAAGCACTGATGTGAACAAAAACAGTTTTTGCCTGAATTTCCATGAATAGCAAATTAAAAGGGGAATAAACGTGATTCAACCAATCAGCTCTTAGGGATTTAAGTGAGTGTTTGCAAACACTATCTTTGCTATATTCCACCAACTTTACTCAGTTTGCAAAATTAAACATGTTGGACCTGAGCCTCATATGGTGTAAATTGGCATAGCTTCACTCCACTAACTTGAATGCTGATTTACACCAGATGAGGATCTAGCCTGTTTTTTCTAACCACCAGTCCTGTAAACTCACCCAGGGATTTGAAAGGCAAACTGCTCTTTCCTGCTTGTGTTTCTTTACTAGTAATAAGGAGTCTGCTGGCCATATCCAACCCTCATCTCCACTGGTTTTCAAATTAACCTCCTCAAGCCCTAATTCTTTTACACTATGTCACTCAAGAACCTCTGGATGCCAACTGGCAGAGGGCACTGGGGTATACAAGGCTACAGGAGTTCACCAAGCTCTCTAATGAAAACCTGTGTCACACTGGTCACCATGACCATTGTGAGATGTAAGTGAAGAAAATATGTGAGGAGTTAGGTATCTATGCTAAAAATTATGTTCTCTAGCTCTGATGTTAAAAACAGGTCACTCAACATTAGCAAATCTTGAGACAATCTCTGCCAGACAAGGAGTCTAAGGTAAAACTGGTGAACTGTTTTAAACGGTTCTATTGGAAACAGAGGATCTAGGATTTCTGTGGATATCCAGTGATCATAGGCTGGATACCACTAGAGGATATTTTAAAAGGACGCAGAGGCTTGGGTGCATCTGTTCTCAACCAGCAAGGCAAAGACAGTGGTGGTGTACCCTAAAGGAGAGTGCTTGAGTGGCGGACAGGCTGGTGTGTTCAGGAGCTAACACCCAGCTTTGCACTAGAAGCAAGTGGTAACAAGGTGACTAACAGCCCTGGTGACTCAGATCGCCAGGTGAGTTTCCTGGGATAGTTGATTACACATTGAGACAAAAATGAGCTGGAAGTTATTAAAGACAGAAAACATGGAACCCCCATAATAACTTGCCTCCCAAAAAAATCACAAGCACTTTTCAGGGGAGAATCTCACTTTAATAAAACTAGTGCTAGTAATGCTAGTAATATGGTATTCCATACCTTACCAAAAAGTCTCTTCAAAATAGCATTCAGTGGCATGCTCTCATGCACATAAAATACTGTAATTAGTCTTTCTTGGAAAGATGAGAACATGGGCAAGGTCATGGAAACACCGAGCAGACACTCAGTCTCAGGAGGTTTACAGAGAAAGCAAGTTAGTGCAACCAGGCCAGGGGCATGTGTTTACTGAGACTACAAAAAAGAACTACGTTTTACATACACAACCGGGCCTTTCACTGCAAAGGAACTTTTCTTTTAGGGCCTGACCCTGTGCTATTGAAGTATGGTTTTGTCATTCATTTAAATGGGAATAAGATCAGGCTTTAATTGAATCACTGTACCATCACTCTCGCATGCTAGCACAATTAAAAGGCACAGATGGCATTTCTGTTCTGAATTTTCTGTTTTTCCCCCCCCTCTTTTTATCTCTTTCCTCCTTCCCAGCTTTCATTTTTCTTTCCCACTCCATCTCCCCCAACCACAGGCAGTTCCCCTTTTCCCCATCAGTTTTCATACTCTGTCCACTTGGGCTATGAACAAAAGAGCCAGATGAGAGAGAAAAGGAGCTGGGCCATCCTTGTTTAGCCTCTCAGCTGTTCTGAAGCAAAAAGAGGAATGTGACTTCCACTATCACTTAGCAATTTAGTGGGAAAGCAGCTGTTTCAGTGGCTGGGGGAATCCAGGCTGCTCATCACTAGACAGCGCACTGATAGAATGATATGTATGTGGTCACCTATTAAAAATGGTCCCTCCCAGGCTCTTGGGCACATAGGCACCAGAGGCCTGGAACACCTGCTTTATCCCTGCTTCATACAAAATGGGTAACTTCCCAGGACTAGTGATGGATACAGAACAGAATTAGAAACGATAGAAACAGATGCTGCAAGCTCAGGTATACTAGTGCTGTTATTCTTGATGCCAAGACTAGGGATTCACTTCCACATATGGTCAGTCCCTGTACTGACAAGAGTAATGAAGATAGTGTTGATTTTGGAGATCTAACTGAAGACAGAGATGAAAGGGGCTGATGATCGGAAAGTAGCATGTTCCAACAACAGGACCTGGAGAGGATGTGCTACTTAAGGATTTACTGCTTGGAAGTGACAATTTACAGAGATGAGAATATTTTCAACAGTATCCAAAAAGAGCTTGGCAATAGCCAATCTAGAAGTTACACTTGGAAAAGAAAATAAACAGATTCATAATTAATTGTTCCTGTATTGTTCCCCTAACCTCATTAAGAAAACAGTTACAAATGATTATCCCTGAATTGCTTGGTTGGCAATTTGCTGCACTCGCTAGATGATACCATGACTCTTGAAAGCATCTGAGTGTTTTAGAGACGAGCTCAGAAAAAGCACCACATCCAATCATCCATGGGGGATTGAGGTAGAAAGAAGAGCATAACCAGAACATAAGAGCTAGATCCCAATTTTTCAACTGGGCCTATCTCTAGGTCAAACCAAAATCCTGGATGTGAAAAGCCCAGAAGTTTAAAATTGGGATCTGAATATTGCTGCTAGGGCCAATCTCTAATTCTATCCAGTGGGTCAGCTTATTGATTCTTATGAAGAAGCATGGTCTTAAACTGCAGTCTTTCCTCCAAATGGAACCAAACCCAGACCTTTCTTTAAGAGCCTAAGCTAGTTCACTTAAAGCAGACCTTTCTCCCGGGTTGTGTAATAGTGCTGGCAGGAACAAGTTGCATACAGAGGTAGCAGTGGGTGCAACGGAGGTAAGCGCTTTATTCTTGATGACTTGGAAGTGACTTAGATTAGAGCAGTTTAAAATATATAGACCCAAAATATTTTTCATCACAATGTTTAATGAAAGCAGATAAGATTTCAATGAAGCTTTTGATTTTTTTATTTAAAAAAATTCTAAAGGAAACAAAATGAAAATGTTCACTGCATTTTTAACTCAAATTTTCATTTTTCAAAAAACAAAATGAAATTTGAAACAAAATGAAAATTTTCATTTTTCACAGAAAAATCTAAAACTTCTACAAAATTGTGAATGAAATCATTTTCATTGTTTGACCAGCTCTAATGTAGTCAGCACAAGTTGCAGGCAGAATGCCTTCCAGAACACCTCCGTGTAGACACACAATTCCTGCATAATGACCATTGTTTTATTTTAAAATTAACTTCTAACACATGTTAATATTGAAAAGCCCAATGAGGGGCTAACTGTATGTAATCAAGATGTGTAAAATCCTTGTCAGCCCTTCCTGTTCTCGTGGGGTGGAAGTGGAGGGCGGGGACTATGCAGAAAACAAACCATCCCCTGATTGCTGAGGATTTTCATTCACTATTTTTCTTTTTTATTTCTATTCCTTGTTTACTCCTCTCTCTGGAAGTGACATCCATCCAATCCTGACACCCTGTCATGGTGTAGCATAGGCAAGATCAAGGAGCAGTGAAGTGATCAAGTTAGTTCTACTACGTCTCTCTCAAACTCTTTGGGCTAGAATAGAGCTACACCAATTTGCCCCAGCTGAGGATCTGGCACTTCAATGTGTATCCAGACTCTATTTTAAACCCACTGCAGGGTGTCTCAGAGCTCAGGCCTACAGAGTCGGGCTTGCGGAGCTCATGCTATGATGCCTAAAAACAGCTGGGTAGATATTGCAACTGGGCCTGGAGCTTGGGCTCTGAAGCCTACCGTCCTCCCTGGACTTTAGGCCCTGAACTCCAGTGTGAGCTGCAATGTTTTACATTGCTGCTTTTGGAGCCAAAGCACAAGCCCTGCGAGCCCAACTCTGTAGACTCAACCTCTGACACTCTCGCCTATGGGTTTTAAAATGTAGTGTGGCCCCAAACTAGCATCTTTCGCTCTTCTGTTTGACTGGTCAACTTTCTCTCATTCCTCCTTGCCTCAGTCTCTCTCATCTCTGGCTTCTAAGTCCTCCTTCCATTCAAGATGCATTGCTGCATCCAGTCACCTCTCTGCTGCATATTGGTGCCTTTATTTCATCCTGCATCCTGGGAACTTCTGAAGCCCCATGGTGTAGAAAAAATGAATGTAGAGCTGGAGGAATCCAACTAGGACTATGCCTATATTAATATTCAAAGGAGCAAATTGGTGGGAACATAAATATTTATAGATACTTGGATAATATCCACAACATTATTTTACAAAGCTGAAAAGGCTCTTTGCCTCTGGATACATTCCATTGTTAGGAAGAACAAACTAGGTAGGATTTATGCTTCCAAACATAACAGAATGGAGCATTTTCATCCGGAGTCCAATGAATAATTACATTGATTGAAAAGAATAAGAGGTTACTCTTTTGTGTTGTGTAAAGTACACACCAACTCCCACACCCACTCAAAAAGTTTATGACAACTTTAAATGTGCATTTAAATAATATATGTAGGTAAAAAGCCAATTTCCCTCCTCTTTTCATTGTACCATATCCTGGTCTGTATATGCAAGTGTGCATTTTTTCTCCTTTTCTCCATTGTTTCTATTTTAAAAAACAATTACAAGCCAAATTCTCTGCTGCTGTAAATTAGTGCAGCTCTGTTGAACTTAATGGAGCTATGGCAATTTACACCAAACAGAAAATTTGGCCTCAAAATACTAAGCTGAAAATACAGACAAGAAGAAAAGACTAGGAGTCATGATGGGATAGAGAGAGCGAGAGGCTGGGACAAATGACAACTGGCCAGTTGCAAAGGTTGAATAATAGAAGACAAGACAATATGGGTCACACGTAGTGGAAATTGCATGGAGATGGTCATGTTGGCATGACCATGTAGAGAAAAGTGATGCATTATTTAATACTAGATGGGAAGATAAGTCCTTCATAGATAGGTAGTTCTCGTTAGTGGATGGAACAGGGGACTAAGAGTCAAGATTCTCTGGATTCTATTCTCCATTCCACCACTTCCTCACTGCGTGATCATAGAATAATTGTGCTTTAGTTTTCCTATCTGTATAATGGTGACAATAATATACACACAGGCATATTCAGTCATTCATTGAAGTACTTTGAGATTCTTGTATGGAAGGGCTTACAAGACATTAATTCTTTATTAGTTGTACAGCAATCATGTGACGGGAGTCAGTGAAAGTTTGGTTAGCCTCAAACATTTTAGGCTCACTCATTATTAATTCTAATGCCTCTTAAAAACAGCTGTTTTGTGCAGTGAGACAATCTCTGGCTATTCCATTATGCGGTTTCAGGGCAGTTCTTTGGCACTTCTGAAAGCATTTTTAGTTACAAAGGGATGTTTGACATACTTGCCACTGACCACAAAACAGTGCTATGCACTCTTATATTTTAACTTCACTATTCCCTTTCCAAAGAGTTCAATCATCCCATGTGTGTGAATCATGCTAAAAGAAAAGAGTAGTCATTTACACATTCCACAGCTATGCAATTTCAAGAGCTGATGCCAAATAGCTTGACTAAGTGATGAGTAAAAGGGGGACTAGATCAGAGTCTTCAATTATTTGAAAGGGGTTAGCACAGAGCAAGAAATTATTCATGATGGAAAAAGAGGATACAGCTAGAAGGAATGAGAAGAAAGGAAAATTTAAGCTGCATATCAGGGAAAACTCCCTGACAGTGAGATGTGTTAGGCTGTAGAATAGTCCCCCGAGGGAAATAGAGGAAGCTCTTTGGCTTGGAATGTTTAAAACTAGAATGGAGAAAGTATTAGGAACAAATACTAGTAGCTTAGGGAAAAACCCTGAATTGTCAAGCAGATGGGCTAATGACCTAATGGGTCTTTTCCATTTTTAACTAGTTTTTTAGGATCATTTGAATTCATCCTCATACATATTTCTAAGGGTTTTATTTAAGTCCACAAAACACATCCTTTATTTAAAATGCATTCCACCCCGACTTATTTGCAATTAAATCTATCAAATATATGAATGCTGTGTGAAAACCAAAGTACTGAAATGCATGACAAGCCCTGAATTCTTCTTCTCTTGGTCCAGCGCATCTTGTGCTATTACCCTATAATGATTTTTCTGGAGTGTGCTTATGCACATTTTATTTATTTATTTACTGTGACTCTTCTCCTGGTAGGATATGTGCATTGGCCTTGTGGTAATCAGCTATAAGATGCTCTCTACTTAGCATATCTGTGCACTTTAAAAAGCATAGGGTCCGATAAGGAAAATGAAAGGTTCATCTCCAGTGAGCACTTTACACCGGTTGAAGAAGGAAGAAACCAATTTCTAACGGTACGTCTACACTTCCCCCCGGATTGGTGGGTAGCGATCGATCTATCAGGGATCGATTTATTGCATGTAGTGTAGACGCGATAAATCGATCCCCAATAGCTCTCTCGTCAACTGCTGAACTCCAGCTCGGCGAGAGGCAGAAGCAAAGTCGATGAGGGAGCCACGGCAATCGACCCCACGCTGTGAGGACGCGAGGTAAGTCGAACTAAGATACGTCGACTTCAGCTATGCTATTCTCGTAGCTGAAGTTGTGTATCTTAGGTCAATCCCCACCCCCAGTGTAGACCAGGCCTAAGAGAGAGAAAGAATTAAGGAAGTTGTAAAAATTGCATCACGTGCCAGGGTAGAACATTATTTAAACTACACAATTTCCTGCACATTACCTCCTCTCCATAATACTAGAATGGTCTTGGAAGAGCCAAAACGCCTCTCAGGCTGCGTCTACCCTACGAGCTAAGGGTGTGATTCCCCCGGTTGTGTATGCATACCTGTGTTAGCTCTCCATCAAGCTTGCATGAATATAAACAGCAGGGTAGCTGCAGTAGCACAGGCAGTGGCAGCAGAGTCATGGCTTAGCTGCGCTGAGTATTCAGCAGGCCCAAGCCATGCTTCTGTTGCTGCTACCCATGCTGGCGGTGTAGACATAGCCTAAGAAATGAATAGACCTCAGACATGAAGAGTATGGGATTTTTCTAGCACAAGGTCTCATACTGCAACTCCTGCTCACACCAGTAGTTCTGACCCCTGCTACGAGTCCCACTGATTAGTCTCACTGGGACTGCTCACATGAGTAGGGGGTTCAGGACTGGGCCAGTATTCGTCACTAAACAGTGTTACTGCTTTCCAACTATTTTTTTTCTTCTTCAACAAACTTAACACTGAGTGTTAGGTCCATGGCCACAGGTGTGAGCTGCCAGAATATGCAAAGGGACCTTGAACCAACCACTCCCTCTGTGCCAGTTGCTGGGAAGAGGCTTGGGTTTATGCAAATATGGGGATTCCCTCTACACAGAGGAAATCTTCCAGATGCCTATTCAGTCACATTTATGGGTCCTTTATGCTACAGTAGTGGCACACAATTGGGTCAAGTACACGTCCTTTAATGGGGAAACAGCAAGTTCCTCCTTAAAGAGACATCTCACTCATTTTCTAATCCCAGGCAGAGTCAGTGTCATAGCTATAAAAAAATCCTAAAATCATGTTAATGGGTGAGGAGATGCAATTAACACTGTAATTATGAAAGAAGCATGGTCCCATCAAGAGGGTTCCTTTTTCTCTCTTCCCCATCCCCATATTTTTGTTACCAGTATCTCATTTATGCAGAACTTTGACATTCAAAAATAGTTCACTGTACAGTGAATGATGAACGGTGCTAATTAAGGGGGCTTTTTTTTTTTGCCTCTTAACTATAATTAAAATTTCCAATTTTAATTTACAACAGTGTATGTGGACTGTTATCACAGATGATATGCCAGAAGAGAATTATGGCACCTTCCCAGGAGGTGAAGAATAATGACTCCAGCAAATTTGTGATTTACACCGAAGGTAGGTAGTTACTTAGCCATCAATGAGGACCAGCTTAAAAAGCTCTTGGAGGCAAAACACTAGTTATCGGTGTACTTATGTGAAAAATAAGCCGCAGTCTATGCAGTGGGTGCATGTGATAAGTGGGACTCTCCGATATTTTTCTCTTCATCATTCATAATTTACTCAAGCATGATCCCTCTAGTGATCAATATTAAAAGCTCTCAGTAAAGGAAATCAGTGCACAGCTGAAAATGCAGAACACATCACTTTGCAAGGTATTATGTTACCAACACCAACAATTTCATCGGGTTTAAATTTCCAACTGAGTAAGTTACCCATAGATGGAAAGTCAATGTTACCTTTTCAGTGTGCACTGTTTATGTCTTAGCTAGCTAGTGTTATGATCCTCCTTTGCCGTGTAATCAAATCAAGTAATTGATGGTTCCATGAACAGCACCACATCCCACACATTTATACAAATGAAGAGTATCAAGGTCCTTTTGTACAATGCTTGCATAAAAAGAACAATCAGAGCAAATTTTTCTACTGATTATTACTACGCACTAGGAAAGGGAGGGAGTAAATGCTTTCAATCACCCTCATGAATTCTAAAATACAGGGGTATTTTACTCTACAATGTGCAATCAAAATATGACTATTTTCCTTCTATCAATTTTTGTTTCAGTGATCTTCCAATGTCAACTACTTTGCACTGTCTGTCTCTGACAGGCAAGTTCTGGACCACGCAGGTGGTAGTTTCGGTAGTTGCATGAGAATGCTTTCACATGCGTCCAGATTGTTAGTCACTCAAGAAGAGGCTATATGCTCAAACTCTTGTTTGTCAGTTATTAAATCCAACTGTTTAAGTAAATGCAAGGGCTTTGATCATTTGAGTCTTTGACCCATTCTGAACAAAATGAGCATGTATTAAGGAATGTAAAAAGGGCCTGGAATGAAGGGCTTTTGCAGGTATTAATTTATTTTTGTACATGTCTGTAATGCAGTTTGAAGTAGGGTATTGTACCTTTCTAATTCCCGGAACAACAACAGTAAATACAGCAGCCCAAAAGAGAAAATTTTGCTTTAAATACGTAATATCTTCTTTAGAGCTTACTGTTGCATTCCTATCAGGGACACAGTTAAAAGAGATCAATAACAAAAGCTTATGCCAACAATTCCTGGTAAATGTAGCATTAATTCATGCCTCTTGTTGCTTATAGTCTTCCAAAATGAATAAATAAGCTTCCTTGTCAAAGAACTAATTAATACACAAGTGATTCTCGACATTATGGCACAAGTAATGTTCCAATTTTCTATAAAATCTCTAATAAAACAGCCTAAGGAGGTACTGTAGCAGGAAAAAACATTGATGGTTACAATATGGTTCCTCCTACACAGCCTACTAAAAGCAGCAGCCATATATGAGATCATTAGTCATACTAACCTGTGGTGTCATTCCATGGCAGATATACATGATTGGAATATTTTCTGTGTCTGGCCCCTGATCAAGGCACAAATCACTTTTCAGGGAATTCTGCAGCTAGAATAGACACAGAGAAAAAGAAACCAAATATGTGTTAGAACAGACTATATTCAATCATTTCCATTTATTTGCAAGAAAATCATATTTACTCGAGAGAAGGAAACATTCATAATAAAGACATTTGTCTGTGTGAGGTTAAGAGTTCATTTGAAGAGAAAACAGCTGGATCAAATTCTTCCCTGACTTAAACATAGCAGAACCCTATTAACTTCAACACATGGCATGAACCAGGGCAGAATTTAGCCCTTTAAGGACCACACTTTCAAAAGGCATTCACAAGTGTCACCAGATTTTTCCAAATAGCTCACCATTTTAGCACCTACTTAAGGACAGATTTTCAAAAGTGGCCAGCACTCAACAACTCTCATTGTTTTTCTGAAAATCTATGGATACTGAACCTTTCTGGAAATGCCAGTCTCTGTGTTTTCCATTTAGAGTCCAATCCGACAGCCAATCAACACATGGAATTCCCACTGAAGTCACAGATGTTTCTGTGTGTACAGTGGTTATACCAGGGGTCGGCAACCTTTCAGAAGTGGTGTGTCGAGGATTCAGTTATTCACTCTAATTTAAGGTTTCGCGTGCCAGTAATATATTAACGTTTTTAGAAGGTCTCTTTCTCTAAGTCTATAATATAACTAAACTATGTTGCATGTAAAGTAAATAAGGTTTTTTAAAATGTTTAAGAAGCTTCATTTAAAATTAAATTAAAATGCACAGCCCCCCGGACCAGTGGCCAGGACCTGGGCAGTGTGAGTGCCACTGAAAATCAGTGCCATAGGTTGCCTACCCCTGGGTTATAGGATCAGGCTGACAGGGAATATGTTACAGATATCATTGGACGATATGCCAAAAAGAGATATTGACAGCAAGGAATTGGTAACCTCTGAGACACAGAAAAAAAAGCAAAATGGTTTGTAATGTCATCAGAACCTGGAAAGGACAATGACAATTCACGTGACCTTTCCATGGTGTGGTGTCCTTTATATTTCATGTTTAATAGTACAATTGTACATTTATATGCTGTATTCTCTTGTTGTTTGTAGATTAAATCCTGAACTTCTTACTCAGTTTCTATTATATCAATGGGCTATAAATTCATCTAAATTACTTAACCACAATAAACCTAATCCTTTGCTGCTGTTTGTTCTGTTGACACATTGGGTTGAATTGGGCATATTGCCCAACGCTAGCGCGATGCAGAGTTGCACCACAACAGGGACAGCTCAGGGGACATCGTTATTATTAACATTTCAGCAATGGGCTCAACTGAGATCAGAGCCCCATTGTGCTAGTCAATGCACATGCACATACACATGATGAGACAGTCTATGTCCTGAAGCGTTTACAGAGATACAGTAAGTGTGGGAGAAAGGAAGTATTAGCCACATGTTAGAGATAGAAAACTGTAGCATAGAGAGGTGAGTGACTTGCCCAGGGTCACACAGATCGTCTTCTGGCTGAGCTGAAAATTACATTCAGATTTCCTGAGTGCCTTAACCATAAACCCATTCTTCCTTTCATTATTATTGACATTAATGACATAGTGCTGCCATTTTATTCCATTGTCACTACTGTTACTTGCACTTTCCTCTCTCAATTCAAGATCATCACTATTCTTGTTATGTTTCTTACACTGTTTGAATGAATAAACCTCTGCCGTCTTCTTGACTTACTTAACTCTTTCTGTCCTCATTTCTGCTATAGACCTTCTCTCCTTTTTAGTGCCAGCGTGGATATGAACTAGATGACCCAGTTCAATGAGTCTACACACTACTGTCCCAAAGTGCATTAGTGGCCTTTTGAAATCTCTCAGAATCCACTGCTTCTGTGAGCTGTGGGATAGGTACTCAGAGGCTATGTCAAATGAGATGGTTTAAAACACCACTAGTATGGATGCAGGGCAAAAGCACAAGACTTCATATGGTTAGCGTGCACACCTGACCAACTGCATTTAATCCAGTTCTATCATACACTGCTTAGTTTTCAAGTGCACACACAGCCTAATTTACAATCTTAAATGGAGCCTGGCAACATCTGAGTCTCCAGCTGATCAAATAATGAAAAAAGGTATTGATTCTGATTTCCTTTTGTAACAATGCAGCATTTTTGTTAATTTTTTTCATTACTGACAACAAAATTTCCACCCCACCCCCCCAAAAAAACCCAAAGAAAATCCGATATCTTTGGTAAGTGCAGAGCAGTGATCCAAGCAGGTAAACACTTCAATATTTAAATTCTGAATTAGCAGCTGATTTGCATTTCCTTGGCACTTCTTCCTTCATTACAAGCTTAGCAAACAAGTGGAAAAGAAGAAATGAAGGAAGAACAGACGTGGGAACCAAATACCATTCCCTCGATGAAGATCAGGTGACAATGTGTTTTTATTTCCTAATGCAATGTCTCTTGCAAGCCTCTGTAACTCTAGAGATGCTTTGTCATGTGGTTCATTATTTTCAGGCATTTTTCAGTTAGTGGAATAAGACTTCCCACCACAGTTTCCAGCAAAATTATGAGGTCATTAATGTACTGACATGCTGCAGTCAATAGATTATATCATGTCCCTTGTTGTGGCATACTCATAATATGTACCTATTGACCAGAGGTGCCCTGAGGACTTATATATTGGGCTCTTTGGTTCTGCATCACGTAACAGTGTGATGTATGAACACTCACTCTTGCTGTATACCAAGCTTATTTGGTATTGCCAGCATCCTTCTGTGGATGCTGAGACAGGCTCAGGAGATTCAAAATCTTAAGAAGCCTGTTCTGTGCTTTTCATCTGTGCCTGTCAAATCAATGCTGAATTAGTCCAAGAAGGATGTGCCAAGTAACTCAGTTATTCCACCTGTGTTTTTCCTTTTTCAGTCATTTACTATTTATATCTGTGATCAAAAATACTCCAGGCTTCTATGCTGGCAGGAGAAATATGCGCCCATTTACTAGGAAGCCTAATCTACCCTTAAAAGAATCTGGGCCAAATTCAGTTCTAGTGTAACTGAGCACAATTCCAGTGAAGTCAATCTCCTCACATCGAGGCATCAATTTGGCCCTGCCATTAACAGTTTTCTACAATCCTTATTACTTTTAAAAGAACTTTGCCTTATTACTTTTTCGATGGGTTATTCTCTATTTGACTTGCATGAAAAGCCAGCACTATAATTTCAATTGACCATTCAAAGCAGTCAAATAATTATAAAATACCTTTCAAGTACAGAGCCATTCCATTTGCTAAAATGTGCTACTGTCCTACAGGATCCTACTAGGGTTGCCAACTTTCTAATTGCACAAAACAGAACACCCTAGCCCCACCCCTTCCCCGAGGCCCATCCCATTCACTACACGCACCCCTCAGTGGCTCGCTCTCCCCCACCCTCACTCACTTTCACTGGGCTGGGGTGGGGTGGGGATGCAGGAGGGGGTGAGGGCTCTAATTGGGGGCAGAAATGAGGAGTTCAAGATGTGGGAGGGGGCTCTGGGTAGGGCCGGCTCCAGGGTTTTTGCCGCCCCAAGCAGGAAAAAAAAAAATCTGCAATCTGCAGCTCTACACCGCCGCTTCAGTCTTCGGTGGCAATTCGGCGGCAGGCATAGGCGGCAGGTTTGTATAAAATTTTTGGTGGGGCCCAAAATGGTGGTGCCCCCCCCGACTCCCGCCCTGTAAGCCGATATAAAATGAAGCTACAGCGCATCAGTGCCCCAAGATTACAAGGTTGGAGAAGGGGTAGGGGGTTCCAGGGGCCAGTCAAGGGAAAAGGAGCAGGGGGGGTTGGATGGGGCAGAGGTTCGGAGGGGCAGTCAGGGGACAGGCAGCAATTGGATAGGCATGGGAGTCCAGGGGGTTGATCAGGGGACAGGTAGGGGGTGGGGTCCTGGGGGGAAGTTGGGTGGGGTCTCAGGAGGGGGCAGTTGGGGACAAGGAGAAGGGAGGCTTAGATAGGGGCTGGGGTCCCAAGGGGCAGTTAGGGGCAGTTGTCTCGGGAGTGGGTAACGGGGGACAAGGACCAGTGGTGCTTAGATAGGGGGTGGTGGTCCTGGGGGGCAGTTGGGGCAGGGGTCTGGGGAGGGGGCAATCAGCGTCCAGGGGCCGGGATTCAAAGGGCTCTGAGCTGCTGGCAGCAGCGGGCAGCCCAGAGCCCTCTGATTCCCAGCTGCGGCTGAGATTTCAAGGGCTCTGGGCTCCCCGCCGCAGCGGGCAGCCCAGAGCCCTCTGATTCCCAGCCGCGGCTGGGATTTAAAAGGCTCTGGGCTCCCCGCTGCTGCCGGCAGCCCAGAGCCCTCTGATTCCCAGCCGCGGCTGGGATTTAAAGGGCTCTGGGCTCCCCGCGGTTGCAGGCAGCCCAGAGCCCTCTGATTCCCTGCCGCGGCTGGGATTTAAAAGCCTCTGGGCTCCCCGCAGCAGCGGGCAGCCCAGAGCCCTCTGATTCCCGGCCGCGGCTGGGATTTCAAGGGGCGAAACCTAGCTCCAAATATTGGTGGAGCAGAGCCCCTGATTTTGAATATTCCTGGGGCTTTAGCTCCACGAGCCCATATAAGTTGGCGCCCATGGCGGCAGGTCCTTCGCTCCGAGAGGGACCTGCTGCCAAATTGCCGCCAAATAGCCGGACGTGCCGCCCCTTCCCTGTGGCCACCCCAAGCACCTGCTTGCTGAGCTGGTGCCAGCCCTGGCTCCGGGCAGGGAGTTGGGGTGCAGGAGGGGGTGAGGGCTCTGGCTGGAGGTGCGATTAGAAATGGGGTCAAGGGATTCGGAGTGTGGGAGGGGGCTACAGGTTGAGGCAGGGGGTTGGGGTGTGGGAGGTGTGACAAAGTTCCTCCTGTACCTTGGTGGGTCCTGCGCTTATTGGCGGATTTGCTCACCTCACAGATTCACCCTGTGGGTTGGGAAACAACCCAGACACCTTCCCCTCTGGTAGAAGCCACAGTCTAGAGTGCCTCCTGATACAGTTGTGCGACAGCTACAACTCCCTAGGCTACTTCCCCATGTCCTCCTCGCAACACCTTCTTTGTCCTCACCACCGGACCTTCCTCCTGATGTCTGGTAACGCTTGTACTTCTCAGTCCTCCAGCAGTATGCCTACTCACTCTCAGCTCCTCGTGCCTCTTGATCCCAGTTCCTCGCACGCACTTCCTCTCCTCTGGTTCCCTGGCTCTCTCTGGCCTGACTGGAGTGAGCCCTTTTATAGCATCAGAGGGGCCTTAATTAGAGTCAGGTGCTTAACAGCCTCACCTGACTCTTAGCAGGGTAATTGGAGTCAGGTGTTCTCATTAGCCTGGAACAGCCCCTGCTCTGGTCACTCAGGGAACAGAAAACTGCTTATCCAGTGGCCAGTATATCTCCCTTCCACTACTCTGCTGTTCCCAACTGGCCTGGGTCTATCACAGAGGGCTCCAGGGCTGGGAGTGAGGGCTCTGGGTGAGGCTGGGGATGAGGGGTTTGGGGTGCAGGAGGGGGCTCCAGGCTGGGGCCAAGAGTGTGGGCGGGGGCTGCAGATCAAGGCAGGGGGTTGGGGTGTGGGAGGGGGTGCGGGCTCTGGGGTGAGGCCAGGGATGAGGGGTTTGGGGCAGGGGCTTACCTCAGGTAGGTCCCAGTCAGCGGCACAGGTCCAGCTCCTGGGGGGCGGGGGGGAGGGGGCAGGAGGCTCTGCATGCTGTGCTCGCCTGCAGGCACCGCCCTCCCCAGCTCCCAGCCAATGGGAGGGCGGAGCCAGTGTGGGGGGCAGCATGTGGAGCTCTGTGCCCCCCACACCACCTCCACCTAGGAGCTGGACCTGCTGGCTGCTTCCAGGGTGCAGCACAGTGCCAGCCTGCCTTAGCCCTGCTGCACCACCAACTGGACTTTTAACATCCCGGTCAGCAGTGCTGACCGGAGCTGCTAGGGTCCCTTTTTGACCAGGCGTTCCGGTCAAAAACTGGACACCTTGCAACCCTGGATCCTACTAGATCTCCACAGAACCACACTGGCAAACTGCAGAACTCAGAGACCCCAGTTTTCAAACCAGGGTGTCTTCCTCCACATCTTGCATTGATGATCTGCACTTATTGGTGAAATATCCTACTTAGGCTTCAGAAGTGGGACCTGAGTGCAAAGAGATTACTTTCATTCACAGAAGGCAGTGCAGGCTAATGGATGAGGCACAGGATAGGGGTTCTGTTTCTGGTTATGTCACTAACCTGCTTTGTGCCCATGGGCCAATCACTTTACCTCTCTGTGCTCATTTCCCCTACTATTTGTTGTCTGTTTTCTCCATTTAGGTTGGAGGCAGGTACTGTTTGGGGCAGGTACTGTTTCTTACGATGTTTTAGTACGCTGGCCTAGCATAATCAGACCCGGATTTCACCTGTGGCTTGTAGGGGCTATTGTAACATAAATAGTATGCAATGATAATAAGAATCCTTAGGTTCATACATGTCTGTATGAACCTCTAGATACATGATTTTGATATTATATTAAGGTGTTTGTATGTGAAAAACTAGGTGCACTGAATGGATTCACACAAACTACATATATTCACCATAGTTTCCAGCCAACAGCTCTGTAGCATCTAATAAATTAGTCCCCAGAAATCTTTCACTTTAACAAAATCTGTGAAAAGAGCAGGCAAAGAAGATAATACACAGGAATGTATTTGCATGAAGTATTGTAGCACAACAGTCTTTGTCAACTAACCAGTCAATCCATCAATTTAACTAGAGACTCCCAGTTTGATCTGGCTCTTATCTGAAATCACGCATTGTCTGCATGAATTACTTCCACTATTATTCTTTTTTTTTTAAATGATCAAGGTAAACAAGATCCTTACCACCCCATAGGCAATAGTGTCTGAGTACATTCTCATTTCTGGATACACACTGACAAGATACCATCTAAAGGTCTTGCATTGTAGTTTTTTCCTCAGGGCCTTCCTCTCAGAAATATCACCAATGTCAATTCCAGAATCCTGCGCACATAAAAGGGTCAGAAAAACAGAAAACGTATCAGTGACATAAAAGCAATTCTTCCTAGGATAAAACTGTCTCTCTACCATGCCCACTCTAGTGAGGAACAGTAACACAAGAGTTGATTTCTCCACTGGATCAGCAACACTGGTGTAAAGTGATTCTGATGTCAATGGATGTTTCATAAATCCACTGTTTAAAGAGGATGTGTACCATAGTATTATAAACACAGTTCATATTCTTAAGCCTCATTCAAACCCCACTGTGGTCCATGGAAAGAGTCCCACTGACTTATATGAGTTTTGGATTTGGACTGTAGTGAATTCCACCGTAATTCTCTAGTCCTTTTAGGTTTTCAGATCCAGAAATAATTGGCATCAGGTAGCAAGTTGCCCAGGAAACAATCTGATTGCTGATTTTCAACTGTGGCCTATTTACTAATGTATTCCTTTTCCTGCCTATTTCTGAAATCTGACTTTGTTGTTCCATTGTGAAAATTTGAATTCCTGCTCTCCTTTTTGAAATCTCAGCCAACCTATTTTATACTGCCATTAAAATTTCAGTTGATGTTTTTGTTAAAAGCATTTGCAGAATTTCTCCCTCCCCTCCTTTTATTATCTTTTACTTTTACGGCTAACCCTCGGCTGGTGTGACACAATTTTGTGGAGTCCATGAAACATGAGTTTCATAAAAATCCTGTAAGTGGAGCTCAATAATTTATCCCTTTAAAATCATGCAACAGAGATTTTTAGAGATGGATCTAAATGCAGATCCATCGCCACTTTCTGACAGGAAGTAAAATGAGACATTTTACTGTAAATTACATTCTCGCATACAGCTCAATATAACAGCTCAATATAACAGAACAAAACTTATTATAAATAAACTTTAGAGAGAAATCTTACAATCTATTTGGTTAAACAGCAGGCCTTGCCTGAGTCGTAAATGCCCAAAGTGTCTTCATTGTCTGCTGACATCAGGATTTTAAAATTATGTTAGGAAATGCTGAATTCTCTTTCATTAGTATATCAAAAGGATAGCTTTATAGGAGCCTGATTTTATGGTCTGAAGCACAGGCTATGTAATTAACACTATCTGGAGCAAGAATATTTTACAATGCGTGCATTTCCTGACTGGCACTAAAGTAAATTTGGCTTCCACACTAGCAAAGTCTATTAAAAATACCTTGCACCAAATTCAGGCCTGATGCAAATAGGTGCAACTCAAACTATGCCTGGCAAAAATCATTCTTCTATCTTTATATACAACTGCCTCTTAATTAACAAATTGATCTCTCTCCTGGTCAGGAATGTGACTGTCTAGATCAGTGGTTCTCACCTGCTGGGATCCTGGCCCAAGGGCCGCCCTTTAGAACACAGCTGAGCTGGGCTGCAGCTGTGTGCTAACTGGGCCGCATGTGGCCCCGTGGGTTGAGAACCGCTGGGCTAGAGAATCAGGTGTCCCTGAGGCTTCAGCTCAAGCACTCAGTCTCTTACAAGTCAGTCTGAATCCTACCAGCAAAAACCTCCTATACACAATAGGTCACTACTACAGAGGGTATTTAGAGCTTGCATTTGAATACTTTTCTCAATTTCCAAAACTATCGATGCTCCTCTCAGCCAATCCATTTCCTCCTTGTCAGATGACCTCTCTCTCTCTCTAGGTCACTGGTTCCCTCTTGACATCTGCCTTTGTGCCTACCCACTATCCCTGTGGCCTCGGATGACTCCTTTATCTACCCTGAGCTCTGTGAATTTACAATGTATAGTGATGCTCAGCTGCCCTCTTCCTGGGTTCCAGTACATCCCCATTCCTTTCTCATGCAACATAGCATGCTGCAGTGCTTATTGCTCCTTAGACTGATTAGCCCTCTAAGGAGCCAGGACCCTGTAAAGATGCAACCGGATCCTGCAACTGGAAAGGGAACCAGCTTGCACACAGTACACTGGTTTGGGTATAGCAGAGGCCAGTTTGTATGTAGTGGAAGCTGAGAATTGAATGTCACTGGAGGCATGGGAAAAAGCTGTAGGCAAGACAGAGATAGAGCAGATTGATAGTTAATAATACCACCTAGCTCTGCTGTAGGGCTTCTCATTAGTAGATCTCAAAGCAGTTTACACAGGAGGTCACTATCCTTAGCCCCATTTCACATATGGAGATAACGAGGCAGAAAGAGAGAAAGAAGATGGTGATAAAGGAGCAATGTGTTAAACTGGCCAGATAAACACGTTGTGAAATATGTTGGACTGAGAACACTAGAGATTAAGGTCCTGCCACTTAGCTAGTGGCAGTGCATGTTTCCTCATGCTTCCCCCCACGAACATGTATTAACTTTAACATGGAGCAATCATGTGCGACAGATGCGACGATATCCTGAGCAAACCTTACTGAATTAATTTAAACCTTATTGAATTATGTTTCAGTATCTTAGGAGTTCATTGTATTACAAATGGAAATGTTTATATACTATTGAGGGAACTGTATGAAATTCCCTGGGGGAGGGCGACCACAGACCTTCAGGAACTAAGAGCAGTCGGGAGTAGCTAGGTAAATTCACTCAGGCTGTAAAACTTCCAGAGAGATCCACCTCTTGGAGAGAGGCTCACATATACTGGTTCAAATTGGATTCTCCAGGGACCAACAACATGCGGTGACCTTCCTCTGCAGCAGGCGGGTGTAGGTCACTTGGCAGGACTATCTGGGTATATCTCACTTAATCATCTCCCTGTCAATATGGGGGTCTCAGGCACTGGTGTTCCTTGGTTCCTCCTACTCTGGCACATAACAGTTTAGTCTCCTATGGGCTGTAAAACTGCAGTCTCATTACAGGTGCTGGGTGGTGTCGGTGGCCTGTGCTATACAGGAGGTCAGACTAGGTGATCTAGTGGCTCTTTCTGGCCTTAAATTCTATCACTCTGAGAGACAAAGGGTGGATTTTTAGTTAAACAGCCTGAGTTAAAACTGACTCAAGGCCTTCTTTCTGATCCACCCAACAGGCAGGACCCCGGTCCTTAGGGAGGGGCTGGAAGGTCTTTGGCCCACTGAGGCCCCATAAGACTGGGGAGCCAGCTCTGAGCTGATAGTGAGATGAACTTGTGAAAACAAGAAAAAAACCCTGTGTGGGGTCTGAAGGACTAATCACCAATCACTAGAATATCAATTTATTTACATATAGTTGTTACCATAACAAGTCATAATTTACCATTGGTTACCACAGCCTGATTCTCAGATCTTCTGTATTTCCCCTCTTTACAGGAAACCCATGACAACACCCCAAATAACTATTGGTAAATGTTGAGATTTACTGGCTATTACTATAGAACACATAGGTTGAAATGACCTTCACCCACTACCGACTAGTCATTATGTTAAAAAGTAGCCCAGAGGTGACAATCTCATTCTGTTAGTGATTCTATGAACCCACAGATCCCTAATCTCACAAGCCCCTCCTACCTATCCCATTTTTAACATACACCTCTACCTCCATATAACACTGTCCTCCGGAGCCAAAAAATCTTACTGCTTTATAGGTGAAACCGCGTTATATCGAACTTGCTTTGATCCGCCGGAGCGCACAGCCACGCCCCCCGGGAGCACTGCTTTACCGCGTTATATCCGAATTCATGTTATATTGGGTCGCGTTATACTGGGGTAGAGGTGTATTTCTGTTTCATTTTCTAGCTCAGAGGATGACTTCTTCAGAGAGATCTCTTCACTTGGCACTTCTGAACTTTTGTTTCCATTTTAAAATGCTTATTGAGTCTGTTTAGGTAGGTATTTTATGCTACACTCCTCATCATGCTATCTGAGTGCCTGAGTAAAGCTTTCAGTGCTTCAAATACAATGATCCCAAGATAGTGGCCACTTCTTCCTGCCAAATGGGACAAGCTCCCTCCTTTTGGACTTTGATGCTCTGATATCTTTGGACACATTTGATTGAGGAGCTCTCTGAAGCTCTGGGAATTATTCCATGAAAAAGTATGTTCTACTGGGTATTTGCTACTTTGGAACAGCATACTGCATGAAAAGCCCTGGCTGATACAGGTGAACAAAAAAGTCCACTATAATGGTTCCAATCCCTCTATTTTGCAAGTATGTTTCATTTCTGTCCAAACACATAATTACTGTTGCACTTGTACAAATGTTTAATCAACAATATCTGACTGGCCAATTTGCCTTTTCTTCCACACACCCACTTTGAGCATCTACATTATCTTATTTTGTCCCTTCCTGAAACTAGCTATGGCTTAAAGAGTGTCCATAGTTTATATTCCACCCTTAATGGAATTTTAGGATGAAGAAAGGTGCAACGGAGCTAATGTCACTCAGTTGGATATAGGACTTTGACATAATCAATCCCATACTTTCCTTGCTCTTCATCCCTTTAGCTCTGTGCCCTATGACACTCCTGGTAATCTGTAGCACGGATGTTCCACATACTGTGTCAAGGTTATTTTTTGAGTTGCTTCTTAAAGCAACTCAAAAAATAGATGTTCTTTCTTTCTCTTCTCTGACACTTTTTCTGTAGAAACAGCAGATTGCATAACTCCTGCCCTTTCGATAGAGAGAAAAAACCTCCCACACTAATGATGTTGGTTTCCTTTTCAGACTGATTTGGTATGTGCCGATGGGTGTAAGCCTGTACCGTATCTTCCTTTTCCCCTCACCAACAATACTGGTAAAAGATCAGATGGTGATTTCATTGGGTTCTTTACTCCCACTGGGGTTTTTCCTCACTTAAGACAGTAAGCTAGATTTTCTTGGGCAATGAGCAAAGTTTAGTATAGCAGATTGGAAGTGCCAGGGAAATGGAGCCAGCTTCCTGATTCTTGAGGCCAGCTCTGACCCCAGTGAAACAGCAAGCTGCTGCCAGGTGACTTGGGATCCCTAACGGACTCTAAGCCAGTGCCAGATTGCCACAGAGGAGCCAAACTCCGCCATGCTCCCTGCATGCTCCCAATATGTCCTCTATGCCAGGATTGGGACACTGGAGGAGCAGGGCCCAGCCTGGCACATCTATACAAGAAGATAGTTCCTCACTGTTAGAGGGATTTTCTGTTAGCTCATTGAGGGCCCATATCTCCTCTGACACTTTTGCAACTAATTCCAAATCACTGCCAGGCTCAGGTTTCATGGATTTTTAACCATATGAAAACTAGAACATCTCCTACCTTGAAGATACCATTTTTATACGACTTTGGCACCTAGAGGCTCCAACTGAGACATGCTAGGTACATTATAAGAGAGTAAAAGCAGCAAAGAATCCTGTGGCACCTTATAGACTAACTGACGTTTTGCAGCATGAGCTTTCGTGGGTGAATACCCACTTCTTCGGATGCAAGAAGAAGTGGGTATTCACCCACGAAAGCTCATGCTGCAAAACGTCAGTTAGTCTATAAGGTGCCACAGGATTCTTTGCTGCTTTTACAGATCCAGACTAACATGGCTACCCCTCTGATTATAAGAGAGTGTCCCTGCCCCCAAGGGTAGGAGAAAGAAAGGCGTTTTATCCCCTTTTACATATGGGGAACTGACACACAGACAAATTAAATGGCCTGGCCAAGGTTTTGCTGAAAATTTGTGGCCAAACTGGGATTTGAACTGTAATCAGCTGAGCCCTGGTCCTGAGTCTTAACCACCAGACAACCCTTCCCCTCATGTTCCTCTTGGTCATTTCCACTCTGTGCAGAGGAGAAACCCTTATAAATAAAAATGCCTGTCACCTCAAGGGGTCTGCTGTGTTGCCTATAGCAGGCTTCATGTTCTCAATCATTTCCACAGTAGCACGTTACACATATGAACCACTGACACGATAGTCATCTAACATTCTGCTGGGTCCGATCTTCTTTGCCCTTTTGTTTGCCACTGTGGAATTACTCAGCACATGCATTACTAGTGAGTCTTAAGAGAAAAAAGTTGGGAACTTAAGAGATACAATGGAGATGTGGCTGCTGCTTCCCTGCCAGTTACTGCCTCTTCCCACCATCACCCCATTTCCAGAGGAAATTTTGCTTTGGTGTAAAGCATTTTCATTTTATACTAGTTTTAGCTAATGTGATTTATTTTCTTCTGGTAATGGCATTATATCTTCCCACTCCTTCCCTCCCCAGATCTTCTGCTCATAAGTGCAAACACATTATCAGTAGCAATCAAACCAAACCCCCTTGACCCAGACAGATATTTAGGACCTCTAACCTTCTGAGCAGCTCCACAAGAGAGACTCCCATTACTGAACTGGGAAAAAAAAACCTGTCTTTTCCTAGCTAAAATTACCTTTTCCCCCCCAGATGTGGTGAAACTAACTTAGGCAAAGTACATCATTTTACTTTTACCATGAAAAATAGTAACAGGACAAATTATACCAGTTTCACTGCAGCTGCAAAATTGTTCAGAAAGAGATTTGTGATAGATTTTTTTATTAGAAAAAGATTAAATTAAATAAATTGCTTGAGTTCATTTATTTGTTTTGTGCTATATTCTTTAGCAAGAGACAGCTGGAGGAAGCTGCAACTGCAAAGCATATAGATTCATTTAAAGGAATCAAAACTAAAATGAGAGGCCAAATTCTGCTCTGTTATGCTAGGGTAAATCCAGAATAACTTCAATAAATTCTAGGAAGTTATAACCATATTTACATGAGTAGAACCGAGAACAGAATTTTGTCCTAACATGGGGTCAGATTACTCATCTGAGCAAAGACCACTCATGTGAATAAGGATCTGGCCCATGATGTAGTTCTACAAATCAGTATAGGAGTGTGTCTGTAGTCTGTATTTTCAAGGGGATGAACTAATTGACCTAATAATAAATAATATAATACACCTCTACCCCAATATAACGCCACCTGATATAACATGAATTTGGATATAATGCGGTAAAGCAGCGCTCCGGGGGGATGGGAGGGAGGCCTGCTGCGCACTCCGGCAGATCAAAGCAAGTTTGATATAACGCAGTTTCACTTATAACGCAGTAAGATTTTTTTGGCTCCCGAGGACAGCATTATATTGGGGTAAAGGTATATATTCAATTTCTAACATTTTTAAATCTTTTTCTTTATTGTTTATTTAGTAAATATAAACAGCACAGCATGTAGCGAGGACTTTGACACACACGCATTAAGGGCTATGTAGCATAGCTATAAAAATCAAGATTCTGCTTTTAATAATTTTGGCTTCCAGTTCTGTGGCTGCTGTTTCCCCCCCCCCCTTTTTTTTTTTAAACAGTAAGTGTTACTCACAGTAACATAAGTAGGAATATGATCTGCATATAGAGACCTAGAACCATGAAATGCCACTTATTCCGTAAGGGGATTTCCAGCCCTACTAGGTGAGTAGGAAAAAGAAAAAGACACCCTTCCAGCAAGACTGGTAGAAATTTAATACTCCCATATTGTACAAAGGGCTTCACTCTAACACAGGTAAAAAGTATACCAGTCAATGAGATAGACACATGAATCTGAAGCTGAAGAGCAGCTCCATGTAAGCTTGAAAGCTTGTCTCTCTCTCCAACAGAAGTTGGATCAAAAAAAGATATTACCTCACCCACCTTGTCTCTCTAATAACCTGGGACCAACATGGCTACAACAACACTGCATATAAGCTTCATCTCTTGCATTCCTGCAGGTACTAACTTCAAAGAGTCTTGCAGGGTCAACAATGAACAAGAAAAAAGCCACACAGCAAGGTGGTCATTTTTAAATAACCTGCAGACAATGGAATTGCTCACAGAGGAAGGTGTTACTCCATATGAATAAAGGTGGCTAAATGTAGTCCGAAACTAGAGCCCATATTTTGGGCCCAGAGCTAAGGCAATCCTAGCATGCTGGTGATCTTTTCAACCTACCTCTTGGGGTATATTCCATGCCATGTAAACATGGCTTTTAAATTCATCCATCCAGACTTCGGCCACTCTTAGCGCATTCCTTCGGACATGAGCAGTGAGGTCTTCTGTGTACGGCTTATGGGCTCTTTCAATATGGGCAATCCTGGAGCAAGGCAACACCTCAACACTACCTCCACATTGCCATACCTAGAAAAAATATACAGTACTAGTTGAAGTCAGTAAACTGAGCCCACTATACAGTAATGCAGTGTCTTATCACTTTCAACAGGTACACTGGAACTCTTTTGGTTTTAGACAGAATACGGATGTTAAGGAGAAACACAACCAACATATACTGGGCTGTCCAAAAATTATCTTAGAACAAAGCTGATACTCCTTTGACAATGTTTACAGTATCATCTAAGCAGTTACTTCCAGAGACCTCCTTCCTTAGCCAATGCACCCAGCCTCATAGTAGTAGTAAAAACAAAAACAAAAACCTACTTATTTAGTATTTATCAGTAGCTCACACAGCACTTCACAATCTTTAACGTATTTATCCTCACAACACCCATGTGAAGAAGGGTGGTGCTATTATTCCCATTTTTATAAATGGGAACTGAAGCACAGAAGGGATAAGTGACTTGCCCAAGGTCACAGAGGAAGTCCATGGTGGAACAGGAAATTATACCCAGGTCTCCTACACCCTAGGCCAGTGCACTGACCACTGATCCCAGCAGTATCTGGGTGCATTGTACAAGGTATATATAGAACTGCAAACTTTTCCCTCAGAGAGGTCACATGTAGCCCTTCATATGCACACCTCACTGCTCAGAACTAGATAACCTTAGAGGTGGGGAAACCAAGCCACTGAATTGCATGTCAGACGATCCCAGAAAATCCAGATTCCAAGAGGCATGGAAAATAGATGCATCTTACATCTTCCTTTAAACACAGCCCAGATAGCAGTGAGATGTATTTCTTTTGAGAGTGAATTCAAAAACCAGGGTTCACTACTGAGAATGACCTATCCACAAGTTTCATACCTTGCAAATGCTAGCCAATCCATTGATCACATTAGCTTGATGTTTCTATTAAAGTGTGTGTTGGCATTGAGTATCACAACAGAGATGGGCTATTGCTTAGAAAGTGGTATTGCTAGTTGTGAGTGTTGTCTTGGCTTATGATTTCCTTGCTTTTAAGTGTTAGTGTGCCTGAGGAAATCCACTTGATCCTTAGCTCTTTGTTTGTTTTGCAGGGGGACGATATATCTACACCTTATATAATGTGAGCTTTATATTATAAAATAATAGAATCAAGACATCAAATTCAATACAAGAGACATAATGGTGTAGTGAATGCTCTTCAGGCAGAAACCCAAATGTGCTGGAAGTAGCTCCATTTGAGTCTGCTGAACTGAACCCAAATGTTTGCGAGATCAATTTGGCAGAGTTTCATTGGGATGTGCCAGTGCTTACGTTATGACATGAACACCATCAAGTTGTAACACCACTACTGGAAATCCCTGGCCTTTGGTACCACCCCCCCATACGACAAGAAGAGAGCAAGGATGACTCCTTCCCGATGAAGCTAGCCCAGAAGAGTTCACACTCTGGTCTCCCTTGAGTCCTGTCCCTAGTGAGTAGGGAAGGTGGGTTGGCAGATCATCAGGTTCTGGAACTGAAAACTGAATCTCTCCAAGTCTGTCCAACCTATATGCATATATTCTACCAGGAAGACACTTAGTTCAGCCATTCGTTTTATACATTTAGACAACTGGATTGAATATAGCATTAAGGCACTTGGCAGCTTCTGATACTGAAGGAATGTGGCATGGATTCAGAATGTTTACAAAGCCTTTTCTGGACTGGCGCCTAATTACGTTCAGCATATGCTGGGAGGAGAGATACAACTTCATTGTTTGAGCTCACTGGATGATGAGCCACCCCATGGTATAATCAAATGAGAAAGTAGCTTAAAAGACTTTTGCACATCTTTGCCTCAAGGACTTGGAATTATTTAAGAGGCAATAGATATAACCAATCCCAGTGAAAAACTGACGATCACCATGAATATTTAACAGGAACCAGGTAATTGTTCTGGCATGAGAATAAACAACAACCTGAAAATAACATTTTTGTCCTCTTATGTATTTCTAAACATAACAAAGTAGGCAATCCAGATTTAAAAGCTACCAAGAAATATTAGTTTCTGAAAAATACAATTCTAAATAGCTCAACTGCCTTTTCTAAGAAAGATTCTTGACGTCTGATTTGTGTCCATTTATTCTTTTGTGTAGAGACTGTACGGTTTGGCCAATGGTCCTCGCTTACAGACAGCCCCCCAACCTGAAGCAAATACTTGCCAGCAACCATACACCACACAACAAAAACACTAATCCAGCCCATTGCCAACACTGTCCACATATCTATTCAAGGGACACCATCATAGGACCTAATCACATCAGCCACACCATCAGAGGCTCATTCACCTGCACATCTACCAATGTGATATATGCCATCATGTGTCAGCAATGCCCCTCTGCCATGTACATTGGCCAAACCAGACAGTCTCTATGCAAAAGAATAAATGGACACAAATCAGACGTCAAGAATTATAACATTAAAAAACCAGTCGGAGAACACTTCAACCTCCCTGGTTACTCAATTACAGACCTAAAAGTCGCAATTCTTCAATGAAAAAAAACTTCAAAAACAGACTCCAATGAGAAACTGCAGAACTGGAATTAATTTGCAAACTGGACACCATTAAATTAGGCTTGAATAAAGACTGGAAGTGGATGGGTCATTACACAAAGTAAAAACTATTTCCCCATGCTAATTTTTCCCCTACTGTTACTCACACTTTGTTGTCAACTGTTTGAAATGGGCCATTCTGATTATCACTACAAAGATTTTTTTCTCCTTATAATAGCCCACCTTAATTGATTAGTCTCGTTAGAGTTGGTATGGCAACACCCATTTTTTCATGTTCTGTGTGTGTACATCTTCCTACTGTATTTTCCACTGCATGCATCCGATGAAGTGGTTTTAGCCCACAAAAGCTTATGCCTAAATAAATTTGTTAGTCTCTAAAGTGCCACAAGTACTCCTCGTTCTTTTTTCCAAATTTTGGGGAAGCTCAAAGTTAGATCTAAACTCCAGCTCTGTAATAGGCTGGAAAAAAACCTTCATTTCTATAGTAAGCTGAACTTCAGGGGAGTTTGAACCTGGATCTGAAATTTTAGGCTCGGTCTCCTCTAATTTTAACGCTCTCTCTCGCTCTCTCTCTCACACACACACAGTTTTCCAAACACACACTGATGTAACAAATATTATAATATGGTTTATAAACAACAATTACCCGGTCTCCCAGTAAACTCCAATTAATCAAACCTATAAGTCCTCCCTTTCTTTCTTACACACTATCAGTCTTTGTTCTATTTGTGAAGACTAATTAATTACACTGCTGCAAGAAGCATGAATTCACTTAAAATCTTAATGTTAAGTAGGGGCTGTCAATACAGATGCTGACAAAATGGGACAGTTGTGCAAGGCAGATTCTAAACCAAACCTAATTATTTATAACAAAAAAAGTCTCCTGGAATCCATGAAAATGTGATTAGCATATAACAAAAATAGGTTCAGATGTGGCTGAGAATGTGCCTTTATAGCATCTATGTATCAAGGTGAAACTATGCCACTCAGTTACTAATTCTTGTACTAAAGAAGTGAGAGACAAACATGATTTGAATATCTAGGGCTCATACATCAAGTTATACAGTCTCTACAGGACTATTAGCACAGTCCTGTATTGGGAGCAGCATACAAGCACACTGCCCAAGCAGGAGGCACAAATTCACAGAGCACCCAGAGACACAAAGGGTGTGTGCGCTGGCTCCTTCACTCACTGAGGGGATGTAGCACATACTCCCCCATTCAGCTGGTCAGCTCTTCTAGCTGGTATGGGGGCCAGGTCATGGTCCAACCATTTTCTTACTCTCAACTAGAATGGCCTGTGCCCCAGGGGTGCTAGCTGGGAGCAATGAGGGCACTCAGAAGAGCTCACTGAGTTTTAGTAAATGGACACTATTGCAGGAATTATCAAGGTGTAAATAGAGTCCTTGTGCCCTAACCCTTTCATTGCACACCCATGGAGGGGCCTGTCACCAAAACAAAAATGCAAGGTGGCCTCCAAGGCTGTGATTTTCAAAGGAGCCTAAGGGAGTTAGGCACTCAATTCCCATGGAATTTCAATGGAATGTCCCTTAAACTTCTTTGAAAATTCAAGCCCAAGAGAATAAGCATTTTGACTGGGATTAGAGTTTTGCTGGCCAGTACATTCTAAACAGGCCACAATTACAAGTATAAAACTGTCTGAGCTGCTCTGCAACAGATAGTGCAGTAGTTGGCTTTTCCTGATTTATTACAGCTGAAATAGGGAACTCACAAGCTGGCCCAATACTGCCACCCAGAATTTCTTTGCCCTTAGTTATGTTGGCTTCCCACATTATCCATTTTACTTGTGGCCTCCAGAATTTGTTCTAAAACAACCTGGTTATAGAAGTGCAGATCTGTGGCACAAAGCCAACAGACCCATAGGAGAGACTGGCTGCACTAACACCTCTGAACTTAGCAGCTTTTGGCCAGAAGAAAGGTAACTTTCTTCTCACAGACCCAGCTCACAGGGAAGTTGGGAGGCTATTTGCAATGGCCAATTCCTAATCCCAGTGAAATCCATGGCAAAACCAACAGTGAGTTCAAGGAGTCCAGGATTTGGTCCTAAATATTTATAATGTCTTCTGAGATTCCTGAATGAAAACTGTAAAGGGAACAATCCTACGTCTCCTTGCAATACATGGTAGAATTCTCACAGAAATGCCAAGTATTATTATTTGTTATGCTTTGCTTATACTGCATCTGTACCTCAGCTCAAAGAGACTCCAAGAAGGGAACAATGAAATTATACATACTATTATATAAGTATCTGCAGTTATAAACAGAAGCACGTAACTTTCTGCCACATTCTGTGTAACTCCCTGAAATTACATGTCATTATACAAGCACAATGTGTGCCTGTCACCCGCCAGTGGCTGGTCTGAAGAAGAAGATAAGAGATTACTCCAACTAACAACTAGGGAATTTACTTCTTCAGCTCAAGTGGAGGCTTGTGCTTTGGAGTTGCAGGTCCATGGTTCAATCCCTGCTAAAAACAAAGGCTGGTAGGTCATTAGATACACAATAAGGAAAGGCAGAGAGAAAGAACAAACAATTGTTTAATTAAACAGGCTTTGCCATCAAATCAAGGGTCTATTTCTGGTTGGTGATGAGCACAGGGAGGAGGCAGTTCATGTGGTTAAGGAACAGAATTGAGAGATCTGAGTTCTATTAATGGGTCTGCCACAGGAAAACTGTGACCTTGGAGCCACATTTGCCAGACTTATTCATCTTGAATGGTACCTTAGTTTGTGAGTAGTCCCACAGATCTATAAAGGGATAAAGTCAATGGCATTATTTCAGATAAACACCAAAGTAATTGATAACAGGATTTGTTCCTAAGAGTGGTCAGGACCTCAGGGCTATCTATTATTCAAATATGGACTATGAACAACAGAGGAGATTAAAGAAAAAAAAACATCAACAAGTTAAAACATGAAGATTGCACCCATTTGGGCTCACAGCCATATTGACTGATTTGACCAGCATCTCTGACTGCTTGGGCCAGATCCTCCAATCCGTATGAAAGGTGATCAGTGCAAAAGACTGACTGCGGTAGGGAGGGCAAAAGTGGCTTAAAGATCTAATATGTCCAGGACTGCTCAGAACTGCTCTCTCTTACACTGGATACCTATGGTCCCAAAGGGTGTGTTCACATAGTCAGGAATTACTGAGGTATATGGCTTGTTCAGCCATCCTCCCTTTTTCCAGAACATACCCCTCGTATTGGCTCCCATAACCCCTATGGGTAGCCCTATAAAAGGGGAAATTCTCAAGTATCCGGCAAACCAGCTTTAGGGCTACATTGCATCCAGGGCCGCCCGGGGGGGAGGGGGAGAGGGCCAAGTAGGGCAATTTGCCCCGGGCCCCACAGGGGCCCCCACGAGAGTTTTTCGGGGGCCTTGGAGCGGGGTCCTTCACTCACTTTGGGGGCCTGGAAAACTCTTGCGGGGCCCGGGCCCCCGGAGCTTCTTCCGCTCCAGGTCTTCGGCAGAATTCGGAGGCAGGGGGTCCTTCCGCTCCAGGACCCGCCGCCGAAGTGCCGGGTCTTCGGTGGCAATTCGGCGGCGGGGGGCAAGACCCCAGGCCCCCTGAATCCTCTGGGCGGCCCTGATTGCACCACAGGAATGGCTGGGAAAGCAGCCAGAACAGGGCCACAGATGAGGTCCTATATGTTTACATGGCAAAGACAGGTGATCAGCAATGCTCATTTAAAAGCCTTCTTATACAAGTGGAAGGGAAGATACTTGAAGATACTCCAACAAACTATGGTTTAAAGGAAGCAGAACACCTTTTACTGGTGGTGATGCAGACTCTTTATATATGGTGGCAAGAGCTAGAAATTGCTAGTTTTCTGGGGGATCCCTCGCAGCAGGACACTATGTATAATGTGAGAAAGAATTCCGTAGTATGTACACACTTTTGAAGCTACCATGTCTATAGAAGAATACAGACTGCTACTGCAATCAAGTGATAAACAACAATGCCCAATACTGTAGAATCTCAGAGTTACAAATACCAGAGTTACAAACTGACCAGTACCCTGCACACCTCATTTGGAATTGGTAGTATGCAATCAGGCAACAAAGGAGCCAAAAAAAAGGAAAGCCAATATTGGACAGTACCGTTAAACATAAACTACTAAAAAAATAAAGTTTTAATAAAACTGGACAAGATAAGGAAACTGCTTGTGTTTGTTTCATTTAAATTAAGATGGTTAAAAGCAGGATTTTTCTTCTGCATAGTAAAGTTTCAAAGCTGTATTAAGTCACTGTTCAGCCAGGAGCACCGGCAGCCTTTTTGGCGCCCTAGGCGGCGGAAGGTCCTGCCCCCCAAATTCTGCCCCTGACGGAGGTGGTGGAAGGTCCCCCCCTGAAATACCGCCGATGACCGCGGCGGCCGAATATCTGGCCACCGCAGTTGCTGCCCCCCCAAATGTCAGCACCCTAGGCAACCATCTAGGTCACCTAATGGGTTGCGCCGGCCCTGTGTTCAGCTGTAACCTTTTGAAAGAACCATAAAACCATAATGTTTTGTTCAGTTATGAACAACCTCCATTACCAAGATGTTTGTAACTCTGAGGTTTTACTGTACTCTGTTTTGCAAAGACACCTCTTGCAAAGCTATCTCATTGGGGCTTTGCCTGTAGGGGACTCCTGAAGGTTTTCACCTGGACAGGGAGGATCACCCCTGGGAGTATTTTCATGTCTTCAGCAGGATGGAAGGGGACATCTTTTAAAGGCTTTTGTTGAAGGCCCTGTTATTGCTGGGTGTTTCCCCTCTGCTGTTTGCTTTAGAAGAGTTATTTAAGGATTCCAATACTGCAGATTCACTGCACAAAATGTTTTGTTAAAAATCTAACATAGGGGTTATCCTTTAAAAATAACCCAAACCCTCCTTCAGTACAAAGTCTTCTGAATTTTCCTTTGCAAGGAGAACCTTTGAAACAAATGCTTGCTCTTGGCATGGCTCCCTGAGGAAGTTCAAGCAATCAGAATAACCCCAAGAAGTACTTAGAGGATTCCCCCTTTTGAAAGGGTTTCTTCACAGCTATGGCAAGGTGGCAGAATGCTGTGTCTTGGAAGAATTTCAAAGCAATGTCAGGCATACTAATAGTGTCTGGGAGATTTTGAATGCCTATGAAGCAGAAAGCATTTTCTTCAGAGGGCTAAGATCAGCTGAGGTTGTAACCTAACCTAAGAAAAACACATGGCCGTAATGGAAGATGCAGTAGAAATATCAACTGAAGGAAACTGGTCTATGAAAAAAAGGAAGGGTTTAATCTTGTTTACAAAATCTGCAGTTTACTATCAATAAAGAAACTAATAGCCATGTGGGGACAGAGACACACTCCACATCACAGCTTTTTTAAAAAATATTATTATTAATAGTACATTTACAAGGCACCCACCCTTGTGGCCCTACATTTGTGTGCACTTGTGTGCAGACAGGCTAGAATGGTACCACGCAACGTCTTCTCACACAGGAAACATGTATTTTGCAACCTGCCACTGCCACCAACTAAGCGAGGCTGAAAGGAAGAGAGATGAAATGTAATAGTGAAAAGTGCAAGGTCATGCATTTAGGGATTAATATCAAGAATTTTTGTTATAAGCTGGGGACGCATCAGTTGGAAGTAACAGAGGAGGAGGAGAAGGACCTCGGAGTATTGTTTGATCACAGGATAACTATGAGCCACAAAATGTGATATTGCCGTGAAAAAAGCTAATGCCGTCTTGGGATGCATCGGGGAGGTATTTCCAGTAGAGATAAGGAGGTGTTAGTACCGTTATACAATGCACTGGTGAGCCCTCATCTGGAATATTGTGTGCAGTTCTGGTCTCCCATGTTTAAGAAGGATGAATTCAAACTGGAACAGGTACAGAGAAAGGCTACTAGGATGATCCGAGGAATGGAAAACCTGTCTTATGAAAGGAGACTGAAAGAGCTTGGCTTGTTTAGCCTAACCAAAAGAAGGCTGAGGGGAGATGTGATTGCTCTCTATAAATATATCAGAGGAATAAATATCAGAGAGGGAGAGGAATTACTTAAGCTCAGTACCAATGTGGACACAAGAACAAATGGATATAAACTGGCCATCAGGAAGTTTAGACTTGAAATTAGACAAAGGTTTCTAACCATCAGAGGAGTGAAGTTCTGGAACAGCCTTCCAAGGGGAGCAGTATGGGCAAAAGACATATCCGGCTTCAAGACTAAGCTTGATAAGTTTATGGAGAGGATGGTATGATGGGATAGCCTAATTTTGGCAATTAATTGATCTTTGACTATTAGCAGTAAATATGCCCAATGGCCTGTGATGGGATGTTAGATGGGATCTGAGTTACTACAGAGAATTCTTTCCTGGGTGTCTGACTGGTGAATCTTGTCCACATGCTCAGGGTTTAGCTGATCACCATATTTGGGGTCAGGAAGGAATTTTCCTCCAGGGCAGATTGGCAGAGGCCCTGGGGGGTTTTCGCCTTCCTCTGCGGTGAGAGGCATGGGTCACTTGCTGGTGGATTCTCTGCACCTTGAAGTTTTTAAACCATTATTTGAGGACTTCAATAGCTCAGACATAGGTTAGGGGTTTGATACAGGAGTGGGTGGGTGAGATTCTGTGGCCTGCATTGTTCAGGTGGTCAGATTAGATGATCACAATGGTCCCATCTGACCTTAAAGTCTATGATTCAACCCAGTCACTGCATTGGCGAAGAAGATTCCAAAGTCTGCAGTAGGCATCTTCTCAAGTATCATCTCAGAAAGATGGTCCTACATGTCACTCTACTGTATTCAGATATACATGCAAGTTAGAGAGGTGAGATCCAGCTGCTGAGAACAACCTATCCTCAGCCTCCATACCATCCTGGCTTAGCATATGTGTTTGCTCACACTCTGCACTAGCTGGACAGTCCTGGCTATGGAAGGGGCATGCCCGTGACAGTTTATGCACTGATACAAGGGATCCTCTCAGAATGATCCAGGGGTAGCCTAACCATAATATATAGCTGCTCTGCACCCCTTCCCTAATCAAAAATGCTAAGAGGACTGAGGTAGTAACAAGAGATGGAATCTCTCTTTTGACCAGTCTGGCACAGGGAGGAATACACCCTCAAGCTGGCTTTGGTGAATCTGGTCCCTATTCTGTTAGATGCAGGTGTCATAAGAACAGCAAAGGGGAAGGGATTACAAACAGCACTTTTTAAATATAAAAAATGGAATTTCCATTTCAAGAGCCAGAAAACCTTCCTCAGAATAAAAAGGTCCATATTTCTACTAATTTTAAGTATTTCTAAATCTCTGTCCTTGGATAAATTCCATTCAAGTGCATTTAAATGTGTCTGAATTCACAAACATTCAATCAAATCAGCTATTGCATTGAAGCTCATCCCTTTTAGAATATTTGACATATGAAGATGCACCACTTGTTCATTAAAAGTGTTTCTTTTTTCAATCTCTTTAATCACTGAGTGTTCTTTTCAAGTTGCTGTAGCTTAATCTAATCAAAAACAAATTCTGCGTGACACTATGCAGTTCATTAGCATGTACCATAGTCGCTGAATTCATACTCGTCATAGAGTCTCTTAGAAAACCAAAATGGCCTTGTTTGTGACAAACATCATCTTTGGATTCCAGACAAGGCTCTTTAATAATTAAATAGTTTGTTAGGACCTTTCAAAAAGCTAAAGTATTTTCTAGTCTCTGAAGTCTGCAGAAGAGAACAAGTGTTCTTTGTATTTTTAACAAACATCCTGCAGAAAAAAAACCCAGCCAGTGTGATTTCATTATTTTTGTGGGTCCCAACAGATAGTCACTTATCTTCAACATGAATGTTTGTCATAAACATACAGCTGAGGGTAGCATAAAATCCCTCTTTTACCTGTAAGGCGTAAAGAAACTCAAATAATCTGGTTGGCACCTGACCAAAAGGACCAATAAGGGAAGAAGATACTTTCAAATCTGTGGGGGGAGGTTTTGTTTGTGCTCTCTTTGTTGTTCTCTCCAGGACAGAGAGGGACCAGGACAGGAAAAATACATCTCCTAAAACCCTACCTGAAATAAGCATCCAAGATTACAAAAATTGCAAGTAATAGCAAGGAAATGCGTTAGCTTATCTTTTATTTTAGCTTGTGAATTTTCCCTATGCTAAAAGGGAGGTTTATTCCTGTTTTTTTCTAACTTTGAAGTTTTGCCTAGAAGGGAATCCTCTGTGTTTTAAATCTTATTACCCTGTAAAATTACCTTCCATCCTGATTTTACAGAGGTGCTTCTTTTACTTTTTTTCCTTTATAATAAAATTCTGCTTTTAAGAACCTGATTGTTTTTTAGTGTTCTAAAAACCCCAGGGTCTCATCTGTGCTCACCTTGTTTACCTATTTGGTTGGAAGATTATTCTCAAGCCTCCCCAGGAAAGAGGGTGAAGGGGTTTGGGGGATATTTTGGGGAAACAGGAACTCCAAGTGGTCCTTTTCCTGAATCTTTGTCTAACTCACTTGGTGGTGGCAGCAATACCATCCAGGGACAAGGAAGAATTTGTGCCCTGAGGAAACTTTTAACCTAAGCTGGTAGAAATAAGCTTAGGGGGTCTTTCATGGGGGTCCCCACATCTGTACCCCAGAGTTCAGAGTGGGGCGGGAACACTGACAGTTTGGAACAATTTATCATATAAAATATTTGTAGATTGTGGACACTTATGTTTCACCTAAGGTTATTTTGTTATTATTGTTAATTATTTATAAATCGCCAATAGTGAGCTTGGTACTTTATAGACAAGAAAAGATCTCTGCCCCTGCCAATGTAAACAGACCACATACAGATCGGTGAATGGGATGCAACCCAAATTAAAGTGAGCGATGGATTTTGCCACGTGTGAGGGTGGTAGTTCTGTGATTTCTTGGTTCCATATTTTTCTTTCAGTATTCTAACAGCTCACTGTGGAAAGGAGTAGGCTTGATCCAAAGCCCACTGAAATCACACCACCTACTTCCATTGATTCCCCAATGGGCTTTGACTGCTTTTTGATGGTAGTGTTTTAGGGAAAGATCTCTGTAAATCTATTAATAACCATTTTTCATTGGGTCAAACTGTTGTTCAGACAAAACTTCCATTGAAATCACAGCATTTTGACGGAGGATTTAACATCTGTAGGATTTGGCTCATGCCATATTCCATGCACGGCTTGCAGAGAACCCAGGTCCAGGTTTGCACACCCTGCTGATACTTGAAGACAAACCTTTAAACAGAAACTCAGTAAGGTTCTTTCAATAACAGCCTCCTTTGGAAGGAGTCTGCCCAAAGAGTAGATCTAAACACATTGTCTTGGGCAGTGTGAGGTGAGTTCATTCAGGTGGTGATTCAGGATATATGCACTATAGGAAAGGCTGGAAATTACAGAGTTAATGTAGGATATGTTCTTAGTTTGCCCACATGCTTACATTTGTGCACAGAGCAGAACTTTACAAAGAATTAAGACCAAGCAGAAATTAGCAAGAAACTGTGCATTGATGGGAAACTGTCTTTATTCGGGGTTAGTGGCAGTGAGAAGCAGCATTGACAGAAATCAGATCAGAGAATTTAGAGGTGGAAAAGATCATTTAGATTAGTTAATCCATTCCCTTGCCATCACAGGACTGTTCCTTAGTGTGAAATCACCCAAGTGATGTGGTTTCTTGGGGGACTATTCCCACTTCTCTCTGTCCTGGAGCCTTCCCTTTTATTTTGGATCAAGTTTTGCACGTGTTTGTGACAGTAACCGCTCTCACTCCCAAGCTGAAAATTCTAAGGGCAAGTTGCAATAGGCCCAGAAAAAGACAAAAGGGAAAGCGAAACGATTTTTTTAAAAAGAAAAATGAAAGGCTTCAGCATAACTAGAGTTGGCTCTCAATTTTTAAAATGTAAATTATTCCTTAAATTTTACTTTTGAAGTCTTCATTAATTGCCTTACAGGCTTCGCTTCACATTAATTACGCCTTTATGCAATGCCCTCATGGAAAAAATAATACATGTAAAGAATCTTTCCATATTAAATTGTCAGTGTTTTCCTCTCCCTTTTAGCTAATTGCTTCATTATGTACTTTTGTAATTGTTTTGTTCTGCAGGGATTAATTTTGTACTTATCTTCATGAACCGTAAAACTTTTACAATGTATTGTTAAACTACGTAAGTTGGCGTGCTGTTTTATAATTGCAGTAAGCCACTCCAAGGCTCGTGCTACTAGGAGATAACATGCTTCCAGGGTCACTGAAGGCATAAAGCTTCACTCTGTTGTTTCTCAAATGTATCCATCTCGCTGCTAGGCACGGTAAAATAATTGATACTTAAGTCACTCCATTGCCAAATTTATGCCATAAATTGGCAACAGAAGAAATCATCTTTTACCCTGAAAGGGGGGTGGGGAACAAAGTGTATAACCAATGCAAATTACCAGAGGTTTAAGGTTTGTGTGACAAGATATTGTGACTGCTCATTTTTCATGCATTTTTTTTAAACTCCTTTCCGGTCCCTGACGCCCTATGCCAGCGTCAGAAAGTCTTGCATTAATGATAGCTCTTGTGCTACGTCAGGGGACCCAGTCAGAAGTGCAGTAAAGTGAAGGGTCTGTACCAACAATATGTGAGATACTATGATATCAGAGGTTACAGTGCCACTTTTAGCTGTCCTTAAGGTATTAAACTTTGTGCTATCTTATGATAAGCCACTAATTAATTTGTCTCTTTCCTGTAACCACTGATTTGTGAGTAGGTGTGTTGACTTCAGCTGTGTTATTTCTCTCCTTATCATTGCAAGCAGTAATTTCCTTTGTTGGCACATCAAGATGTTAACATTATTGTCCATTTAGAAACATGGGACCGCACAGGTACAGGCAATGCAAAAAGCACCTCTACTGGAAATCTAAAATACTTCTTGCTCTTTAATGTATGTTAAAGGGATGCTACACCACATATCTGCCGGTGTTGCATCAATCATCGGCTTTCCTGTGGGAGCTTTGAATAACAACATGTTCTCTCCCCAGAAATAGTGTAAAAATGATTCACTGGCGAACTGGTAATGTTGTCTGTATGTATAATTATACGTGCTGTAGCTGCGGGATACCTGCTGAGGCATTCATGGGCTAAACAGGGGGAAAACAATCATTCCACTGGAGGCTTGACACAAAAATAGAACAAGCCATGGAGAGCAAACTGCTGCAGATGTCATGACTGACAACTGGAGGCATGACAATTTGGATGCAAGTTCTTTCTTTCATTTTCAATAGTTATCATTTCACCACAAGAAATGATAATTGTATAGAAATGACAGCCCTTAAAATAGAGAATACTAGTCTCTGGTACTGTTGGGCTTTAGTACCTCAACACAATGAAGTAGTTTCCTAAACCAATAGCATTTTAGAGATATTTTTGCCTATATCAAGAACACAATCTCAATTATATACAAAGCCACCGAAGTCAAATAGATCACTAGTTCTGGCTGCACTCATGCTGCAAAACTAAACAATTTTCATGATTTTTTGCAAAAACGTTTGCTTTAAAAAGTATCAAACACTTTTCGCAAGATCCCCAATTTTTGTCAGTTTCTCAACTTTCTCACATGATTTAAAATTAGTTAACAAAACTGTTTCTTGCTTCATGAAACCATGCTGGCAAGAAATGACTGCTTTTTCACTCACAACACTGGCATGAAAGTAAAAATGTCATGTTCAGTTAACTTTTAACAGCTGAAATTAAGGAGAAACCAATATACTAAAAAAAAATAAACAGAATTCATTTCTACCTGAAAATCATTTTACCTCACACTGTTACAAGTAACACCTCAGGTTACTATAAGAAAGAAATTAGAGAAGTGTAATTTTCTCTGTTTTTCCCCCTCCAGTTATTTTGTGCATTTGACAGTGTTGTGTGTATAGTCAGTTTCGCTGCAGTCTATGTGGGTCTTTCAGGAATTACTAAAATCAACTAAAAAAAAAACATGGTTGTAAAACCACACCAAGTGACAGTGACTGAAAGTGTGTGTGTGGGATGTGTGTACTGGGGACTGAAGAGAAAACAGCTTTCAAATGTTTGGGAAATGATAACCTTAGATATACCCTATCAAAACAGATGTTCATTTATTTTAAATACTGAATGTAATGTATATTATATATAGTATATAATACATACACACACACAGAGTAATTTGCAAGGCCTGTCTATTCATTCCTTATTGTCCCAAAGGGATATTTTGAGGAGAGATTTTGTGTGTATGGATCTTTATTTATGGATATGCTAAAATAGTCAATGTGCATTTGTGAATTTATACTTATTTTCTGTTCATGCTCCTAGAAGCCATGATACATTCATTTTTATAATCTGTAAAGAAGAATACTATATATACATACAGATATATAATTACACTATATATGGTATGTCATACAATTGGCATATAAAATAATATGCTAAATATGTCTCCAAACGTTCCAGGTTACTAACACCACAAACTTTCCAGAGGTTTCTGAAAAGATAAGCATCGTTTTACCAGTCAGGAGAACTGTAGCACTGAAAATTATTTCCTGTACTGATTTTGAACTGCCCTTAGAGAGTATTTGTAGAGCACAACAAAAGAGAGCAAGAGAGACACAGATGTCCTTTCAAAGAAGAAACAGTTATGAGGCCACACTATTGAAAAGAGATTTCAGGTGACAAACACTAGGAATAGATAGACAGATGGAGACTGGGATATCCTCCCTGTAAGGTCTGAGGCCTTCTTCTCTATTAAACCATGAGCTAAGTTGCAGAGTGTCATGTTCCATCTAAATTGCACCAAAACAATTTAATATCAAGCTGTTAAGAAGGCGCTTCTGTCCTAATAGTACCCATCATCACTAGACAATGAAACAGATTTTAAGATGTTCAAAGAAAACGTTGTTTGATAGCATTCTGTCTGGCAAGAAACCACTTATCAACAGCTGTGATTGTGATATCTATACTTCTCTATTGTATTGCCTTTATGGCCCCTATTTCCCTACTACAGACGCTCCCCAACTTACGCAAGCCGGAACGCCTTGTGTAAGTCGAAGACATATACCTGACAATTGTGCCAAAAACAAAAAACAAACAAACACAAAAAAAAACCACTCCGCTATGGAACTTTCCATAAGTGTGGGTTTGCGTAACCCGGGGAGCGTCTGTATATATCTGTATGGTTCCCGTCTGATTCTTTAATTGGTTCTGTCTGTTGCATAACTAGTTTTGCAAAGTTAGAACCAACTAAGGTGATGGGGTATAACTGGTTAAAGAAGTGTTTCGCAATATGTCAGGATTGATTAAAGAATTGTTTCATAAAAATAACTGGCTCTAACTTCACCACCTCAACCAAGCTTCACAATCATCATTGCTGTGAACAGTATTAAATTGTTTGTTTAAAATGTATACTGTGTGTATATCTATATAACATATAGTTTTTTGTCTGGTGAAAATAATTTCCCTGGAACCTAACCCCCCCCCATTTACATTAATTCTTATGGGGAAATTGGATTCACTTAACATTGCTTCACTTAAAGTCGCATTTTTCAGGAACATAACTACAACGTTAAGCGAGGAGTTACTGTACAGTTTCAATGGGAACAGGCTTAGGCTCATTAGGAAACATGTTTCATTTTTTCATTAAGGAGCTTTTGTCATTCAAATAGAATTTTCTCTCACTCGTTTAATTGGGACATTTTATCCCTAGGAATGTGAATACATAAGCCAGAACACAGTCCTTCTAATATATATCATTACTTTTTGAAGCTAGAGCCTGGGGTTATATTCCTGCTCCTGCCATTGACACTGTGACCTTGGGTAAATCATTCAATCTCTCTGAACCTCAGATTATGCATCTATAAAAGTGTGTCCAATATAGCCTTAATAGGCTGTTGAAAAGCTTCAGTAATGTTTGTAAACTACTCTGAGCTCCTCAGATGAAAAATGATCTATATGGGCCTGACATCAGTGGAAAGGCTTGTATTGACTTTAGTGGGAATTGGATTAGGCCCTACAAAAAGTATTACACTGGCCTTCCAAACCTTTAAAACAGGCTGGTCACGATGGTCATCCATGGGCTTTCTTGATCACAAGGACATCTCATGGCTAACACTGATCAGCAATAGACAACACCCCAAGCCTACAAGGGATGGCAAGGGGCCATGGCTCCGCATCCATATTCTGCACCAGCTGGGGTGGTGAAGCACATATTACAATCTCTTATGGATGCTCACTGGGGATGGTGCCTCCTTGAACTTCTGCTTGGGCACGTGATGCTGCACTGACCCCAGAACATGAGCCAATGCCTTAAAGGCATGATTAAAGGCTATGTTGTTATATTATGAGAGCAGAGAGTCACAAATGATGGAAACCTTGTCTTGAAACATATTAACACAATCTGGAGAGTGCGAGTGATTATATCTCAACAAGAAATAGCTTGGGATGGCACGGTAACTTTAGGGGGACTGATAAAACATGAGGGACCTCTGAAGGAGCCAGGCTTATCCTACACAGAATCTAAGGATGTGATCCTGAGAGGTACTGACAACCTCCTGTGAGTAACCCCATTGATGGGATCCAGCCCCTCTGACAAGGTGCTCACCAGTTCTCCTCATCTAGCCTTAGGGAGCTTGATTTTTTTTGTTATGAGGCAAGTACTGAGCTTTGTAAGAAAATGTTTTGCTGTTGGGGAAAAATATGACTTTGCACTCATAAACATCTAGCCTAAGGCAACTGAATTCTATTAATATTTATTTGAGAACTGATGTTTAATTTTACACATATTATTACAAAGTCATAGATGAGGGGGCAAAAAACCTATTGATAAAATATTACCTCAGCTCAGAGATGAATGGAGTTGAGAAGAGAGAGAGAATATTTACAAGATCCTCACAGAATGATCCCCAAATCCTATAACATATTGCAATGTGAAAATAACTGCTTCCGCTTTTTATGGCTGATCCAGGCGTTACCAGCAATGAATGCTTTGGATACAATTCCAAGTGGTTTGTGTGTTTTCTTGGTCTCAAGTGGCCCAAGTAATGTGAATAGATGAGAAAAAAAGTGCCTCTTTTGGTTAGGACCCTGACTTAGGACTCATTCCAACCCATTCTGCGGTGAGCAGGGCACTTCAAGGCTGCAGAGGAAAGGACAAGATTTGCCCGTTACAGACTAATCCTGGTGAGTATAAGAGGGCTTTGTTCCACATGGAAAATGACACAGAACTGAAAGATAAAATTTTCAGTTTGAACCAGCCGTGGCTGCTAACACAGGGCATGGGGAAAAGGTAGCAGACATGGCTTGCAGATTCCCCACGAAACAGGGCTTTGGCAGGGCTGCCCAGAGGATTTAAGGGGCCTGGGGCAAAGCAATTTTGGGGGCCTCTTCCATAAAAAAAGTTGCAATACAATATTCTTGTGGAGGCCCCTGTGGCCTTTGGCTCAGCACATACATACAGTACATGGATACGCCAGTCACAGTACTTGCCTTGGTCTATTCACAGTCCTCCTTCCACAAGGAGCTGCAGAGACCCACCATGGTAATCTTCTCTATGGAATGGGTGGAGGGAGGAGGGAAGTCTCATTAGTGCTGTCTTCTGTGCATCCACATTGTACCTTCATAATCTAGCACCCTGTAACATTGAACTCTCCACATTATAAGACATTACCAGGGAGAAGATGGCAATCCTGTTCCAGTAACCAAGCGTTACTGCAGGCAGGTGAGCCTGTAGACTCATGCAGGCTTACAGCACACAGAGACTTCCTAGAGGAAGGAAGGAATGTTGCTTGGCATTCCATCTGTTCACTGTGTGAACTCATTACAGCATGCAGAATAGGAACAGGCCACTGTGTATTTATTTTACTCAACTTCCTGGCTATGGTAAGCCATAGAGTAAGCTCAGGAAGTTGGCTGGCTAATGAGCTCCATCCTATTGTATGATACATGGCACACAATACCTCGTTACTTTGAAAGCCAGCTACTGGGTTTACTGAGACATATTTGGTAGCTGATTCTCCAAGGCTACATAGTAAAGCGCACCACATGTCAGGAGATGGGATTAAGCCATATGCTGCTAAAAAGGAAAGTACAGATGAAAGATGAAGCAGAGGAAGCAATCTGCATCCTGGTGTGGAGGTTATAATTTTAAAATAAAAATGTTATTTATTGTACTGATACTGTAACTATAAAACGCAAACTGCTGATGTTTCTGTTGAACAATTACAGCCTGTATTAAGTGATTCATTTTAGGCCCTGCAGTTAAAAGCAACCCAGGAAGTCTCGAAATTACTCTCTGGTGCTGCAGAGACAAGAAAATGTAGTTAGCCAGCAGAGAAAGACCATCTGGACCTAAATCCTTCTCTGACCATAGTTTTCAGCATGCCTCTATCTAAAGAAAATTAAAGGCAGCTTTGTGGAGTAACACTACTGTCTGTAGAGCTAGGGACTGCAACTAAATTACATCATTTTCCACAATATTCTGACAACAGCATTTTTTGTAGGCACCTGCATTTTGCCAGGAGGCAGCACATGGCCTCAGGTCTGTACCAGGAGCAGTGGATTAAGTAAAGAGGGACATTTGCAAAGCCTACCATCTGCAGAAAGAATATTACATTCCTGGCAGAACTAATATTGCATTTAAAATGTATATTAATCCTAGTATTATCTGGGTTATGATGAGCATAGTGAGGAGAGTCATTAATAAACTGCTGAGCTATCTGTCTATTACAGATGTTTTGATGCAGCTGGGAACTCAGATCAGAGTCAGAATAGAGCTAGACGAAGCAATATACATTCTGCTACCTTGCACATTATGGTATGTCAAAGATGAAAGTGTTTTATTTAGGTCAGGCTTCACTTCCCTGGAGACAGAAGAATAGATATCAAGAAATTAGAGCACTGTTGGGTCTTATTCCACTAATCCAGTATATGCCAAAATTTCAGTTATGGAGGGGGTGGGGGTGTTGTGCATCTGTCTAGCTCTGTCTATCAAAGTGATTTTCAGCAGTTAACATCCACAAGGACTAAACAGTCCGGACAGGCTAGTACATTACTTGAGAGCATTGGGGCCATATTCTGTCACACAAATTATCATCAAAGTCTCATAGGTACGACTGATCAAACTCTTTGCCCTCTCATAGAGGCAATAAATCATTCAGTTAAAAATCAGTGTCGCTAATTTTAAAACTCAGCAAGCAACATCAAGCTGAGAAATCTGGCTCTAGGAAAGGACTCAGGCTCCCTCTTCTTAATCGTGTAGAGACTGGTTTTTATCAAAGGCAGATGCTAACATCTCTCCTCTTGCATTCCTTGCCAGTGTGGGGTAACATATCTCGGCAAGGGCCTTGCCTTCCCTTCTGTTGCAAGAAAACTCTCTCTCTGACAAGCGGTAGGAAAAGACTTTCAGAAAGTCAGAGATGGAAAATGAGTGGTTTTGTAGTATGTCTCAGTCTGAACGCATTACCTGAAGATATTTTCTCATTATTTACAGAAATTCATCCTTGTCTTTATGCTAGTGTATATCTTTATTCCAGAGACCTGACAGCCACAAAACACAAACCTCAATATGTTCAGCTAACATTTCAGTAGCAGAGATTGTAAATCTAATTATGTAACGCAAATCAGACCTCTTTTTCATTTCTCCAGCTATGTAACTCAGAATCGGTCTTTCGTTTGTATCAAAAATCAGAGAATCTCTTAAATTGAGCAATGTTGCATTTTCAGCATGGTATTTATTCATGAGGGGAGGCAGAATGAGATACACAAATCACACAGCATATTGCAAATGGTAAATAAATGAACAGTGTATGACGAAAGAAGGAAATACGAGCAATTATGTAAACTCAGTACTCTATGAATATCTTAAATCCATGGCAAAGGCAGAGGGGAGACAGCTGAAACAATAGGGCAAATATGCTATCTCCAAAGTGAGCTCCCCAATTTAAATAAACAGATGAATCTAGGAGAACCTTCTCCATTAGATCTTTGAGAAGCCCCTCTCCATATAGGAGATTGCATTATAAGTGGGGCAAAGAAGTTTTCTCCAAGCTTCCTCATAGCAACTACCACTATCAGCTGTGTGAAATAACGACATCATGTTTGTATCCTCCCCTCCCCAACTACATTTTTCACAAGGGAGCCTCTGCTTTTTATCCCACCCCTCCCGTACACAACCCATAGGTGTAGGATTCTATGGCTGTCTTGGTATATCCCATAATCACACGGATTGACAGCAGTTATATAGCTACTTCACGTACTACCTCTACTGTCCTTTGTCTGCTTCTTCACCTATGATGTGGGGCAAGTCACATTTTAGAAGAACAAATCATCAGTGCTTGTTTGTTACATTTCCTTACCCTGATCCCAAGCTCCACATTCTCTCCTCCATAGACCTCCATGCCTTCATCTAGTAAGCCAATCTCTTGGAAGTACTCCCTGTCTACTATGAAGCATCCAATCAGTGCAGGGCTTCTGCATAAATACAACAGAACAACAAAAAACAACAGTTAGAGAGCAAGTAAGCTACTTCCTTTTTTATTGTCACTCAAACAGATCGTAGTTAGTGTCACTGGGCCATACTGGGTGTAAGACCATGGACTGCAATGGAGTTACACCCAAGATGGATTTGGCCAATTTTGTCTTATTGTGCTATTTGTTTTTTAAACCAAATTGAGTGCTGGTGAAAGGTGCCAAACTGACAATGCTGAAAACTGAAGCCCTCAGTACAGGATGAGCAACAAGAGTGATGCTCCCCTGCAATGTTTTGCCCCTGTGTCCAAGCTCTGTTTTGAAGAGACCAGCTGTAGTGGGAAGAGGGTTGCAGTCTCTGTTGCCACTCAGCGCTTGGGTTCTCTGTGTAGACTACCAACAAGGGTACCAATTAGTGCAAATTTTGCCCTTGATGAAGGAAAGCACTTAACCACATGCTTAAGTCCATCCTCTGGTCAGGAAAGCATTTAAGGGCGTGCTAAACTTTAATCTTAAATTAACTATCTGCTAAAGAGCCCTTAGTGAATATATGGATGCTTTCTTGAGTCAGGGCCTTTTTTGGTGGCTTTTGTAATATGGACACAAGAAGTGGGTATGAGACAACTCACTCCTTTCACTGAAATGCTGTAAAATATTAATGTCTTTCAACCACTGCTAATCAGGGACAAATCTGAATCTGTGGCCTAGGGGCGAGAGCCTCCATAGGTACGATCGATAAAACTCTTGAGTCACCCAGTCCTACTGATACTAATTTCCTATTCCTTCAAAATCCTGAGACACTCAGTCTTACAACTGCTGAACCACCTTTAAAGTAGTGAAGATTTGACCAAACAGAGTATAAATTTCCCTCTATGAGGGAAGGCGAATGTAGAGTAATGAATCTACCGTTTACAGTGGTTTTTAGCTTACCTTGCATGCTGACAAAAACAAAATAGTCATTTTTGTCATAGTGTGAGCAGAAGGAGCACTGGGAACAACAGGATATTAATGAAAGGACACAGGGCAATTCAAGAGTATAGGGTAAATCATCCTGCATTTATCAGGAAGAGAACAATCAAGCTGTGTTAAATGTAGACATCCGCTTTTCATGTGATTATAAGATTGCTTAATCACAAAACTTAAAATTCTCCCCTTGTACGGATTTATATATTTGTGTGGTGTTATCCTACACTATTACTGCACCACTTCAGCATAATGAGAAAATATTTCTGATGTATTTAGTAATGAGGAAAATATGAGATGACCTTATACCATCTAAAAAATAGTGCTGAGTTTATCACAGAATAGGAAGGTTTCTGGATGTTTTTTTGAGGCAAAGAATCCCTTTGACTTTGTTTTAATTCTGTTGTATATTCACTATGTTTCCTTTCAACAGTGCCTGAAGTAATAACGTGTTGGTTACTGGGGAATGGTCTTAGTAACGCTATCTATCCACACACTGAACATAATTTATTATTACATGACACTTTTGTACAATGTATCTCAAAAACAAACAATATTCCAGGACAAGAGCCAGCTCTCGCTCCCATTTAAGGATTTTGCAAGGATCAAATCTAAATGCCCATCACCGTAAAATGAAATCTAACCCCATCCATCAGGAATCACATACACCTCTACATCGATATAACGCTGTCCTTGGGAGCCAAAAAATCTGAGGTGAAACCGCGTTATATTGAACTTGCTTTGATCCACCAGAGTGCGCAGCCCTGCCCTCCTGGAGCACCGCTTTACTGCGTTATATACGAATTTGTGTTACATCGGGTCGCGTTATATCGGGGTAGAGGTGTAATTACTGGGTGAAGTGCACAATCAGGACCAGTTCTTTGTTCTGAACAGCAACTATTTTATTTCAAAAAGTCAACAAGATGATATTAAAAATAATTTTCACTGCTACAAGGCCTTCCAGAGTTTATCGAGCACTTTACCAACATTAATTAAGCTTCCTCGTATCCCTGTGAGGTGGATATTGTTATCTCCACCTTAAATACAAAGTCTATGGCTGAGCTAGCCTTCATATCCAGATCTCCTGGCACCTAGTCCTGTCTAAGGACATCCTCTCACCTTCCTAATGAGTGATGGCTACAGATATGGAGTGGGTCAATGGAGGTCTGAGCCAACAATTCCGTCTGACAGCTCTAAAGATAGCTCTCAGGTTGACTGTCTGGGTGAATACAAGAGACACCTACTGATGCCCCACCCCAGCACTTCCAAAGGTACAATTTTTGTACTTCAGTCTCAACCACCTCCTCTCTTTCTGCACAAGCTTCTGGAAACCAGAGGGGAGGTTACAGTGAGCTCCTTGGGATTTGCATAGAAAGAAGAACTAGGATCTATGGATATCTGCTTGGAGGCCATCAATCTTATTTACGAGACAACGCTACCTTTGGTACCATAGAGTAGACAGGGGTCCTCTTCCGCACCAGACTAACAGTTCTCTAGACAGAATAGGCAGCTACAGAGCTAGGTCATACAAAAATAGGGGTTTTCACACACTCCTTCCTCCCACATATATGGGCCAGATTTGTGTGTGATTATAACACATAGTTGTACTACTATGTGATATAACCACAAATGTAATAATCAGATATTAATTCATCACTGACAGTTGTACCTTTTTGCAATACATTTGTAAACTGCATTGTCTTTCTGGATCATTACCATTAAATTAGCAGACAAGACATTTGTAGATGGCAACACTGAATCAAGCATCAAGTCTTCTCTTTTGCTTTTTTATATTTGCTCTGACTTGTTATATAAAAATGAAGTACATGAGACTGTACAACTTTTTTCTGGTTATTAGAGGGAGCAATGGTAAAAGTGGCAGAGAACAGTGAGAACATTTATTCTAATTTAACCATTGGTCTGTTTGATAAGCAGCCCCCTTGGTCCTTGTTAAAATAAAGTGCATGTAGCCAGCCCTTTGTTATTTGTTACATATAACTGAGCGCTTCCCACAAGTCCCAAACCCATGTCACAGCTGCATGTTACCTTATCGGAGCAGTTGAGTTTTCCAGCTTCCACCATGATTTTGGAGGATTCAGATATCGACACCACAGTTCCCAGTCAAACCCCTGCGCCGATAGGGGATATTCCTCTATTTCAAAATTATCATATTTGATGTTATCAAATGAAGGAGAAATGACCCTTTTTCTGTTTTCCTTTATCCTCGTGAGTACTGGTTCAGCCCTAAAGGAACAAATACTGAGATTGTTTCAACAGAAGCAAAACCCTTATGCCAGCCAGAGCCTATATTCTACATTATCTGAAGGGCACACTCTGCAGTTGTTACTCATGCAAAACTCCCATTGACTGAAGTGTGGGTTTGACTGAGTGAGGCTGCAGGATTTGGCCCAAAGTATATAGTGTAACTTTAAATCTAGCACACACTGGATATTGTTCCTTTCTAGTCTGCTGATGGAAGAAATTAGACCTCTCTTATCAGTTACCATTTACATCCTTGCTACCCCATAAAGATGACGTCTCCAGGCCATCTCTATGATCAAGGACATCAAGAAGATCGAAGTTAATAATTGAAGTATCCCAGGGACAATAGCTCTTTTCCCTTTAAACAGACCATCTTTTTATACAGAAGTAACAGGGAAACTAAACATAAGTTGGACAGCTGTATAATTAACTGCTCATGAGAGGTACAGTAGTAATAGACTAGTCACTGAAGGTCCTCCCTTTCCCCCCCATTACCCGCCCTCTCAATAAGCCTCAGCTGTGACCTGCTGGGCCACCTGTAAGTATGAAAAAGTAATGCAGCCCCAAGGATACTCTACCCTTGATCTCTTGACAGCACCATCCAAATAATTTAAAGTCCATCAGCAAAGATGTCAGAGCTAGTTGTGATAATAATTCTCTGATGTGGTCACTCTTGACTAGGAATCAGGCTAAAACCACCAACTAATTTCACAGAGGCCACTGAACAGCTTCAGATGCTAACAACTTTTGGTCACTATCAACCAATGGATTGAATTGGAATCAATGACCTAAAAGTGAAAGGTTTGGTATCCCACTCCTAATCCCTGAATCATCTACCCTCCTTTGCCCAGACATGTTTTATGCAATTTAGATTCTAATTAAAATGATTCGTTAAGGAGACCACTGTAACACCAGGAGCACATCTGAGACATATCCAAGACATCATTATGTAATTTTTCTGTATCTTGTAAAGCCAGCTGCTGGCAGTTAAATACAAACAGCACAAGTCTCCTAGAAATGAGTGTTGAGCTTGGCAGCCTATGCCATTTGTTATTCCTTTGCTGAAAATGAAAAATGTTTATACATTCAGTGCACATGAACTGGGTTAAACTTTGGATGTTTCCATCTCTCTCCCAGCTCCTGCCAAGGCCCCCCTCACCTCCACCCCTCACACACGTGGCCATCCAAACTGCAGTTGCTATGCCCTGGGCAATTAATAATGGGGTGATCCCAAAACACTGGTTTAGACTGGAGGCTTAACTGGCTCAGGGCCCAATTGAGCAAGATACTTTAGCAGATATGCAGGCGAGTGAGTGCATTGGCTTCAATGGAACTATTTGAATACTTAAAGTTACACGTGCTTAAATATCTTGCTGAATTGGGGCCTCTGCTTTCAAAAAAGTTTAGTTAAATGCAATGGTGAAAGAAATGTAAAGAACACTGTATGTTCGGATGAACAATACGTGGAATTATCCTGAGAAGTACTGAGAGGCCACAGCATCTCATCGGATCAGCTCAGCAAACCACAGAATCTGGCCCTAACTCATAGAAAAATTTGCATTACCCCCTTAATTTTGCATACAAAAAATCAGGACCAAGTTTGTTACATGTCTGACCTGTTCTACTGAGCTTCTCCATGCCTAAGTGATTATTTATCAGCTGTGCACTGGCTATTGACAAAAATCAAATGAAAATGGAAGAGAACAGTAATATATTGTGCATATATAAATTTGACACAAATTTTAACCAGAGGCAATAAATCTCTAATTTGCTCTACTTGTCTAATTTAGTAACATGCATTTACCGGCATAACCACTACAGCAGACAATAACCTAGTTCTAAAAAACAGAATCTTGATTATATGACTATGTTGCATATTATGAACAATAAGCTTTTCATAATTATCTCTGTATTTAAATCTATGTCAAAAGAGCTGCATATAACTTCATCTCCTTATATGCTGGATAAATATCATGCCATAATTTACAAATAATTGCAAGCAGCAGCAAGATACCTACCATCCCACGCTGAATTCCACGTGAGCATCGAAGAGCGCAACAACTGGTGCTGTGGCAGCTCTCCATCCACTGACTCGAGACCGGATCAGCCCCTCTTGCTTGCTGTGTCGGACCACCTTGATGAATCCAGGCTTCCGCATATTCACCTCGTCAACATACTCCTTCAGTTTCTCCTTGAGTTCTTCTGTACACAGGGAAATAATGAAGAGTACGACTAATAAAAAAAATCTATTTATCCATCAGTATGTGTTAGGGAAAACATCAACGAGGACTAAATCTTGCCTTTTGAAGCACTAGAGATAAGGGAGGGTGGTAAGAAACCTCTTCCATAATGAAAATAGCACACATTAAAATTCTCTTGCACTGAAATGGGCCAGCTAGTCCGTTGGGCATGGCCTGAGATTAGAGGACATGACCAAGCCCCTGGTGACTAGCATTTATACTGTATTTCTCCACCGTCAAAAGTCAGGGACTCACAAGAAGAGAGCAACAGCTCAGTGCATTTCCACAGCATATCACCCCGCCCGCTGCCTTGTGGGGTCCTGCCCTCACCAGTACAGAATGCACCAGGCAGCCTCTCTGCTCCCCGTGCCTGCACCAGTAGGGGCAGAATTTGGCCACACAGTATATCAAATAAAGATATGACGATGGTGTGAGATTCACCCTTACATGGAGGGCCAGTACAAAGTCTATTCACTAGAGCCCTGTGCCAAACTATTTTTGTATCCTGCTCCCACTATTACGGCAGTGGGTCCTGCGGGATCCCAATCCATCTGGAGAGCTCTAAAAACAGTCCCGAGCAGGGCTCTACTGTGCACCATCTGAGCCTCAAAATATGGCTTAAGTGATGCATAGGTCTTGTGCACTGGTGTGAGGATTTGTATACTGTGGTATTTTCCTCATGTCATATCTAGGCCTGCAAATAAGAAAAAAATCATTGGTCACACTTTCCTCTTACATTTACAATTCAATAAAACCTATTTGGGGTTTATTACATTCAGTAAAACCTATTTAGGGTTTATTACGTTAGAGATATTATTATTGCCTAGGAGCCCAGACAAACATTTAGGCCTCACTCTGCTAGGCACTGTACATATACATAGTGACAGACAGTCCCTGCCCCCGCCAAAGGCTTACAATCTAAGGCAGGGGTGGGCAAACTACAGCCCATGGACCGCATACAGCCCATCAGAACTTTTAATCCGGCCCTTGAGCTCCCACCAGGGAGTGAGGTCAGGGGCTTGCCCCGGTCCGCGCTCCAGCCGGGGAGCAGGGTTGGGGGCTTGCTGTGCGGCTCCCAGAAGCAGTGGTATGTCCCCCCTCCGGCTCCTATGAGTAGGAGCATCCAGGGGGCTCTGCACACTGTCCCTGCCCCAAGCATTGCCCCCCCCCGCAGCTGCAGGGGCAGCACCTGTCGACAGGGCAGCATGCAGTGCCACCCGGCCAGGGCTGCGCCTCTGCGTAGGAGTTGGAGGAGGACATGCTGCTGCTTCTGGGGGTTGCGGGGGTGGCAACTGCAGACAGGGTGGGGTGCAGAACTGCCTGGCCACGCCTCTGCATAGGAGCCAGAGCGGAGGACATGTCGTTGCTTCCAGGAGCTGCTTGAGGCAAGCACTGCCCGGAGCCTGCACCCCTGAGCTTTCCCACTCCACCCCTGTGCCCCAACCCCCGCCCCAGCCCTGATCCCCCTCCTGCCCTCCAAACCCCTTGGTCCCAGCCCAGAGCACCCTCCTGCATCCCAAATCCCTCATCCCCAGCCCACTCCTGCAGCTGGAGCCCTCACCTCCCCTCCCACACAGCAACCCCCAATTCCATGAGCATTCATGGCCCGCCATACAATTTCTATACCCAGATGTGGCCCTCAGGCCAAAATGTTTGCCCACCCCTGATCTCAGGGCTTGTCTACTCAGGAAAGTTACTACAGTATAAGCTAAGATGTGAATTTAAATCTCCACATTTATACCACTGTAACTGCCCTATAGACATTCTTCTTCCAGTATAGGGTGACCAGATAGAAAATGTGACAAATCAGGACAGGGGGTGGGGGGTAATGGATGCCTATATAAGAAAAAGCCCCAAATATTGGGACTATCCCTATAAAATCAGGACCTCTGGTCACCCTATTCCAGTATAAGAGGGGTGGTTTTTTTGGTTTAGTTCACATCGCTTTGGCAGGGGTTTAAACTAAACTGAAAAAAGCCTCCCCTATACTGCAATAAGAGCATCCACAGGGAGAGCTATACAGGCACGACTATATTGGTTTATCTAGAGTGGTATAATTATACCAGTGTAGCTGGTAAAACTTGCCTGTGTAGTCAAGCTCTAAATAGACAAGACAGACAAAAAGGTAGGAGTGTAAACAGAAGCATAAAACACAGAGAGGAAGAGTGTGCAACAGTTAGTACCGTGCGCTTATCACCAAAACCTCATTTGCCATTGAACATTAATTAACATGCCATAAAATGAAGAGTTAGCACATAAAACATCATATAAAGGGCTATATTCACAATTGCTTGCATAAGCAAGTGTTATGTTATTGCAGTAATGAACGAGGTAGTAGTTACAGTATGTAAACTTCATTTTTGAAAAGTATGTCTGGAAAAAAAAACCTAATTATTTCCCATAAACTTTTTTTTTTTTTTAAACACCAGTGTTTCAAGGAGGAAGGGGAGGAAGACAGAAAAAATTAACTATTGTACTTCCCCCACATGTGCAGCTTTCTCTTTGCTCTGACAACACCCTTCTTTCTTTGCTCAAAAGGTTCTGCAATTTCTCCTCCTTGCTCAGCAAAACAAAGCAAGAATAGTGAGCACAAGAGAGAAGAATCATTTCCTAATTAAAAGATTACTCCTTTTTAACCAATAATTACTGCAGCTCTGGCTCAAAGATGAGTGCATGCGGCAATGCAATACATGGAATGAAAATGTATAGTTAAAATGCACTCGTTCTCATGATTATTATTTTTACATGGTAGTGCTCAGAGTCCCCAATGGTTATCCTAACCAATGTACAAACACAGAAGCATCCTTGGAGTAAAAGGAAAGAGAAGAATGATGGTCTTATGGTTAAGGTGCTGGACCAGGACTCAGAAGATCAGGTTCAAATCATAACTCTGCCACATATTTTCTGTGAGATCCTGAGCAAGTCACTTAACACATCTGTGTCTCAGCTCCCCATCTTTAAAATGAGGATAATAAATACTTCTTTTATCTTTCTAGTCTATTTAGATTGTAAGCTCTTTGGGACAGGAACTGTCTTTTACTATGTTTCTGTACAGTGCCTAACACAATGGGATCATGAACTTAGGGCCTCTGGGTCCTATCATAATGTTGCTCCTTGACCTGAGCAGTTAGCGAATATTTGGGGTCTTGCCAGGTTGTTTCCTTTAGGGGGAGAAATTCGGAATACAAGTTACTTATTTATTTGGTGCTATGTTGTTTATTTACAAAGAATATCCACAAAGTTCTGTTTCCCTGAACACAGTAGAAACAAACAGCAGCAGGCAGAAATCCAAGCCTGCTTTCCAGCCCATCCTGTAACGAAAGAAGCTCTGTCTCTGCTCCATCTCAGGGCCATGCTACCAACTGCTTCACTGGTTTTCTCCTCCCTTTCAGATACTGATATACACAGACACACACAGCTCCACCAATCAGTGACCCAGCCCTGAATTTTCAATCAATCCCTGGGAAATCTGAGTTAGTTCTTGTCAGGCCTTCCATGGACCTTGAGTTGGGGTGGCTACTATTGTTTCAGCTATCATTAAACAAAGGACTATTTAATTGCTCTCTCAGTTAGCATGAATGAATGGCAGCTAACACACCGGTCAGCTTCAGTGAGGTCTCTGCCTGCCCACTGATCAAACAAACTTGCTTGCAGCCACCAATACCCTGTAGCACAACAGTAATACAAAATAAATAAATAAATAAATAATAAAAAGAGCTCCCGTCGGTGTCTTATTTTTTGCCTCGATTATATTTTCATAAAGATGAAATGATACTGCTCCTAGCAGTAATTCTCTGCATCATCTCTCTTGCATTAAAGTATTATTTTGACTACATATACAATATATGTCTGGATTCCATTCAGAGAAGTCAACTTTATTTCCTCATCACTAAACTCGTTTCACAGTGTAATGTTAATTTGTCTGTTTAAACTAACTGCCAAAGCAGCTAAAAAACAGTCCCCCAAAATAAAGCTAAGGAGGAGGCGGGATTTCACACCTTACTGATAGGGTAGCAGCGACTTGTCACTTTGCACACACTGGGCACTGCACTCCAAATCAAAACCAAACCCTTTGAGCATTGTATGAATGAAAATGTAAGTCTGTAATTATTCAAATATACTGATAGCTGGATCACTGTAGAGCACAAGAGAAAGTTCTCGTGGGAAAACATCCGCTCAATGTGCAGCTGCAGTCAAAAAATGTTAGAAAAGGGATAGAAAGTAAGACAGTAAACATCATAATGCCACTATGTAAATCAATGGTACACCCACATCTTGAATACTGCATGCAGTTCTGGTCACCCCATTTAAAAAAAAAAGATGTAGCCTCACTATAGAGTGGCGGTGTAAAATACACATTGGGAAAGCAGATGCTGAGAAACATTGCACACAAAGGCAAAGACTTGAAAATCAATACCCTTGACAGAGTCATTGTTTACTCAGACTCCTTCCTTTTCCAGCCAACAGAAAGTTTTGGGTGCTACCTTATATTGCTTCTATGTTACTATTCAACAACAATTTATCTTAAATACTTTGGGAAAAACTGCAGTCAGGTTTGCTGTGGGAGCAGGTGGAAAAGGAACAGCAGTGGAGCAGCTTTTACAGATCCAGACTAACACGGCTACCCCTCTGATACTTGACAACAGTGGAGCAGTGTCTTAAGTAGCCCTGCCAATGGAGGGCAAGATGGTTTGCAGAAGCCTGAAGGCAACAGACCCTTACACCACATTATTGCCGCTCCCAAAAGGAGTAGCGTGCACTTAGGGTTGCCAGGCATCCGGTTTTCAACCAGAACACCCAGTCGAAAAGGGACCCTGGTGGCTCTGGTCAGCACAGCTGACTGGGCCACCTAAAATCCGGTTGGCCACAGCGTCAGGCTCTGTGTGGCTCCCGGAAGCGGACATCATGTCCTTCCGGTTCCTAGGCCTGGGGCAGCCACTGGGGCTCCATGTGCTGCCCTTGCCCACTGCAGCCAATGGGAGCCGCGGGGGTAGCACCTATGGACAGCGCCAGCACGCAGAGACCCCTGGCCACCCCTGCGCTTAGGAGGCAGAGGAACATGCCGGCCACTTCCAGGAGGCTCCTGAGGTAAGCACCGCCCAGAGCCCACACCCCCTGTCACGCCCCAACCTCCTGCCCCAACCTCCTGTCCCAGCCCTGAGTCCCAAACTCCTGAGCCCCGGCCCCACTCCTGTCCCAGAGCCCCCTCCTGCACCCCCAAATCCTCATTCCTGGCTCCACCCCAGAGCCTGCACCCCAACCCCCTACCCCAGCCTGGTGAAAATGAGCTTGTGGGGGGGGGAAGCAACAGGAGGCGGGGGGATGGAGTGAACAGAAGGCAGGGTCTCGGGGAAGGGGCAGGGCCTTGGGGGCAGGGCAAGGGTGTTCAGTTTTCTGCAATCAAAAAGTTGGCAACCCTATGTGCACTCCACCTCACAGCTGCTCTTGCATGTGAATGGAGGGAAAGGTGCATGGGGGAGAGCCCATTTGTGCCCTACCAACTAGCATTTTATACCAACTCCTAATGGAGGATTTCTTCTTGGATCATTAGCAAGAATTCCAATCTAGAGCCTGATCCTGCACAACTGGGAATTTTGCCATTGACTTCGATGGGGAGAGATCAGCCCCTAATACTCACGGAAATACTTGGCCCATATGCAGCCATGCTCCTGCATATCCTGTGGAGCATCCACAAAAGACAGGACAGCATTTTGCCCTCAGGCCTTTTCCTGCCATTGTTATTTAAATAAAACATCCAGTGGCTTCAGTGGAGGCTTTGCACTCAGAAAGATGGCCGGATGCAATTTTCCCTTGATTGGTAGACTGGGATCCCTGCTAAACCTGCTAAGATTCACCTTTCTTTCCCAAAATGAAAAGAATTTGTCAGCAATGTAGCATTTCAACTCTGATGAAGGGCACATCAGCCTGGGACATTTAAACCAAGGAAATCACTTAAATCAACAGTTTCTGCAGAACATAAATACGCCCTTGTGGGATATTCAGTATCTAATTTCTCATGCAGTCCTAACCTGCCTAACAATAAATTTTACAAGGCGGCTTTGTATTCAATTGCCTTTGACATTTTCAGAACACTGTACCCAACTGGACAGGAAGAAAGGATTCTAGTCCTACAAACAATTATTGTTTCAAAGTGATGCTACCAATGACCTTCACCAGCACATTTTTCAACCCATATTTTTTCATTTAATGCAAATTACATGAATAATAAATCCAAAACACTCTTCTTCATTAATTATTGTGCTTCACTGCCTTCTGCCGCCATAGGGAAAACAATGGGAACGAATTAATGTGTCTTTTTCAATATACAGATGATTCTGTTTCTCCTTATGGAAACAAATAGCTTATAAAGACAGATGTGCTTGTCTTTCAACATGGAATATCTGAAATAAGAACTCCATTTGGCTAAACTGAATGAGTCTGCATGGTTAGAGAGAGCTAACAGTACACATATGGACAGGGGAATACTGCAGGTGCAGCACTTGCAAGCCGCAATTAACTCTGCATAGTCAAAGGAGGCAGAGAGGTATGTAGCGTCTATGCTGGACTAGGACATTGCTAGTCAGAGCAGATGAATAAGGAGTAATTTATATTCTATCCTGAAATGTCTCTATATACACTTTTTTTTTAAAACCCTAAACCTCAAGGATTATCCCTGCAGGGATCTCTCTATTCCAGCTTCGCAAGGTGCAAGACAGGAACAGCTCATGCACATGCTCTCCCCCTTTTAGGACTCCATGCGGGGCACTCAGAAGACTGGGCAGGCTGGAGGCAAGCCGTGGGTGGAGCCAGGGGAGGTACACCATCCCTACCTTCAATCCCACAGAGATTAATTGGGATTATATTACAGGTTCGGTGAAGTCCCCTTCACAGTGGGGAATCTTCCTTTAAGGAGGGGGGCCCTACGGCACCTGTGGCTTGGGACAGTTCCTTGTAATACACCTACATCCACTAGGACACGGGTGGGCAAATTACAGCATGGGGGCTGGGGGCGCATCCAGCCCTTCAGACATGTTAAACTGGCCCTCGAGCTCCTGCCAGGGAGCGGAGTCTGGGGTTTGCCCAACTCTGCATGTGCCATGGCTCCGCATGGTTCCCGGAAGCAGCAGCATGTCCCCTCCTCCAGCTCCTACGTGTAGGGGCAGCCAGGGGGCTCCGCAGGGGATCCTGCCTCCTCTCTGCCTCCTTTCAGGCACACTGGAGGAGCAGTCCCAGTGCAATTGTGAAAGGCTCTTGCAGGGCCATGCAAAATAGAGGAGGCTCTTGTGCACTTTCCCTCACACCCACCCAAAGGGCTTGTCAAAACCTGGCTCTGAGGCAGAAAGTAAGTATATCCCCATTACTGGTAAAATGTAGACTAAACTCATTCCTTCTTGTATTCCTTTCCATTGCCAAGCTGATTCGGTATTAGAAAGGAATAGATCAGCACATAATACAGAGCGCTTCCATGCATCCATGTGCAATTTGGGTGATCGTGCCCATAAAAATCTGACTCCTCTACTTAAACAATTTTGAACTTGAATTCATTTGAGAATTCAAATCTGCATAAAAGATATTTAGAGGGTTGGTTGCTTCTAATAGTCTCCATGGTAGCAAAATATAGTGGAAAGATAACAGGGCCTGACTCTCAGCTGGTGGAAACTGCCATAAATAGAGCTAATGTGAATCTACAGCAGCTGAGGATCTGGCCCTTAGTCTTGAAGTGTCATTTTAAAGCTTTTGATAGAGGCAGTGTTGTCGTAAATAATGAAATATTGCTTCACATTCTAGAGAAATCATGTAAAGAACAAGCAATTAAGTTTATTTACAATAACTTTAATACTCTAATGTATTCCAGTTTCAAGTGCTTAAACGCATCCTTGCATCTCTTAAAACAATTACATTTGTAAAATCTGACACTTCTGCTTTGCCTAGACATAGACATTTTACGGATTTTTTTTAAACTCTTGCTAAGTTACCTGTAACAGTTTGTAAATATTAAATTTTACTAAAAGGGGCCAAAAGTCACGTTCCATGACATTGCTACAGTAGAAGCAGAAATGCTCTTTACCTGCCGGTACTGCTGAACCCTGCGTTCTAATAGGATCAAATGTATGTCAATGCAGGGGGCCTAGGCACTGCTTACATCCTACTTATATCTTAGCCCTCTGCGCAGAGGTGAATTTCAACCATTGTGAAAGCAAAGGAAACTACACTCTAACATGGAAACATTCAAAATTGTAATACAATGTCAACAATTGTGGATTAAACAATGGTATATACAATGGGGCAAAACACTGCCATGTGTTATACCCATTATTTATATTATGATAGTACTTAGAGGCTCCAATTTTGCTCAGGGCCTCAGTGAGCAGGCAATGTGAAAATACCTAGTGAGATACAGTCCTTGCTCCAAAGTGTTTACAATCTAAATAGACATGAAAAACAGTGTGATGGAAGAAACAGGCACAAAAGGAGTGACCAGACACACAGTGAGTCACTGACAGGGACAGGAGTCTAGAACCAGGTCTCCTGATTCCAACTACAGTGAGTGCTCTATTCACTGAGCTGGACTGCCTCTCACCCAAAGCAGTCCCACTGGCTACAGTAGTATCTGACGGCAGAATTAGCACCAACTGATTTGTTTATATAGGGCAAATCAAATTACTTGCAGTTCAAAGACTTTGGAGACTGTTTGAGGTGGAAGAGGTACATTTTCATTGGCAATTCCATAGTCTTTTCTAAGAATCAGAACATGCAAAAGCATCTGCTTCTTTTCTGGTGAATAAAAAAGCCCAGCTTTACCCTTTGCTGCAAAAGAAATTTCTTTCCCTCAGAGAGTAAAGGGATGCAAACAACCTGACTTGCAACCTGAATTCATGGCAAAAGCTAGGCATGCAAGAGAGGCTGTTTATCTCCCACGCTTGTACCTTGGATTACACCACCTATTTGGTATGCAGCTCAGTGAAAGTCTACTATGCCTGATATTCTTTCTTCTCCTCTCTCCTACCCCTGGCCCCTTATCTTTTTCACCATGCTTCAGTGATCACCTCTCATCTCTGTACCAAGAGCAGACAATTCCAAATGAGAAAATTGTATAAAATGAGATAGGCGTGTAATTTACATTGTACGTGTGTATTAAAATTGTTCATAAAAGAGGGCAACAATACACAGATAAAGTAGACCTGTTGTGCTTGCATATTTAATAACCTGGTATTATCTGGTAATAGATAAGATACTTATGGGAAATTACCAACATGATGCAAATAATTAAGCTTTCAATAGGCCTCAAATACGAAATAGCAACATAGTCCTTTTCGTCCATTACTACAAGACAACTACCTTGTATTGGTAACAGACTACAATGAGCCTCAGAATTCCCTGCTGTCATGCAGATGCAGAATATGCACTCTACTTACTGGTACTGCTGAATCTTGTGCTCTAATAGGATAAAATTTACACTAGTGCAGAAGGCCTAGGCATCACTTACGCCCCACTAACATCTTAGCCCTCTGCATGGAGGTGAATTTCACCCATTGTGAATGCAAAAGAACTAGACAGTATAATAAACCTTTACAGTCACAGCTTCTGTATGCAATAGTTCAGATTATCAGGTAGCATAAAAAGGCACAGCTCTACTGAAATAAATGAAACTAATGCCATTTTACACAAGCTGAGGATTTCACCCACAGTAAAGAACTTCACTAGGTTAGTGAACAGAGCAGCACTAACCTCCACAAATGGAGGAATAAGAAATGGCCATACACCCCTCCTTAGAATTGCCCAACAGAGTTGAACCAGACTACAGGGAGTACATGTTGCTCCTTTCAAAGGGTGTAACGGGCTGTTTTTGTCCTCACGCCTCAGGCATTCCCGGGGACATTGTGCCTGAGGCAGTGTTTGTTCCACTTGACTCATGAGTAGGTCTTGTTGGCATTGTACTGAATCCTCTTTACCTGCCTGGAGCCACCTTCCACAGAAGCAAAGGGTGTTCTGAGATCACCTGTGATTTTGACATCAGAAGAACAAAGGCCTGCCATCCCCCAACAAATAACCCTATTTCAAAACAGTGGTTCCCTGTAAGATAACATGTATCACAGCTCTTCATAAATTGAAGACAATCTCCTTGTACAGGCTTTCTAGACATCACCAATTCCAGTGGCTGCTGTGTGGGCCTATATTAGTGATCTGGTAGGCAGACATACCTTAGGCAATTTAAATGATACATGGTTCCTGACACAGATGTGGAAGTAAAATACCATGGGAAAAGGTAACCTTACATTTCAGATTTCAAAAGAGGTTATTGTAAAAATTCAGGGTTCAGCACAGATAATCAAATCCTTACTGAAAATACTGCTGCATTCTGTACTAATAGCCCCGCACACTGTTGCAAACTACTGCTGAATACTATGGTTGTTTTTTTTCAAATAGAAGAGGAGGAGGATATACACAGCATCTGTCAGTTTATGTTATTACTACCTTTGTAACTGTACACTTTTTAGGAAAGGCATTAAAAGAGAAGTGAAAGTAAGCGTACACACACACACACACAAAATAAAAAACCTGACCCAATGAACACACACTGGTGGAAGAACTACTATCAACAATCTGACAGAGTTTGTAATTCCTTCACTTGATGTTACTGGATTGGTTTGTGAAGGAACCTTTAAATGTTAAAGAGAAAGTAGAGTGCTTGAGAAATACAATCTAGCACCAACTGATTCCAGTAATCTATTTTTAAAAAACAGTATTTAGTTCTAATCTATCATAGGGTTTACACAGAGCAACTACATGGAAAATCTCTATTCAAAGGGAACTAAAGGCTTGAACAGTCTATATACGTTTAGAAAAATACAGAGTAAAGAACACATTATAGATTCTTTCTACTTCTGTAACCATGGGGACCCCACAAGGTGCTTTCTATACAGTGAACTTGATCAAATCTTCCGGGTGCCAAAAACATTTAGGCAATCCATATTACAGTAATGGATTCCTAAAGAAAAAGGGAAAATGCCAATAAAAATGCCGAATACTCTAGTCCAAATAAGGCTATTTATTTATTGGCGTTGCTTCAAAGCCTAACACATTAGTTGTGGAAAGTGGTGCAAACAAACATGGTCCTAGAAGTATGTGGTCCAGAGACAGTCGTGAATAAATGCTATCTGGGCCAGGTCCAAAGCCCTCAAAGGTCAACAGAAAGACTCCCATTGATTTCAACAGAATTTGCATAGTGTTAGCATGAAAATTATGCTAGAGAAAACAAGGACTAGCCGGGATCAGGACATGCGTTCACTATTAAAGAATCATCGATGATTTCATAGACAGTTTTTTATTTCAGTGTTTTTAAATGGGGCTTAGGTTCTTTTGAAAATGTGAAACTATATGGGCAATCACAATTCAAACTTACAAACATTGCACATGTGTCAACTCTCCTTTAGGAACAAGAATGTTTGATTTGGACCACAGCGGCCCTCAGCATGCCTGATAATATCGTGAGAAGGTCTCCAAGGACAAGGGCATTCCATCCGGTTGGGACTTCAATCTGGATCCAAGTGACAAATGCATCAGTCTATGAGTGCATTTCTGACGTCATTCAAAATTAGGGTTGCCAAATGTCCTGCTTTTGAATGTGTCATCTTGCATCAGTCAAATCTTACATATGGGATCCAAAATGTTCCATCTCCATCTAAGGCATTTATTTCCAAAGCCATTATTTAAATGGGCATATCCCAGACTTTGCCACAGATATTCTATATGAGTCAGGGTGAGCACACGGTGCATGATATTCTACTCTCTTGTCCTTTAAAAGGCATAGCTGCATTTCAGCCCATAGAAGCAGGGCCAGATTTAGGGGCACGCAGCCCACGTGACTGCCTGAGGTGCCAGGCTCAGGGGACAGTGGGTGGGGTGCTGTTTTTGTTGTTAGCGACAAAAGGGAAAGGCGAGAAAAGCAACCTTTCGAACTAAAGGACTTGGATTAACATTCTAAGGCTGTCACCTACAGTAACTATTTAATAGTGGTCCACCCAATTTTGGTTCACAGTTCAATTTCTTGAAGCTAGTACAATTTTTTTTAAATTTGCTTCTATGCGGCATGAATACATACAGCTTTACAGATCCTAGTGTGCAAATTTATCGTCTTGTATGACAGAGCATGCCAATTGTGCATCAAAGTTGTGAAATGGGCTACATATGAAATAAAAAAAAAGAGATATTCAGAAGTTTCACACAGAGGAGGGGGCGCCGAAGATGCTCCTCGCCTGGGGTGCCATTTGGTCTAGGGCTAGCCCAGTGTACAGAGTTTGATCTCTGTACCCATGTTATCATAGGTTACAGCTACAGCAATGGAAAAAAAATCCCACAGGCCTTGTTTACACTAGAAAAAATAAAATCACTCCCTTAACTGGCATAGCTATGCTGGCAAATCTTCCAAGCAGCGAAGCCGGTAATACTGGCAAAATCTTACACAACTTCCCTCAAATGAAATAAGGTATACTGGCAAAAGGTCAATATAACTGTATCGACTGGGGATTTTGTCAACATGACACCCTGGAACCCCAATAATCACTGCTGTCATGTAATTAGATATGTTTTGTACAAAGCATGCTTTCTGAGGTATCATTCTAAAAGTCTTAATCTGCTAAACATTAATATCTCATTGGATTATATGTGCTATCGTTGTATGTAACGTTATGAAGTTTGGCTACGTATGTGTTACTGAAATATGTTGTAAGGTTGAAAACACCCACAAGCAGCCTTTCAGGTACAGCAGTAAGAAGGTCAAACAATGTTAATGGCTTATTGAGGAAATGCACGCTGGCACAAGGATTACCTCAGGAACTGTGTACAACAGAAACCTCTCAGAGATAGCACTACACAATGGGAACGGTTTGACCCAGGTCACAGCAAAAGAGCTTTCCAGCAAGTTGGGAGAAGATATAAAAGGGGAAAAATGACATCATGATGTTACCTCACTCTCCCTGCAACAACACACCTGGAAACACCTGAGGAATAAAGACTGAACAGGGGGGAAGTGATGGTCCCAGGCTAAGGGATTGCTAGCCTGTGTACAAAAACCCGGGAAAGCCAAGCTGCAAAGCCAAGGCAGCTTGTGCCCTAAGAATCTGCCAGCCTGTTTATTACTCAGAGTGAGAATTTGCTAATTCATATCCTACCTATCTAGTCAGTTAAGATGAGTTTGCCCATTTGTTTATTTACTAAATAATCTCCTTTGATCTCTTTGCTATCACTTATCACTTAAAATCTATACTTTTGTAGTTAATAAATTTGTTTAATATTTCCTCTCCACAGTGAGGGAGGAGGCAAATTTCATGAGCTTACGCAGTACAGATTTCTGTGCAGCGCAAGACAGTATAATTTTGGGTTTACACTCCAGAGGGGGAGGGGTGCTCTTGAGCAGTTCCTTAGCTGTAGCCTTCCCATGCAGAGCTGATCACAGCAGCCTGTAAGTTCTGCCACTGGGTGTATCCCTACCTATGTGTATGCTGGTGAAAGAGCAAGATTGGAGAGCTTTGCAACTTGTCACAGCAGCACAGTCTGAGAGGGAGTCCAGGCTGGTGGGTGCTCAGTGGCACCCCAGTTCCAGGTGGCAGCCCAGGGGGAACCTGTCACAGTAGCTTTGTCACTGGGGTGTGTTTTTTTTTTTTAAACACACTCCTAACCTGACAGCTATGTCAGCAAAACTTTTAAGTTCAGACCAGGCCACGCAGTAAAGCCCTACCCTCACTGAAGTCAATGGAATTTCGCAACTGACTTCAGTGGAGCCAGGATTTCATCCACACTTTTTCATCTTGGCAGAACTTTGTAGACATCCAGCCCTAAATGCAATTTAATACACACCTTTAGGACCAAGCTGTAGCTAGCCCTGGACATACACAGGGGAAAAAGAGAGACAATCCCCCACTCCCGGCACTATGTTATGGTAGCATCACCATCCGCGCTGGCATCCCTGAAAGGAACAAGGAGTAGCAGCACGCTTGGCCTGTTTTACCACACCACTTCTCGAGCAACCTGAGGTGAACATCCACTATGTGGTCCTTCAAAGTCCCAGAGGAGGAAAGCCCCATTCAGCTTCAAGGCCCCATTGTCAATCTTATACAGCACAAAGTCATGAACTTAAACCTATACACTCAGGCACTTTCTCTGTTGTGCCATTTAGGTTACAGAATTTATCTTTTTAAACAACCTCTCTAAATAATTGTTTTGGGGTAGCTTCTCTTATTTGAAGTGTCTCACTAAGGACCAAACCAGTAGTAGGCCTTACTCAGGTAAAACTTTCACTGTGGTCAACATGCATTTTGTTTGACTAGAAAGAATAAAGACTCCAGGATTGTATGCTTGGAAGGATCAACAATACAAATTAGAGAACTGGTCTGATGTGAGGCTGACTTTTCCCCAACGCAACACATTCCAGCTTGCTACACGATCAGCATCCTCCATCACTTCACAGGTGCTGTTCAGTATGTACCACTGTGGATCTACAGAAAGCAGATCTGCAGAAAACCTACCAACCCAACATATCTCCCTTCCTAGAAGATTGCTCCTTACAGTACATCCTGCCCACTCCCACCCACCTTCACTGGAAACAGCAACCCCAGAGGCTGCTCTTCTCTGCGCACTGTTACGCGTGATCCCAGGTGACCAGTGCAGGCCAGACCAAACTCTGGCCCCAAGAAAAAAAACTAAAATGATTCTCCAGATCTAATTAAAACAGTAATGAAATTAAACTAAATGTTCATGGTGCTATCACTGTGATATCTAAACAACTCAATACATTAAAACAAACTGTTGCAAACAAACAGTTTCTACTCCCTCCATCCACTGATGAGAGGCACCTCTTACTATAGGCCCATATTTGTTAAAAAGCCAGGAAGGCCAAATCCTGCCCGCATTCCCTGCAAGTATGAAAGGTCCTAAATGAAGCACAACTGCTGTGGCTCCACTGTGCAGACATGGGGGCAGGCTGAGAGCATGTCCATATTTTGAGCTGGAAGTGCAGCTCCCAGCTCAAGGAGACGTACATGTACTAGCTGCAATCAAGTTAGTATGCTAAAAATAGAGCGTAGCTGTGGCACAAAGCAGAGGGAAGGGCTGGCCACTCCAAGCACAAACCTGTCAGATGCTAGGTAAGCATTCATCCCAGTGAGCCTGTCCTGTCACTTGTATCACTGAGGGTACACTCTAATTTTAGCGTGCTAGCTCAGTCAGAGCAAGCCTGGGTATGTCTCCTCAAGCTGGGAAATACAGCCCCAGCTCGAAGTGTAGACATACCCAGAGTGGGACTTCCCTGTGCATCACACAGTAGTGAGAGTGGTATTCTGTAGGCTCTTTCCTAGGAAAAACAGGGATCAGGATATTGGGGGCAGGACAAAGGATAGCGGATGCATACCAGCATTACTATCTAAAATATCCTGCAGACGGCAAGGGGCAGGATTTAGCTGCTACCAGGGTGTGTTTCATGCTCGGAGAAATAATAATTCCACCACCTTTTACTTCCATGGATATTCCCCTATAGAGGACTCAGTTGTTCAAGCTTTATGTAGGTGTCCCAAGATGTGGCCTGAACTCAATGTGCTTCATACCACATCCTAAAAATTGCTACACTCAGGATCTTAAGAGAATTACAAAACACACACACACACACACACACACACACACCTGTCTTTGAGACCAGATAACTTGAGATGAAAGAAACAAATCAGTTTGCTCAGAACAAGTAACTTTGCTCAGAATAAATGATTCCAAGTCCTTAATTCAGATATATTGGAAAATTTCTCAGCAGGTACTAACCACCATTACCCAACATTTTTACCAACAGATCAATTCCTTTGCTTCTTTTTAGATCATTTTACAATTGTTGTTCATGTTCCACAGTCATGGCTCAATTTTGATTTTATATATGAAATATGTCTGGGATGCAGCAGTATGTATCAGCGTCTGTATAATGAAGAACCATTTTTAATACATTGGTTGATATAATATTAAAATAAATTCAACTTAAGGACGTTACTAGAGCTTGGATGCATGAAGGCAACCAGAAATTGTAACACAATTCTAGATACTGATCTGAAGCTAGAATCCATCATATCTTTTTGATTATGATTAAAGAAGCAGCATTGCTATTAACATCCCACTGCAATTTGGGAAAGATTTGCTTAAATCGTGCTTAATTTTGAGTATAATTTATTTTAAAACTAATTATGCTAATTATCTATTCATATTACCCTCAGAGTAGTGAATGCCTGCTGCTCACTTGCATAATACACAAAAAGGCCCAGTTGACAAATGTTTTGCTAAGGCTACTGAGGGCTGATTCTGCTCTCACTTACACTGGTGTTATCCTATGGAATTCCACTGACTTTAGTAGTTACTTCTGATTTACACTGGTGTAAATTATATAAATGAGAGGAGAATCAGGCTCCTAGGGTGTTACTGGCTAGTTCTTTACAAACCAGAAGCTACTATGCTGAAGTCATGAGTGAGATATGCTCTCTCCTCAAATCTCACAAAAGAGGTCAGTTTTACTAATTCAGGTTATGATCTTGTCCGCAGCAATAGGACTGGTCAGTGCTAGATGGGAGATGGATAAGGAAAAACCCAGGGCACTTCAGGAAGGGTTGTTTGAGATTCGGAAGGAGACAGTCTTTTCTCTGAATCAGAGAAACACCAATAACTGAACATGTTAGTAGGAGCACTGTGCTGGTGGAGAAGCTGCCTTTTGCATGAGAGGCTATAGTAGACTTGCATAAAATGGACTTAAAATAAAACTGCAGGCCACATCTCGCAGTCACTAATATTCCAAGAACCCCAATGTGGAGTAGCATGGGTGCATAGGCATCAACACGGCCAGAATTTGGCCCTGTGCACTTAGTTTGTGTTTTCCTAATAGAATTTTGTGCAAAAACAATCGCAAGACCAGCAGGATCTTCTTTTCAAAATGGTTTTTTTCTTGATTAATATTTAGATGATACATTACATTTTATGATTTTTTGCCCCAGGAAGAGATGTTCCAATAAAGATTTTAACCTAAGTATTTCTAAAACCATCATCTCTTGTGTCTTTTCCTTTTCCTGCAGGTTTTTTAAATTTGATTACTTTCTGAACAAATTCAGTAAAGTTTTAATTAGGGCTGTCAAGTGATTAAAAAAATTAATCGCAATTAATTGTGCTGTTAAACAACAGAATACCATTTATTTTAAATATTTTTGGATGTTTACTACATTTTCAAATATTTTCATTTCAATTACAAACACAGAATACAATGTGTACAGTACTCACTTGATATTTATTTTTTATTACAAATATTTGCACTAACAAAAAAAATGGTATTTTTCAATTCACCTCATATAAATACTGTAGTGCAATCTCTTTATCATGAAAGTTGAACTTACAAATGTAGAATTATGTACAAAAAAACTGCATTCAAAAATAAAACAATGCAAAAATTTAGAGCCTACAAGTCCACTCAGTCCTGTAGTAGCTGGCGTTACAAGATATTTACGTGCCAGATGCACTAAAGATTCATATGTCCCTTCATGCTTCAATCCACAGGACATGCTTCCATGATGGGTTCTGCTTGATAACGATCCAGAGCAGTGCAGACTGACGCATATTCATTTTCATCATCCAAGTCAGATGCCACCAGCAGAAGGCTGATTTTCTTTCTTGGTGGTTTGGGTTCTGTAGTTTCTGCATCAGAGTGTTGATCTTTTAAGACTTCTAAAAGCATGTTCCACACCTCGTCGCTCTCAGATTTTGGACAGCACTTCAGATTCAGATTCTTAAACTTTGGATCAAGTGATGTAGCTATTTTTAGAAATCTCACATTAGTACCTTCTTTGCGTTTTGTCAAATATGCTGTGAAAGTGTTCTTAAATGCACATGTGCTGGGTCATCATCTGAGACTGCTATAATGTGGAATTATGCAAAATGCGGGTAAAATAGAGTAGGAGACATACAATTCTCCCCCCCAAGGAGTACAGTCACAAATTTAATTGACGCATTATTTTTTTTTTAACAAGCATCATCAGCATGGAAGCAAATATCTTGCAATGCCGGCTATAACAGTGCCATGCCAATGCCTATTCTCACTTTCAGGTGACACTGTAAAAAAGAAGCAGGCAGCAGTATCTCCTGTCGATGTAAACAAACTTGTTTATCTTAGCGATTGGCAGAGTAAGAAGTAGGACTGAGTGGACTCGTAGGCTCAAAAGTTTTATGCAGTTTTGTTTTTGAGTGCAGTTATGTAACCAAAAAAATCTGCACTTGTAAGTTATACTTTCACGATAAAGAAATTGCACTTCAGTACTTGTATGAGGTGAATTGAAAAATACTATTTATTTTGTTTATCATTTTTACAGTGCATATATTTGTAATAAAAAAAATAATATAAAGTGAGCACTGTGCACTTTGTATTCTGAGTTGTAATTGAAATCAATATTGAAAATGTAGAAAAACATCCAAAAATATTTATTAAATTTCAATTGGTATTCTATTGTTCTAAGTGCAATTAATTTTTTTGAGTTAATCACTTTGAGTTAACTGTGATTAATTGACAGCCCTAGTTTTAATTCCATCATTATAGGAACGTCTGGAATCTTTTCCAACAGAAATTGATCTCTCTCACAAAACTGATGCTTTGGAGCATGAAGTTCTGTTCCAAATATCTTTTTAAGGCAGACTCTTACAACTAAATATGGCCAGTGCATGCTTTTATATAATCTTGATGTGATCTGCAACACTGCAAAATTTATCAAAGTCCACCTCTTAGAGAGATCTGAGAGCTTCCCACCCAATTCTTTCAGCATAACATTTGACCTTTTACTGTGAATAATGACTTTTGCACAGATACAGGATTGAGCTGGATTTCTTTGGATTGGATTTTGATTTGCAATGAATATACATCCACATTTTTCATGATTGTATTATTGTCAGGCTTGTTGAATGCAAGTCTTTTAGTACCTCCAAGAGAGTCTCCTGAATTGGGAGAATTCATGATGAAATTCCACGATTAAATTCTATACTGACCCAAGGCATTAACTTTCCACCTTGCCTGTATATCGCAATTTTCTATGCTTCATAAAAGCCCTTTAATATAAAACTTCAGACTGGGTGATCTGTTATTTTCCAACGTGGCATTCATCTTAATTAACAGTAGTTAGTTCTTTTCTTTTTCCAAATGAATGCGTTTTCTCAATAGCTACAAAATAAATGTTGGAGGTGTTAATTGGCAGCATTTGTGTGAAGCAATTACAACTGAGATGTTGCAATCATCTTGCAAAAAAGGTTTTTTTGTATAGAATTTTAATAAAAGCATGTTTTTTCTTGTTAATATCCTGTTGAATCCGTCAAGTAGGTAAAACACAGCGCAGGTAAACCATTAATGAGGCCCATATGAACTATAAATGAGGCTCTATGACCAAAATTTACAATGTGTTTGTAAAGTTAGAGTCCTAAAATCATATTTAGACACCTCTATGCAAGTTACCTCCCAACAGCCTCATATACAAGTTACAAAAAAAGGGATGACAAGCGTTGGGATTTCCCAGAGACCTCTTCTTTAGGCAACTGCAGATTGGTAAAATTTAGTAACACTGATACATAAATAAATTGAATATTTTACACAATATTTTAATAGGTTTTAATTTTAAAGTATTTTGATTTGTATTTACTTTACAACAATTTATTTTTCTTTCTAAAATTTTATTATATAGTTTGGGGGTTTTAGTAATATTTAATTTATGTTCTCGTTAATTAGAACTTTTAGATACGATTTTAGTGGTTTAATGTTTTATTATATTTTTGAATTGCTATTGCATCTCTTAATGTATAATTAATAGCTTGTTAAAAGAAAACAGAATTTGGATGGCATCTTTAATAGGATTTTGGTGGTTGGGCTTTATCTTTTATATTTACTGATTTTTATTTTATTTTATTGGTGCTGAGTTGGTTTTTGCTTTTAAAGCACACAGCTATCAGAAAGGGAAAAAAAAATACTGTGGCTTCTTTTCGGAACCGTTCTAGGATTTTAGTTAATTAGCATGTTTTATTCACTTAAAAAAAAACAACTTTACACTGTATACACTGCATGTTTAATAGAAATGCATGTTTTTATAATTTAATGATTATTTTTATATTATAGTACTAATTTAATATTTTTCTTTTTAATATATGTTATTACTGAAAAAGGGATTTAGGTTTTTTTTTTAATACTATTTTGGTATTGGCTACTTTATTTATTACCTTTTATTTATTAACAACATTTGTGACTTAATTTTTTAAAAATTCAGCTCTGTAAAAGCATTAACACCTCTGAAAGCTTAACTAGCAAAGTTAAGGATGTCAGGAGACGTTGGCCGCTGCCCTGTGTCAGCTTTGCAACTCAATGAAAGAGTCTGAGGGATTTTTAGTGACATTTTTTAAAAGCCAATTTATTTTACACATATATTTTACATTTGTTAAAATAGATGTTTTTTTAAAATGTTGTGGTCCCTTGCTGTGTTGTGAACAGCTTATTATGAAAAACCAAATAAATACTTCGAACTTGCTTAGCTTAGCCCTGCCAGTGAGACTTTGAACTTTCTTTTTTCCTAAAAAAGTTTTACACTCCTGAGGTTTCCTTTTGTAAACTGGAAAATTATGAACAGATGACATATTTCAGTTTTTTATATTTTTAACTGAATTTTTTACATTTAAGCTTTGAATACTTTTTTTAAATTAACAGTCAAAATAATTTTTTTGGCCTGGGCTTTGATAATTGCTGTATTTTACCAATGTTTTATTCTACCACTATTTATACTTTATTTATTTGTATTTTAGTTATCTGAGACTTCAGTAAGATTACTGTTGCACTTAACTTGTTTTGCCGGGGAGTTTTAGCTGCTGTTTTATTTATTTTTTCTTTAACTTAGCACTTCAATTTATTACCTTCCTTTTTTGTGCCCAGGTTACATTTATAGCAGTGCATTTGCAACACACAAATTCCTATTTCCTTTAGTGATTTTAACGAATTTGTTGATAGCTAAACCATTTAAATCAGCTGGTCTTTGTATCTGCAGCAGCCAGCACAACTGATTACACCTCTACCTTGATATAATGCTGTCCTCGGGAGCCAAAAAAATCTTACTGTGTTATAGGTGAAACCGTGTTACATTGAACTTGCTTTGATCCACTGGAGTGCGCAGCCCCGCCTCCGGGGAGCAGTGCTTTACAGCATTACATCCGAATTTGTGTTACATCAGGTCATGTTATATCGAGGTACAGGTGTATTTACAGACATTTACCGGAAAGGGCCCATTTCCTTCAGAAGGACTGTAAAGATGATGGTGGTAGTCACCACCTGACCTTCCCTTAGCATAATTTGTTTAATTACTAAGGCTATGGCTACATGAGAGAGCTTAGAGCGGCACTGATGCAGCTGCGCCGCTGTAAGCTCTCTAATGTAGCTCTCTGACATGTTCCCCTCTGGTGTTATCTGGACCGGTGATCTGCTAGGTCATTCCAATCTTTGACTCTGGGAGCCAGCCTTACCCTGCTCTGCTGTGAGAACCCCCACTCCTGGGCTGTTCATGCACAGCCTCTGGCATGTAAACTGCTCCTTGGATTGTGCAATCGAACACCACTAGCCAGTATCTCTGGTCCCAGACACAACCCTAGGAACCTCCGTCTTGCAGTGTCCAGTTATACCTGCTGGATGCTACAAGCTTATATGAGTTCATCAATTAAACAAAGAAACTGATATGTACCAGGCTTGTTATCCCAAGGGGAGTCTCTGACATGCTTCAAACCAAATGCACTGCTTCAGGTATGTGTATATACATATATACACGCAGAAAACATGTTTTGAAATCTGTAGCAAGGCAGAGTTGACAAACAGGTTTTCTGTCAGACGAGGTTTATTCACCTGTCTCTGGGTTGAAACGTAAATTAAGTATTGTCTCATTCACAATGGGTCTCCCATCATCTGTCTACAATGAATGCAAATGAAGGATTATACAATTTCAGAAAGGATCTAACGGCTATAGAAACAGTGGGAGATACACTTCAAAGATTTGCTGGCCTATATCTGGGGAACAAAGAAGGCACCCTGTCATCCTGAACGTAGGAAGTATATGGGCATTGTGTTTACAACTAGCCTTAGCTGAAACACTGCCAAGGACTTTAGGGGGGTGAGGTAAACTTCTTCAGATGGGAGGTTAGCCTGTTAAGTATTTAGTCTCCAGAAGTGTGTTATGATTTTGTTTTATATAAAACCTTTTGTTTCCATTAGCCTTACTCACGATCTCTTGAATCTTTGGTAATAAACTTATTGTTGTTCTCACTATAAATCAGCGTTGTGATATGAAGCAAGGTGCTGATCCTGAGTTGAATCATACAAACTGGTGTGTACCCTGTTTCCCCCAGGGACAGCAGACCTGGTATTTTTGAGAGTGTTTAGTGGATAAGGGGCTGGACACTACAGAGAAATGCTTCAAAGGAGGTTGGAGACTGGGGTATACTTGTTAACCTGCAAAGCATAGGCCAGGGGAAGTGCTTGGTTGGCTAATAGGGCACTGACACCTAGTTAAGCACAAATAAGTCTCTCATATGCTGCAGGCGGGAGGGTGGGGGGGTAACAGAGGGTACCCAGGACTGAGAGTCACCAAGAACTGTCATAATGGACTAATGGAATTTGCAAATTTGCAAGTATGAGGCCCAAGCCTACAAAGTACTCAAACAACTCCTGCGAGGTGCTGACTGCCTTTAGCTTCCAATGAAGTCAAGAATAGCTGATGGCCTTCAGAACCGGGGCCCTAAATGTGACTCACTGAATGTCTTTTATCCATTTATTTGGCAAGTGCAGTCTACTTTTAACTTTTTATGGTAATATTTCATAATTCACTAGTCAATGTTCTCTTGTACATTCTGCAAACATAATGGAGTCTTAGTAACGTGAGACCTTACTCTGGGGTTGAACCCGCTGCCATTGACTTAGAGGCGGGTTGAAGGGTTGGCCCTCTGATATGTCATCCTTCCTGAGAATTGGGATGGCAGCACTAAGTTTTTGAGATAACTACTGGGTTTCTGAATTAACAAAAGTACAAATTAGTAAGGCTCAGCTGGACACATTTTAACTGCTTTGAGGATGTGGCCACACACAAGCATATTTTAGTCAAGATTTTATTTTATTTTGCACTGATACAAGCCTTACACCAAACTTCCAGTCACTGTCAATCACTCTTATTGATGTTACAAAATCTGACATCTGCTTTGGAGATAATGGATTAATTTCTTTTGATACATGCCTATCTCGTGATAAAATCAACAAGCAGCCCACGGAACAACTAATAACATAAACCAGATGGCAGAAGTACAATGAAAGAATTAGGATGCATATCATTTACCCCTTGAATATTTCTGTGCAGCAGCCAGGTCCAACTGCAATGTGTCACCAAAAAACAGGATTTCAATAATCATATACTTAAATGATCACAGACAAAATGGGAGTTTCGTCCAGGGAGCTAATTCACTTTTTGTGAGGCAGTGAGCTGTGCTGTAGTTCAAGGGCGAGATTTTTACATCTGATGCCCAAAGCTTTACTCCTAATCTATATTTAGGCACCTAAATAGAAGTGGTTTGATTTTCACAGGTTCTAAATACCCAGAAGCTGGGTTTGCTCATAACCTTTGAAAGTCAGATGACTTCTATTTAGGAGTCTAAATATGGTTTTAGGTGGCTAGCCCTAGGCACCCAGGTTTTAAAATCTTTGGCCTAAGATTTAGGTTGTTACTTTTGAAGGGTCCTAAGGAAATTAGGCACCTAAATCACATAAGCCCTTTTGAAGTTCTCAGTATTAATCAGCATTTAGGGCCCTCTTTACTAGATGTCAGAGCAACTGATATCTTGAGGTCATTAATATATTAAAAATACCTTCTCTTTCAGTGGAAGAGTTTATAGTGTCTAAGGCATGTTTCTTATGTACACGTTACTACTGAATGTGTAACGGATGCCTACATAATCGTTGAACAAACACTAGCAGCACCTAAATTCTGGTTCAGTAAAACAGATACCTTTAGTAGGAAAAGTAAAATGGGACACACCAAGTATGAAAAGTGCTACTGCATATTCTGTCAGTCTGAACTGAAAAGCATAAAGAACAAACTGTTTCCAAGGGAACACATTTTGCCCATAGATAAGCATTCAAAATGTCCACTGAAGTCAATGGTTGTTGCATGTGCTTGTCTGAAGGCAAAATTTGGCCTAAAGAAGTCAAACCACACAGAAGATATTAGAATGAATGATTTTGATGATGTGATGTCCTCAGCTATCTGCAAAAGGATATAAATTGTGTGTGTGTACACATACAGCGCAGGCTATTTTTTTCAACAATATTTTCAAAAAATAGATTTTTCAAATGCTATTTTTTCAGTGCAGAAAATAAAAACCAGCTTTCCGTATGGCAAACAGATCCAACTGCAGTATGTCACCAAAAAACAGGGCTTCAATAATTAGATATTTAGGATTCTTTTACAAGGAAAGAGTTCTCTCTTTATGCCATTTTATTGAGAAAATGGTGGTCCCTATTAAAATAGGCCCCGATTCAGCAAGGCGTTTAAGCAGGGTGCCTAACTTAAAGCACATGAGCAGTCCCATTGATTTAACTGGGCCTCCTCGCATGTTTAAAATGAGGCATGTGCTTAAGTACTTGGCTGAATTAAAAAAATAATTAGATACTTAAGTCCTGATCCTGCACCATTAAAGTGAATAGGAATTCTATTTTTGACGTCAATGAGTGCAGGGTTAAGCCCTGAAAGCTCATGTCCTTATTCCAGTGACTCTTATGCTACAACTATCCTATATGATACATACACACTGAAATAATAACTGAATTGCTCAAACGTCTCTAACTCTACAACTCTAGAGACCATAATGTAAAGCCACAGTTGTTATGTCTGTACAGATAAAACGTCAGGACATAAAATGGGGATTTCTAATCAAAACACCCACAGACACTGTGCCTCACCATGCTTTCATTTCCTCTTCTCTTCATCTCCCTTCAGGAAAGTCCTTAACCCTTACCAAACTGCTTCAGCTTAAGATTAAGCAATGACAAAACAAAATGTTTGCTCTGAGTCAATTTTAAATATTTTAAATTGTAGCAAAATGCATAACTTCATGACTATCTGTGTTGTATGCCATGGAAATCCATAACTTTACTAACAGTGGGTAAAGTATTTATATCCTCCAGCTCCAAAAGTACACATCCCTATCATTTGAGCTAAAGAATAAACTCCTTTAGCTGCTAGCAGCATACAGCCTATGACACAGCTGAAATGTTCTTATTCCATCCAGTAGGGGGCAGTGTCCCCACCAATTCCTTGCAACATTACACTTATCTTACAATTACCCAGACATTTTGCAGTTTGCTGTCACTCTTTTCTAACACCTTGCAAGGCAAGGCTGCAGCAAAAGACTAGAGACTGGATCATTCAGCTGAATGCACAGCTTTGTCAACAGTGACACATTGAAGTACACAAGCATTTTCCTGTACTAGTAATGTGTCCATATTTCACTAATGTTTATTCAGTGCAGTATGTCAGGGACCAAATAAAGTTATAAGCTATTTTCAGCTTTCCACTGTTAACCTACTGTGCATGAGTTAATAAATATCAATCAAGCTGAATCTGTTCCGTTCAACAGCAATAGCCAGATAACTGACTTTGGGAATGACCAGTGTGCAGATTCTGAATGATAAAGAAGAAAACCGGAATACAGTGGCCTCGGATTCTTTTAAAACAGAGCAACACAGACCTAGTGATCATAAGTCAAAGGATGGCTGTGGTCTGTAAGTTCTTATGGATTTCCTTAAGTTTTTAAAGGTCAATAATTTACCAACAGTTACCACATCACAGAATCCAAGATGCCGTAGTTTTCTCTAATTCTGTCTGTTCATCACATCACTAGCATCAGCCCCCATTATCTGCAGGACCTTATGGTAAGGTGGGGAAAGAAGCTGCCCTAGGTTTGGATAAGCATCCAAACTGCTGGATGTTTATCCAATTCCAAAACCTTCTTAGGCCTTGGCATTACTGACATTAAAATAAATAAATCCACCAGAATGCATATAAAACATTTCCTGGCTGGTACCCTAATGGACTAAGACCCCCATCTGACTGGAAGAATTGTCACCAGAAAAATTTTGTAAATCTCAGTAACTACCAAAACAAGAAAGCCACTCACTGAAAATCTGCATGCTGATTGGCTAATCATATTGTGTCAATGATGTCTACACATGGCACTTTAGAGCTCTCTCATCCAAGGATTGCATGGAGCTTTACAAACATTGATTCATTAAACCGCACAGCCACTCTGTGAAGTAAATATTACATCTTCACAGGTGGAAAAAATGAGGCACAAAGGTTAAGGCCAAATTGTTCATACTTAACTTCAAGAGAAGCGGAGTTTGTTCAGCTACAAACGTTCAGTACAAGTTCCATGGCTCTTGATGCAGAGAGAACACTTTCTGTTGGTAAATCTCAAGCCCACTGGGATTTCACCACCACCACCAAATTTATATTCATAAATGCAAATATAATTCAGAAAAGAAAATTAATTGCAGCAAACATTTGGGGTTGGCACTTCATTATCCCCTTTAGATACAGAAGAACTGAATGACAGATTGCATTCTCGCTCATCGCCAAGCAGGAATATCTGTTTTTGAATAGAAGTCTGCTGAAAAATGTGGCCTCCTCCAAAGGGCAACACCGAGTAGTCACACCAACAGCCTGCAGGGGGGTGATAGCTTTAGCAACCTGGCAAGACCAATAGCTGGCATTCAGTGCTAGACATCCATCAGTAACGTTTAAAACCAGCTTTCCATGAAGAACATAGAAAATTGTCCAGTTTTGCTGACTGCCAAATCTATTTGTACAAAAAGCGAGATACTAGTTATAGAAGAAAACATTTTGTCCAGTAAAAATGGCAGGAGTAGAAGAAAAAGGGGGTTTAAGTTAACAATTAACAAAATAATTAATCCCAACAGAGAGGGGAAATCTCTTACATCTCAAAACTAAGTGTAAAAGAAAAAAAAAATCAAACATCTCAAATCCAGCAATGTACACAACTAATTCAGGGAAATCTACACTTTATAGGCAATGGAAATTAAAATCTGCTAGAATCAGCTAACTATGTATGAAGCCTACTGACTATAACAGCCTTATAAAATTCTATTCACATACTTATTTGAAGTGATTTTTTCCCATTTCATGTGTAAAAATTATTACGTTGTTTTCATTATCCTCAATCATCCTGATAAAGGGGCTAAAGTGAGCAGATTTTGTGGTTGGGCTAGTAAATTTGCAAGGCAGGTTTTTACAGTACTTGGATGAAAAATGAGTCCAGAGAACATTTTTCCTGTGTATTTGCATTATGGACCAAATTTGTAGTCAACATCTGCTCTGCGTATTCACCAAAGGCCATATTCTGATGCCCTTATTCATACCAAAAACTCTCATTTAAACTAATGGGACAAATGATTTGTCTACATGAACAAGAGTTCTCTTTGATCTAAAGTCTAGGGAATTGTTAGTGCACGGTAGCAGGGTCCACAAAGATACTTAGTGAGCAGCAGGTTAGTCGAGGGAGATTTATACCCCACGAACTAAGTGTTGGGTATGAGGGGTAATGTAAGGCTATCAGGATTCGGCCCAAATTTTGCTCACACAATGTCATATTCTTCTGTTGAGTAGGACCTTACCCCATAAGTAACCCAGTCCCATTGATTTCAATGGAACTAGTCACAGAATAACATTGGCAGAATCTGGTCCACAATCATTCACAAATAGGCACAGATTATGAAACATTTGGGGCCAGATTCTGCAGCAAAGTAATACATTAGTCAGGGAGTATCCTCCCACTGTTCATGTAGCAAGTGTCATGACTGGAGCCTGGTTCATCAAACCTAGTTGTCATAAACAGATAGTTAAGGGTTAATGTCTCTTACCTGTAAAGGGTCAAGAAGCTCAGTAAACCTGGCTGACACCTGACCAGAGGACCAATAGGGGGACAAGATACTTTCAAATCTTGGTGGAGGGAGTTCTTTGTTTTGTACTCTTTGTTTTGGGGGTTGTTCGTTCTCGGGACTGAGAGGGACCAGATGTCAATCCAGGCTCTCCAAATCTTTCTGAATCAGTCTTATGTTTCAAACTTGTAGGTAGCACAGGCAAGGCGTGTTAGTCTTATGTTTGTTTTCTCAACCTGTAAATGTTCTTTTTTGCTGAGAGGATTTTACCTCTGTTTGCTGTAACTTTCAACCTGAGGCTAGAGGGGGTTTTCTCTGGGATATATAAATTTAAGTACCCTGTAAAGTATTTTCCATCCTGATTTTACAGAGATGATTTTTACCTTTCTTTTTCTTTAATTAAAAACTTTCTTTTTTAAGAACCTGGTTGATTTTTCTTTGTTGTAAGATCCAGGGAATTGGGTCTGGACTCACCAGGAGTTGGTGGGGGAAAGGAGGGGGAAATGGTTAATTTCTCCTTGTGTTAAGATCTAAGGGGTTTGGATCTGTGTTCCCCAGGGAAGGTTTCGGGGGGACAGAAAGTGTGCCAGACACTGATTTCTGGCTGGTGGCAGCGTTACCAGATCTAAGCTAGGAATTAAGCTTAGAAGGGTCCATGCAGGTCCCCACATCTGTACCCTAAAGTTCAGAATTGGGGAGGAAACCTTGACACTAGTGGTCACAGAAGGAATCGGAGTCAGGAATCAAGCCAAGGGTCAGAGCCAAGATCCAGAGCCAGAACTGCTAGTCAAGCCAAGGGTCAGAGCTCAGGAACAGGGCAAAAAGGTAAGAACCAGAGAGTAGGATCCAGGGTCAAGTCAGGAAAGCCGGACTCAGGAGTTGGGCAAGAAAGCAGAGAAAACAGAGTCCAATGTAGCAGACACCCAGAAATGTAACCAGTTGCCAGGCCTTCTTGTCTCTCTCTTTGGGTTTAAATATGAAGCCCTGAAGCCAATCAGAGGTTCCAGTGTCCCTTCAATCAGGGCCACATGGAAGACTCACTGATGTAGCTTCAGGTTTCATAGTCTCTTCACCTGGTTGGTTGGTAGTGAGCCACTGTCTGAGATGAGGAAAGCACCCGCTGACTGGGAACCCCACAGATCCAGGTTCAAAACCTGTGGGGTCATAACAGTAAGATACTATTCAATATGAGTAATGAGGGCAGCTGTTTGCATTTTAAGGGAGTAGAACTTTTGGGCTTCCTTTCTGTGAACAGTGAAGTAGTAAACAAGTTTATTAGCAGAAGTGCGGCCAAATCAGCAAGGATGGATTCTGACCTAAGGCACAGTCCTGAGCAAAGAACAGTGCATAGCTACACCATCTCAGGAGCAGTTCTGATATCCTGAGATGCATTGTGACTAGTGACGCACTCTGAGTCACAATTCTTCCCCCATTTCCTCCTCCTCCTCAGGGAGGAAGGTAATAATTTGCTGCTAGTCAACCAGGACTACATTAACATGAACTAGGAACTTTTTAGTTCATGCTAGCAGAGTCTACACAGGGCAGTTACAGCACAATACTTGATTATGCACTGCAACCACATACCCGTAGTGCTCTACACTATGGGCATGTAGACAAGCCCTAAACTAACGTGGGTTTTCTCATTAACCCATAACAATGTTGAATCCTTTTTTGAATCTTACTAAATTCTTGAAGTGAAATCCCAGCCCACTGAAGTCAATGGGAGTTTTGCTATGGACTTCAATGGAAACAGAATTCCCCCCTTGACATATCATAGCAATGAGTTCCTAACCTTTATATTGCATGTGTTTTAAAAAAAATCTTTTAAAAAGTTTTTCTTCGTCTTTCTATTGGTAAAGGTGTTTTCAGCAAAGGAAAGACTGACTAGGTAATTGACTATACGGAGAAAACTGTGAGGGAGTTCTGTCAAATGTTCAAGGTAATTAAAACGCAAAAAACAAAAAAAAGTTCTTTTTTCTCTTAGCACTTTCAGTTTTACTGATCTTATGTTACTTGTGTCTACATTTTTCAGATAGGAATGGAATTTTCAATTTGACACAACCCCCTCACTCCCCCCCTTTTTTTTAAATTATAACAGAACCAAATGAACTGCCCAGTCCAGAGATACCTACTGCTGTAATTCCACTGACATCAGTGCAGTTAAGCCAACAGCAATTCTGGCCCAAGATATCCCTATAACTGTGTATTATAATTAAGAGACTTCGCAGTGTGACTTGGAACTTATTTGATTCAAAACCCATCTCCCATGTGCAGTTTTCCAGAACCATTTGCTCATCTATTTCAGATTGCATGCACACAAGAAATATCTTATCTTTGAATGAAACAAATCACACCCACTAACGGTATAATTCCAGAGGGGGTAAGTCACCCAGGAGAGCAGAGGTGTTTGAGAAGACCGGACTTCCTGAGAGCCTTAGATCCAGAAAGAAAATGTTCTGTTGGCTCTCTCCCCATGGGTGAATAATATGCCTGATATTTAAACCCCCTGAAGGAAAAATCAGCAGGAAAAGAAGGCAAGTACTGTGCAGTTCATCCTCACAATGTTCACTCATCAGTTATCCTATTCAAAAGTTCAGTGAATAGAAAGAGGCATGTAAGTGCATTTCTACAGAATATACTGATGATCTCAAGATCTCTGATCCCTACCAAGCCCTTTTGTATGGAATCAAAGAGATACAAGAAACCTGTGCTCCGCACTTGGAGAAATTCAGCACTAAAAATGCTTTGCACCTTTTTGTTTCCATTTCACGAGTGACCTCTGCAAGTGATATCGACCCAATCTCCTTGAACTTGTGCATGTGAAGTTAATCTTGAAGTTAAACACTGAAGATCGACTTCTCAGTGTTTTACATATCCTAACTATGTGGCCTTTTATTCTTCAGTTCTCCATTTCTCTCTTGCTCTAGGTAGTTTCTCTATCAGTCCCTAAAGTTACCTGTTGTGTTGGAGCTAAAGCACTTTGATTGTAGACTTGTCTCGGCCTTCTAAAGGCTTCCATCCTTTAAGAAAATTAACCTTTGCACTCCCAGTTAAGCGAGTTATACGGTCTCAGGACCAAATCACACTTTCACTTGCATGTGTATAACTGTACAACTCCGAGTCACTTCAATATCTCAGAGCAGAATCTGGTACAATAGATGGGTCTCACATCTCCCTAGCCCAAGCATCTAAATGGGTTGCAGCTTGACACATGCTGAACAAATGTGGTCGGATGCTGCTTGGCAAACTGGGCTGTTGCTTCACATTTATTCCCACTGTTTTATCACTGTCGTTTTATATAAGACCAAGGAACCCAAGCATGGGCTTGTGATGGTGCAAGCAGCATCAAGTGAGACTTCTAAAGGACTTTGAAAAGCATTCTATATAGAAAACAATCTGCTTATCTTATCTGTATAGCTCATCCCTTATTCACTTCCCTTGTTCTTGATTACTAAGGATGTTTGCCATGAAACGGGATTATGATTCCTCACTAATTTGCCTTCCTCTCAAGCATGGGGCACAGGAGTCACTTGCTATGACCATCAGGTGGGTGTCTCTCACCAAACCAATTTCCTGCCATTGCGAAAGCCTTGGGCATTGGTGTGCCATGGTCCCTCCTGTTCTTTGCCTGTGGGACACAGATTTGAGGGCTGCAATACTTTAGTCTAATTCTGGTAGCTGGGTTTGTGACTCTGACTAATTCATAGCTACTGTTACTCATTCTCCATTCAAAGTCATAATCCTTGTTATAACATCACAAGTACATGCTGAGCTACAAGCTTCAAACTTCAGTCACTTTAGAGTTATGTGCATAATAAAAACTGGCAATTTTTTTAAGACAGATAATGTTTGTCTTTTTCACCTTTGTACAACTAAATGCTAGCACTACTCAGAAAATGGACTATTCCCCTCTCCCGCCTCCCGGAAAATTATATATATATATATTTTTAAGAGACAAGGTGGGTGAGGTAATATCTTTTATTGGACCTACTTCTGTTGGTGAGCGAGACAGAACAGTTCTGTGTAAGCTCGAAAGCTTGTCTTTCTCCTACCAACAGAACTAGGTCCAATAAAAAAGATATTGCCTCATCTAACTTGCCTCTCTAATATCCTGGGACTAGCATGGCTACAACAACACTACATGAACTTTGTTTGTTTGTTTTCAGAAACACAGAAAAAAGTTTCCAGACGCAGATTGTCAAAACTTAAAAATTTCCATCAAAAAAACTCAAAAATTCTGGCTGAACACTGAAAAAAATTCCCACTTGGGTCCAAAAATGTTCAGTTTTCTGACCACAATTTGAAAAAGTTCAAGGAAACCAGACACTTTCTGTGAAAAATATCAGTCAAAACCCCACTTTTCAACTGAAAAAAATCTCAGAAAAATATTGATCGACCCTATTAAAAACAGCTGAAGTGATTTTGCTCAGATTTTCAAATACCTGGACTTCGCAAAAAGAACCAAACATGGAAATTTCCAGCCCAAAATAGAATTTTCTTCAGACAGTTATTAGCAAGTGAAAAGAGGGGATTTCTCACAAAAATTGTTCTTCAAACATAACTATAATATGTGTTCTTAAGCAACATTATACTATGAGCAAGATTATTTCTAACTAGAAGGTTATTCAAGGTTTTCCAGCAAGTCTTTAATGTATATTATATATAAAGGACTAAATAAAGTTTGATATGCTGTAGTTCTAGAAATAGGGTTCAATTCCCATCTCGTATCAGTGTGAATCAGCTGTAACTCTGTTGAAATCAATGGAATGACAATAGTGTAAAAATAGTGTAAGTGAGAGAAGAATCAGTCCTGTGTGATAATTTTTCCTATATTCAGCAATTTTGAAAAAAAAATGGAATTCTTTACAGTGAGGTTTTTAATTTAGCCACAGGCAAGCGACAGCTCTCACCTACTGATGTCAGACAGGACTGTGAAAGTAAGTTAACATGAATATATAGCCCCGTTTGCTCTAAAATAAACATGCACAAAAATATAGTAATTAATTGTAGTGATAGGCTGATGGACTGCACAATGCACAACTGGGAAAAATAGAACATTCCCAAGCTTCTCTTTCTCTGGAAAGAGTGATAATTGCAGACTGGCTCTTTCAGGAAGCAAATAATCATTTAAAGTAGCACGTACACTACATTAGGATTCAGTCTCTCTCTGTCTTCTCTGGAGGCCATTTGATCCTAGGAGGTGTTTTTAATCAGGGATTTGATCATCAAACAGACTATTCCAATGTTCACGCTCATTCTTCCCTAGGTCCCTCAGGCCTCTTTACAGCATTATGCTGTGATTTTAGGGTTATGTAATTTGGTACTTAATGCACCTTACTACTAGCTCAGGACAATTTAAATAACTCTCTGATATATAAATCACATAGCAGAACTGTTCCTTTCAGCTTCAAAACTCTCCCCTTCAGTGGATAAAAAGGCTCTTTTTTATCCCTCCCCCTCCCCCACCCCCACCCCTTTTGTTGTTGTGAAAATGGCCACTTCATGATCTCTAGCACCTTTACGGTTACTATAGCTAGTTTACAACTTTGAGAAAGCTGTCCCAGGAAGAATCATCGCTGGACCTCTCCGTTTACAGAATATCCCCCCCCCCCCCCCCAATTCAACAAAGTGCTTAAGCACGTGCCTAACTTGGAACTATTCACATACTTAAAGCTGATCATGCGCTTGAGGACCTTGCTGAGCCAGGGCCTAACTCATTAACAACCCTGATATTCTATGATTAGAACTATTCTTTGGCACAAGCTACAAAAATGATCAATTAAGTCCCCATGGTTTTGGCTAGTGGGGTGCAATGAGTGTGTGTGAGAGTGTGTGTGAGAGTGTTCGTTCTGTACTGACTCGGCAAGAGATGAACCAGCCTGATCTTGCCACAAATCATCTAGGCTAGTGATTCATCATCAGACAAAACTGGGATTGGAATGGAGGTCACTTGGGTCTATATCCAGCAATGAAACCAGAGGGGGACGAAATTCATAGATTCCACAGCCAGAAGGGACCACTGTGATCCATCCAGTCTGACCTCCTGTGTAACACAGGCCAGAGAACTTCTCTGAAACAAATCCTTTTGAACTACAGCATATTTTTTTTTAAATCCAATCCTAATTTTAAAATGGCCAGTGCTGAAGAAGCCACACAATCCTTGGTGTACAAAATCCCAAACTCTCAGCATCTCTCTCTTGTCTTTTTGTCTGTTTCCTTATCTGTAATTTGTATCACTTGAAATCTGACTTCTTCCCTTCCTGTGTAAAGCCTCTTCTTTTGCTATCAAACTGTTCTCTTCCTCCCTCCTCCCTCTGAGAATCTCTGGCTCCACAATCCATTCCTTCTTGATCATTTTGAAGATCAGTTCCCCCTCCAAGGCCACCAATGGACTTCTATCCCTTCTCCAATTGCATAGCCATAGATCTGCTAAAGAGAAGTGCCTCTTGCCATCCGTAACAGCACCTCACTGCTGGTCCATGAATCAGATTGAGATTATTCAGTGCTCTCCTTCATCTCAGCAGGGAATGCATGCCACTTCCTCTATTAGTTTAAAACACCTGATTCACCTCAGAGGTTGGGAGGTCCTGCTTCTCCTCAGAGCTGGAAGTATTTAACGTGAGGGGTTCTCTCAGTAAGATAGGTGTTGGGGGTTGCTGGCCCTTTTCAGAGGAATCGTGGCCCAGCCTCCCCACAAGGAGCAAATTTTAAGGGAATGAGCCCATGTCAGCAGTTAATTGACCAACAAGCACCTGGGCCTGATAAAAACCACCAGGACTCAATTGCAGAGAGGAACTCCCAGAGATGATGACAACAGCAGCGGCAACACTGCTTCTGTCTGCTAACCTCTCCAAGCTCAGAGGTAAAAGGACTGAGTAGAAAGGAGCCAGCTGGGGAGAAGCTGACTGAGGGCTACAGCTAACCTGAAGCATAATCCCGCTCTAGACCTGTGGATTTATGAGGAGCATGAGATAACCCAGCTCCCTGAGGAGCCCTGATGATTGAAAACCTAAAACTTTCAGGTTATGCACCAAATTATAGTGGATGTAGTAACGTCTGCCTGAGTCTACAGACAGCATGAAACAACAGGATTAAGAAGTGTGAACTGACCCATTCATCTCAACAGCGAGTTGATTCTGAAACCTAATGATAATAATTTCAATGCCAACACTGATATCCATTTCACTGTTTATTAAAGCATACAAGAAAGAAGAGGGATGATCACTTTGTGCAGGTTTTCTTAATCTGTTGGGAACAACTCTCCTTCTGGTGTTTTGTTTTGGCAACTCAAGTAAAAGGAGTTCAGTTTGAGGATAGTGTCTACCACAGAATTTCCTCTCCTCCTCACAGTCAATCCCTAATCGTAACCCTAAAAATATACACATATTGTATAGCTACCCGATCAGTACTTGTTGCCAGGAACATGCAAATACATGTGCCCCACAAGCAGTAGAGTGCCTGGTTCTTTAGTGGACACATAAAACCAGCCAAATGATCAGTAGTTTTGCTTAACTAATAAGTTTACAATTGGGCCCCACTAGGATAGTAGCAAGTATGAAAAATTGAGACAGGAGTAGGGGTAACAGGTGCCTATATAATAAAAATCCCCAAATATTGGGACTGTCCCTATAAAATGGGGACATCTGGTCCCCCTACACTAGGAAAACGTCACAGCATGAACAATAAATCTCTTAGATCCTCATCACAATTCCAGCATTGTTACACATGCTACAGGCAAGATTCTGGCTTCCTGAGCATAAGGATGGGAGGGAGGCATGGGAAGCTACCTGTTTCTGTACAAGGGTTAGCACAAGCCAGAGTATGTGCTCCTTGAGAAAAACTGGTGGGAATCCTAGTGATACTGGTACTGCTGGCACTTCAAGGGGGTGAACCTTACTTAGATGGTCCTGTAACAGCATGGCACTCACCTCTCGCAAGCACTCCCTTCTGGTTGGGTGTTTCTGCAGTCTTTAAATAGCCCAGCCCTGGTATTGGGCCATACCCCCAGGGCTTCCTCCATGGAGGCAATGGTTTCACTTTCTTGGTCCATTCTTGTCCCTGCTCTCCAGCTGGGCTACCAAGTAGTTCAATTCCCCTTCTGGGGGTTTATTGCTGTCCAATTGTAGACCAGTTCTCCTGTGGCCTATGCCCACTTCTCCAAAAGTCCCAGCCCAGGGACCCTAAGAATAGCAGCCACATGCTGCCACGTCCCTTTAACTACACTGCTTTCAGTTCCCTGGGCCACTTCCCTGCAGCCCCAGCCTTCGCCAAATCTTCACCTTACCTCAGGGCTCATCTAAGTTCAGGCCCAGCAGCCACCCAGGAGCTCTTCCTCCCTTCCCCAGTCCCTGCCAGCACTGAGCTGTTCATGGTGCTGCAGTTCCCTCTGGCCAGCCAGGAGCACCGTCTGCACTCCTCTAGCTCAAGCAACAAGCCAATCTGTCTCTGCAGCTCCTTTTATACGACCTTCCTAAAGCACTGATTGACTGCTCCCTACAGCCACTTTAGGCTGCTTGAAGGACTCCTCTTCTGTTCCTTTCCTGGGATGGGTGTGGTAAGACACTGAGGCCTCCAGCAAGGGGCCTCTGGGCTTAGTCCACCCCATCACAAGTCCCTACTATTGTAGTATCTGAGCACTACACAATCTTTTATGTTTATTCTTACAACACCTCTGTGAAGCAGGGATGCACTATGATCCCCTTTTTAGAGATGAGATACCCAGAGGCTAAGCAATTCACCCAAGGTCATACAGGAAGTCTGTAGTGGAACAGACACACGAACCCAGATCTCCCAAGTACAAGGTTACTGCCCTAACCCCTGGACCATCCTTCCTCTGTACACTAGGACTATGCTACACCTTAGCATAGCACTCTAACATGTTGCACTCTAACCACCTCATGTAGACTCTGCTGGTGCTCTCTATGGCTACGTCTACACTACAAGCTCTGACTGTGATTCACCTGATCACGTACACATGCTCCCACTAGCTCCTGTCAAGCTACCGTGAGTATAAACAACATTGTAGCTATGGTAGCACAGGCACTGTCAGCAGAGCCGCAACTGAGCCATGCCAAGTACAAACCCACCTGAAAATGATGCATATGTACTTGGCCTGGCTAAGCCGTGCCTCTGCTGACGCTACCCAGGATACTGTAACTACTGGCTATTTGTACCCATGCTAGCTTGATGAGCAAGCATTAATGTGTGTACATGATCAGTAGAATCATCCCTAGGATCCAGTGCAGACGTAGTGTACAAGGTACCTAGTTCACATTGATATAGTCACATTTCAAACTGGACCATGTGAATGCAAAGTAGGCAGCTTTTAGAGCACAGCAGCCTGGTCTACACAGGGCAGTTAAAGTGCAGCACATTAGTACACTTTACAAATCACATTCCTCTGACGTGAACTGCCGGCGCCATGTAGAGAGGCCTTTAGAGCCAGATTATGTTCTCACCTCAGCGCAACTCCATTTATTTCACTGGAGTTACTCCAGATTTACAGTGGTGTAAGTGAAGCCTCCAAAACGTAACATTACTAAATGCAGTGACATCCACATCTTTACGTTATAACTTAGTATATGTTGGGGAAAACCAAGAGCTTAAGTTTCAATACTCCTATAAGTAACCCAATTCTTAAACCAAAATGTTCCACATACTGAACATTTTCATAGTCAAATGAACTACTAGTCCTTCCTGTAATACCACTGAATAATCCTCCACCTTTTTTCATCTTGACCAACATTTTAAGTGTGATTGCACTATTGTGCCGTAATCTGCAGCTGATGAAGCTTGGTTTGATACATTCTGATGAAATGGGCATATTATTCCGGAGTACTTTCCATTAAAAAGAAAGCCTTTCACTGATCAGGTCATCTTTTCTTTTTACTGTAACTAAATCATATCTCAAGTCACTCTCCCAGTCTGCTTCTTTTATGACCATGAAATGACATTTAGTTTAACAAACCATTTTAACTTATCCTCCCTGAGGTTTATTTTCATATATGTTGAAATACCACTGGGCCTGATTCTGAAAGGTGCTCGGCACTCTTGACTCTCACTGGGCTAGAGCCTGGAATGTGGCTAATCTGCACAGAATATATAATCAGTTTTGCATTCCCTTGACCCTGCTACAGCCCCTGCAGGGCTCCTATGCCAGATCAGAGCAGCCTGAAAGTAGCCCAAAGGGCTGAAACTTCAGCCAAGAATTGGCCTTGGGCAGAAGCGTACAGATTCCTCTGCCAGACCCGATTAGGAATAATTTCCAACTACTTAACATTGGGACTGGTTGTGTGACAACTTATACAGTAGAACTTCAGAGTTACAAATGCCTTGGAAATGGAGATTGTTCGTAACTCTGAAATGTTCATAACTCTGAACAAAATGTAATGGTTTTTCTTTCAAAAGTTTACAGCTGAACATTGACTTATACAGCTTTGAAACTTTACTATGCAGAAGAAAAATGCCGCTTTCCCTTTATTTTTTTTTTAGTAGTTTATGTTTAAACACAATACTGTGGTGTATTTTTTTTCCTTTTTGGTCTCTGCTGCTGCCTGACTGTGCACTTCCAAGTGATTGACTGATGAGTTTGTAACTCTGGTGTTCAGAACTCTGAAGTTCTACTATATCTCAAGTTTCAGCCCAATGTGATTTTAGAAAAGCCAACATACTAAACCTTGAATCTCTAAAAATTGCTGTTCATGTCACAATGAACATTAGCATAAGCCAATGTGAGTTAGGCACCTAGCTACTACCTGTGCCTTTGAAAATTTCCCCCACTATCTCATTGGTTTCAATGGAACTATTTCCATAAAGGGTTGCAGGATCATCCCCTATATTTCTTCATGAGACTGACATCAGTACACCAGACTTATTTATTTTAGTGAGGATTAAAAATCATTTTTTACCATCTTAAAGCTATTTACTGGCAGAAAAATTCATCAATTTGTTTTTAATTTTAGAAGATCTGTTTCTTTCCACTTACACAGTATTGTGCATATTTGCCAGGCGAGAAAGCTGGACAAGAAGGTAGGAACTATAATCACTCTACAGTATGTGAAACTGACAGACCATGTGCTTTGCTGTATAAACATCTTTAAGCTTCCTAAATCTTCGTTGTAATTCGATTAGGTATATGGTATTTTTTCAGCTTCATAAAGCACAATGCTGTTTGCACATCATTTTCTTCTGCTTTTCTATTTTTCCAATTATTCCAACCGTATGCAAATCGGTTGTTTTTTTTTTTTACTGCCTGAAAAGACTGCCTCAAATGTAAGATTGCATCTTTCTAAGCATTAAACAATGATTAGGTAGGCACTGGGCCAAAGGACTGTGCTGTTTAAGAGCAAAGGAACACCACAACAGCTGGCAGTAAGCAATCTTGAGAGAATTGATAATACTTTGTAATCCCAGCAAGATATTCTCTACATACAGATGAAAACAATTATTCATGTTGCCTTATTATTTGGCACTCATCAGAATTCTGCAGAAGTTCATATCAATAATTGGAGTATATAAAACACTGGATTGCAGACAAATCTCCCATGATCTGAGGGAAAGTGAATTACCCTTCAACTGGTCTCACAAACATTTGAGGCTTTGGAGCATCATTTATTCTTCTTTGCTGCAGTATGAGTGGCATTGAATATGTAAGGTCACTTGTTTTAAACAAAAGCCAAATCTCAAGATCATCTCATCATGGTATGCCACAGTGACCACCCCACAGTGTGGGTTTATGAGAAATAAGTCTCCAAAGCACTCTCCACTCAAAATTCCTGCCCTATCATTCCATCAGGGGTTCAAGACTTGCCTCCCAACTCCCCGGAATAGGTCACAGGACCCACTCCAAAACATGAGTTACCCCATAATTTCCACAGATCCCTAGGTATCCACAGGAGGCCAGAGCCATTAGTATGCAGAAACCTGTGCCTCCACACTAGCTCTAGTCCTTGGTGGTCCCCTGCTTAGTCTCCAGAAGCAGGGCTCCCCTGGTCTGTGCTACCAAGGGCTGCCCTTGTCATGGCCAGCCTCATAAATCTTTTGAGGAGGCTTTACAACAAGAGAATATCTTTTCCTCTTAAGCTCAGTGAGGCTGGAGAGGAACAATGTTGCAGTCCCCAAAGCCCAGCCTCCAACTCTTTAGCTTTTACTGTTTTAATTTCAAACTCATGAATATATATTCTAATGTGCACATCTAAGTTTCATTTCAGTTCCACAAGGTTTTAAACATATGTATAAAAATATATGCATTATTGTATTCATGGTATCACACTGTTCATTCTTCATGAATATTCAATTACCAGTAGGAATTCATGAAAATGTCTGCATAACCTGAAAGTTGCCCAAACTTTTGCTAGAAGTGTGCTATTCAGTATTTGTTAGGACATTTCTTTTAACTGATCTGGGAGCAGAAACAATACTATATCATCAATGACACACCGCAAATAATCAACAGGGAACAACTGAAATCAACAGTGTGTAAACAATTTACAAACAACTCATAACCCAAAGCTCATTCTTCTGAAATATTTGGTGACTGCTTTCAAATGTTAAATTCCAAATAGACTTGCAAGTACCAAGTCTGGTTCATGAATTATTAGTGAACCAAAAGAAATGACAAAATTCATGGAACTTTTGGCTCCACAAACATTATTTGACCTGTCTACTTCCAGTCTTGTATTTGCCCTTTGCCAGCCATTGTAGAGTCTGCATTCTCTTTGAAATATGGACTTAATATTTTCATCCAGTGAAGCAGTGACTAATTAAAAAATGCTTTTCGTTAACTTGTCCTGACCCCTTGCAGAAGCATTTAAACCTCCTCAAACTCTTGACTATACCAAGCCCACGTCATACCTTGTGCTCCTCCCTAAGGTAAAGGTATCCGGATGAGTCCTAAAGTTAAATCATTTGAATTTTTAGCAGCTTTTTCACAGATGGGAACTGCAAACTCAGAATTAATTCTCTGAAATTCATCTTTCCTCTTCCTCCTCTTTTGAAGATAAATGTACTCAGGAAAGGATGAGAAGATAAAGGAAAATTAATTTAAGTTTCATCTGATGCATTCCTCACTTGCTATAAAGAGGAGCCCATTAAATCGTATGCGTCTTTCTACCACTAAAGATTTTTTTCCTCAGACAAACTCTTGCATATGTCACATTTCTTGAATGAAGAAGAGAAAAATACTTTTCCATTGCTTTTTAAATAGGCCAATTCATCCTTGCAACAACTCACATTACTGAAATCTTTTAACACAAGTCTCACCAGTTGTGAAATCTCTACACGTCTCTTCACTGATTAAAAAACTTAAAAAGAAATCAGCTATATAGAAACAGTTTCTTGGTTCCATAGGATAACAAACCTAGGAAAAAAAAAAGCCAGGGCCATCTCACTATTCTGAACAGATTTTGGTGCTCTAGATGCCTTGAGGGACGTCCAGGATACCACATGAGTTGGACCCTTACGCATCACTGCTAGTGAAATTCAGTGAAGACCACCAGGCACATAGCTTTGGTAGCACTCGTGGATGATTTCCTCATGACTGTGGACAGAGATCAAACTGAATCTAAACAGCAAGCTTTCAAAATTACTGGCCTCAAAATGCTCCTAAACCATATAATATGACCTGGTAGGGGGTTGCAAAGTAGCTCTAAACTGGCCTCAATCATTCTTTCCAAAAGATCCCAGAATAGTGATGGGCAATTGCTCATTGTCCTGCAGAGACTTCATGTGTATTGTCCTTGGGCTCCAATATCATCAGTACACTGATGACAACCAGCCTTCAATCTTTTTCTCAGCTGTCATGGCAAACATCCTCACCCAGATGTCACAGTGCCCCAGAGAAAAACACTTTGATGAAAAAACAGCTACCAGCACAAGGCAAGACAGGAGTGTTGCTGTCAGGAAGAAGCATTACTTTAAAGGAGCTTGCTAGACTATAGCCACCATTGAAAGACTCTGTTCCTGATTTTCAAATAAGTGTGAAACCTCAGAGTCCAATTCGATTTGTTCATGAGCAGGGCCAGTGTTTTCCAGAAACTGCCACTGTTTTTCACGAAATGGCTCTTCATTCTGGAATCACTAATCAGAGGGTGGGAAGGATCATTTGTCCCACCCCAGATTTCTGCCAGGAGACACCTGACTCCTCCCCAGGGTGCAGGAAAGAGTCTAAGGGCTGAATGCTGTGAGACTTGCCACCAGCTTCTCCCCTTCTCACACAGGTCTGGGCTTGGCTTAACCTCTCAGCAGCATCCACAGCGCCTCTCCCACTCCCAGCACACAGCTGGCTCGGGTCTAGCCCTCAGTGCCCAGCATCTGTCCCCCTCCCCTGCACACAGCTGGCTCTACACCCTCCATCGGCTATCAATTCATTACAGGCGCACAGTCCAAAGTCCTGTTTTCCTTTAAAGACTGTTCACATCGTCCATTCCAGCAGCAGCTTAGAACTAAAAAGGATAGCCAGGGGATCTGCTCAAATGGTGTGGAAGGGCCTCAGCTTCTACCCAGTCTATGTGCTACACAGGGTCTGTAATACAGCCCCATACTTTTGCCATGGGCAGGGAGTGGTGAAGGGGGGGGGGGGAGATTTCATCTCTCCTACTCACGACCAGATCTCAAAACTTAAACCAATAACTTGTTTGAAAACTACAAACTGCCTTGTAATCACCAAGATTTTACCTCAAGTTAGCCAACATGAGTTAATAACACACCTTTTATTCCCCAGTGAAGACAAGGCTGAAAACTAGGGAAGTAGATTTCACCCACAATGAATAAGCTGACTTGCTGTCACTAGGTCTTTTGAACAGCTACAGAAGTGCCCCTTCACTACCTCAGTCTCAGATGCTCAGTAGCTGAGTGTGTGCTGATGATCAATCTAGGATACAACAGATTTTTTTCCTCAACTAGACCCTTTTTTTTTTTCTCCTTTTACAACCATCAGGCTGAGAAGTAGCCACCTGCATATCTCCCCTCCCCCTCAAAAGTTAGAGCTGAGTAAGCACTCTCTGTATTTAATCACTATGAAACCACTCACCACGTTGGGTCACAAAACCAAACTGTGGACCTGACTAGCCAATGGTCTGCACTTTGCACAGACATGCACACCAGGGCGCAGTGGGTGTAAACCACGGCCACTCTGATTTGGTAATGTTTAAATCCACTGTGCATATACTACACCAGTGGTTCTCAAACTTATCTGATCGCACCCCGTTCTGTGTGTCTGTAGTAGTTTAAACCCCTATCCCTCCTGTGGTGGCGGCGCATCACTTGAATCAACTGTGGCTTTTTTTTTCCCTGTTGCACGAATAAGCCAACAATCCATTGTAAAAAACCTGCGACTGTGATCCATGCTTACAATTAAATGTGCACATCGCATTGAAGCAAACGGATTAATGTACAGATGGCAACAACTTTGTATAATACTATGCAAGCTTAACAGAAATCCGTCAAAATGCACAGCGCCCTCTAGAGACAAATGCACAGTGCCGTTTGAGGACCTGATATGTCTGGAGGAATCAGCTTTGCTAGTTATTCATTGCTGTGGGTAAAATGTTCGCAGTAAGGCTTTTTTCCCCCTAAAGCTTCTCATGCCACTCTTCCCCTCTGCCCTGAATACATTCCGTGCCACGCCAGGAGGGCCCTCCCCAAGTTTGAGAACCTCTGCACTACACAAATATTATGTGTGACTAATTCAGTAAAATGGTGGATTGGGCCTGTTTTGCTCAGCCTTGTTAGTACAAATTGGTATTCACTCTAATACAAAATTATGGGGAAGAATTACTACCTAGATTGCTTTCATTCAGGAAAAAGGGGGAGATATTGGGAAATTGTAAAATGGAGGCTGAAATTACACTCCTAAATTCCTATTTTCCACTGTAACCTCTGTATTAGTGAAGTACACAGTCTCAAGCTGCTATGCTTATCTACCTTTCCTTAGTATTAAGTTCAGCATGAAGATATTGCTGGGGTGACGCTGAAATGAGTTCCGCTACACTTAAATCAGATATACTGTTAATGCAATCTCCTTAAAGCAGAGTTTAATGGCAATGGCCCTGTCTTATTATAAAACAAACAAAACTAAAAGCACTGTGTGGTGATAAGATTTATAGTTACAAAAAAAAAAACTCCAACTGCACTCTGCCTACATTTAGACTGAAATGATAGAATCCAGATGAGAGTAGTTTTTTCCATCTGTACTGAATTCCATGTCTGCAAAAAGGTGTTTATTGGTCTGCAGCATTATAAAATGCTGTGGGCCTTGTGGGGAACTTTAGTTTATAGAACCGTTTCCTCCTGGGAATAGGTAACAAACACAAGCAAGGTAATTTGATAACAAGGTAAAAATTCTGTAACAGCGTTAAGTGTCTGATGATTTAATCCATTATCCATTTTAAGACTGGTTATCAGTTCTTTGTGGATGATCACATAATTATATCAGTCTCAGAGCGATCTAAGACATAGGTTCTCAGCTTGGGTGTCACACCCCACCCTCCTCTTCTTTATGGCTAGATGTGAAGAAGCTCCAAAGTATTCTTCTGTTGTAACCCGGGGTGATGGTCTGAAAAAGGTTGAGAACCACTGATCTATGTATTGGGGTGGGTGTAGATGAAGGAATGGATAGTAAAAGAAAGGGTAGGAAAATGGAAGCCAAGGCTAAGGAGAAAGATGGGGGGAAGAAAAGGGAGATGGAAGAAAAAAGAAAAAGGAAGACTATATGACAGAAGGGAAGGCAAATGTGGATGAGAGGAAAGGAAGGTTGAAGGAAGTGAGGAGGTGGATGAGGAAGGGACAGGTCAGTAATGGGTGGAGGAAAGGAGCATATGTCTGAGACAATGGGGGAAGGGAGAATGAATGAAGGCTGGTCATGTAAGAGTACGACAGAGGAGGGGAGAAGGGAAAAATGTAGGGATGGGTGAGGGAGATGGGAAGTGAAATTAACTAATGAGGTTAAAGGTGGGGAGGAGTTGAATGATGACAGGAGAAAAATATGCAGGAGGAGGGATGGACGAGTGGGTAGAGTGGGGCAAAGGAAAGGGAGAAGGTAGATGAGGTAGAGAAATGAGAAAAAAAAAGAATGAGTGAATAAAGTGGCCAAAGTTGAAGGGAGAAAGTACTGAGAGCGTAGATGACGGTGGGTGAGAGAAGAGGAGGTGCAGACAATGGGAGGCTAGGACCAGGGGGAATGGAGTGCATGACTCAGGGAGATAGATGGAAGTGAGGAGTTAATAAGGAAGTCGTACATGGGATGAAGCCGGGGGCATGAAAGACAGAAGTAGGTAGACTGGTGAAATGGAATGAGGAGAGGGAAGTAAATGGATGAATTAAAAGATAAGGTACAGGAAGCATGGATGGATGAGTAAGAAGGAAGGAAGGTGATGGTGAGAGAATCAAACGTGTGGATGGAGAAGAATGATGGCTGAAAAGATGCAAAGGAGGAGGGATGGATACGGGTTGGTAGGACAGGACAGATAACCACATTCCTCAACAGCCTCCCCCTCTTTTCTGCTGTAACTTTTACCTCGTTACACTACGCCTGTTTTCTCTCTCTCACACACCTTATCTTCAGACATGGAAGCACAGTTTCACTCATCCATTATTCTAGGCTGCCATAGGTAATCCCAATCCTCTGCCACAGAAACTTCACACAATACCCTCCAACCAGCGAGAAAGAGGACCGAGCAGACATTTCCACAGCTTTACTGCCGCATGGCCACGAACAAAAGCTTGACACTTGAGCTCCTCTCTCCACAGAATAAGAGGCCTCATCCTGAGTCAACATGCTGACGGGCTGGTTTTCTAGGTTGTTTGAGAGTGATCCTCGGCTGCCGTGCTCTGTGCCAAGTTATTTGGCCAGCTCTTCTGTCTAACCCTGTTTGCTGAAGCAGATGGTCACTGGTTTAGGGTTTGTTTCTGGTTTTTGTCCGTCATGTGTTTGAAGAAGCATCTGCAGTGGTCAGCACATGTGCCAGGATGCACTTCATGCATCACACAGGACACAGCTGGCCAGGGATGAGAAAACACTTGCTTCAGGGTGGCCATAGTTTATTCGCTTGTTTGTTTGTCTTACTGCAAAACGCTAATATTTCAGCAAACCACAGTTTTCCACAGAAAATATTTATTTACACATGTGAAAAAAATAATTTGGCTGTATAAGAGCAGCAAAAGGAAAAACAATAAGCTTTTTAACATTGAAGAATCTGGTACCTATATAGTGCATTTAACCAGTCTGCTCAGAAGGTGCCCATCAAGGGAGGAAAGGGGTTAATTTGACATTCCCATATCACCTAAAGCACTGATGCCCAACCGTTTTACACAGAAGGGCCACAAACATCAGCAGAGCCTTGTATGGGGCAAACAGATTCTACATATTTTAATAAGGTTTAAAGTCACCTGTACTGATTTATATTTTAAGCTAAGCTTGTTTCACGTGTATTTAGATAGAATGCACACACTTGTGAAAACTAAAATGATGTAAACATGACGACAAAATGTTAATCAATCAGACAGTGATATATTGTGTTGAAGCAGGCCACAGACCTTATGAAATATCTGGTGGGCCATGTACAGCTTGGGGGCTGTAGGTTGGGCACCCCGACCTAAAGGAGTAATCGAAAAACACAAGAGACCGAGCCCCCTACTTCTTTTAATACTTTTAGACCCAAATTCTGACTGAGGTCCTTACTCCATCCTCATTCACTCAAATCTCTACTGGCTTCATTAATAGTTTGCCTGTGTCAGCAGTGAGTAAAACTTGAGTCAGAATCAAGACCTTTGTGTAGAGGGATGAGTGAACCCAGGATGATGAAGTAAGAAGCTACTTTTACCATATACAAACTGTTACCCAAAATTGAAAACGGAACAGGTTTGAAAATACCTGTAGTTTGATTTTTCCTCTATTTTTACTTGCCTCTGCACATATGACATCCATCCAGGACTAAAGTAGAGAAAACAGTTGTTACTTTTTCTCTAGCAAGAAGCAAGACTAATAGCAATAATGAGACAAATCCTAAAGGTGCTTATTCAGTTTTACTCAGTTTGGGTGAAAGTTTCTGCTACGTGCATAAAAATTACAGCCCAGGGGAAGTGTGTGTGTGTGTTTGGGAGGGATGGCTAAGATGGTATTAAAGTATCTTTTGTGCCCTCCTATTCCCAGCTGCTGTGAGGGCCAAAATGGACTCAGGAACAATTTAGACCACTCAGAGAGATGCTCTAAATTACTGCACACCTGTCTAGACTGCATCTGAGGAAATGCACAAATAAGAGCAGCTCAGAGTCCCTCATGGTACTGAATGCTAAGGCCCCCACCCCGTCCTGCCCAGAGCCCCATGCCTAACATGCTCCTAGCACGGGAGATTGCAAGGGACACTACATTAGATGGCATAGGCTGTCTTGCACAATGCCTGCACCAGAGGAATGCTACTCTGGCTGGCTAACTAGCTTTTATGGACCCTGCACAATGCCACAGCAACATTCGGAGGTGGGGGGGGGAAGAGGAGGAGGGGCATGGTAGAGGAAGAATCCCCTTTCCTCCTTCTTATTTAATGAAAATCTCCATTTAAGGCAATGGGAGATTTATCCAAGTAAGGAATAGGTGAATTCTAATTTGAATATAGATAGCAATTGATAAACCTCAGAAGTCCTATTTGCATTGTTTAACTGTATTAACTAGAGTTGTTCAGAAAATTTTTCTTCCCTGCAGAAAATTTCAACTTTTCAGACAAAAATCAAAAAGTCAAAAGTTTTTGGCCAAAACCCAAACTTTCAAATGAAAACTAAAAAAATTGATTTGGAAATGCTGCCATGGTGGCATTTGAAGTTTGTCTGTCTCCACTGGCCTCATTTTCCACTCTGGGCCAGTCTCCTAAACCAGATTATATGTCCCACAATGCACCACAGTCTCCTCTTCTGCTGAGCCACCATGATGCACCACCAGAGATATAGTACAGATGGGGAACTGGGTCCACATAGGAAAATGGTGGCAGGAGGCACCTAAACTTCATTTTCAACATAGCATCATTTTCAAATCAGATCTTGTTGCTTTTTGGCCAATCTGAAAACTGCTTTTTTTTTTTAATGAAAAGTCAAATTTTTCCATAAAAAGCATGCACTTTTCATGAATAACTGTTTAGTTTAAAATCCAATTTTCTGTTGAGAAAGACTTAACAGAAATTTTTCAACCAACCCTAGTACTAACAGAGCCTGGTTGAAAACAACATATTAACACTGTTTAAACACAAGTATCAAAGGGATAGCTGTGTTAGTCTGGAGCTGTAAAAAGCGACAAAGTCCTGTGGCACCTTATAGACTAACAGACGTATCGGAGCATGAGCTTTCGTGGGTGAATACTCACTTGCATGCATCTGATGAAGTGAGTATTCACCCACGAAAGCTCATGCTCCAATACGTCTGTTAGTCTATAAGGTGCCACAGGACTCTTTGTCGCTCTTTAAACACAGTTTGCCTGGCCAATGTAAGTCAAATATAACCATTTTACAAACAGTTTCTCTCAACTCAAATTTAACTCTGGATCCCATTGAAATCAGTGCCGAACTCTTACTGACTTCAATCAGAGTAGGATCTCACCCTAACTAGAATACAATTCCTAGCATTGCTGCAATTTCATATGTCTCCGTTCTATAGTATTTGTCTGACATTGAAAAACCCAGTCCTTTAAAAACCAAATAAATGAAGAGCCTGAATCTACTCTACACAGGCCTAGCAAACCATACTAAGTCATACTAGCATGAAGTTTGTTGTTGGTGGTGGTTTTTTTATTTGTTTTTAAAAAAACAATTCAGTTCAGAGTTCTACTGCCAATGAGAACAGAGTCACCTAAGGATTCAGTTTGGGCTGGTTCAAGTACAGATCCAATGCTTTAGCCAAACTATTCTGCTCTCTTATGTAGTGCTGCCAACTCTCAATAAAAACAATAAAAAGAGAGACTTATGGTATTTGGTGTTTTTCTTAAAGCTCCTGAAGTAATGCAAATCACAGCTTTCATTAAAAAAAATAAAGTTAGTTTCTAACTCATATGGTTGCAGAGGAAAGCTAGAAAATATGACCCAAGTGAAGGTTCAAAAACCAGCAGGCAAAGAAAAAAGAATCTAAAACGTATTACTTTTTAAACTCTCATAATTCTTAAGTCAATCTCATAATTTTCGTGGCCTGACAGTACTGTGCTTACAAATGCAAAATAAACCTGGAATTCTGTTCAGAAGAATAGGTTTTCCTAGGATATGCCTATTAATGACCTTGTAAACCAATCTATCAGTTTTGCCTGATTGCATTGGGCAGACAAAATGTCTTTAAATCATGTTAACATGTTTAAAATAGGTGAACCTCAAAAGTCTGGTCTACACTTATGAGCAGTGTTAGGATAATAATTCACCCAATTTTCTCTTTCCATATATCTGTTACAGATAAACAACCCCTAGAGAGAAGTGCAAGTTTCTAATGGAACTGTACGCAACTAAACGCTTTCTAAAAAACCCTTTATTCAGCATTCTGAGGACTATGTCACAGATCTCTCAAAGGAGATATAGTTGCATACAATCCACTTTCTTCTATTCTGTACTAATTCTCTTTGACGACGCAAGTCATAAAATTAGCATACCAAGATACCAAACATTATTACTGCCATTCAATAGCCGTGTTCACAGACTTCTCAGAGCAAAGACTGTGAATTGTTAAACTGCACGCGTTAGGACATTTTATTCATAAGTGATGATTCAAAGAAAGAGAGAGACCTTACGAAACGTGAGCCTGCTGCAGTGTTCATTATGAACTGCAATACGGAAAGTGGCCATATGGCAGGATAATTATCGCTTTAATGTAAAATTTTGCTCTACAAATTTTAGATGTGTGAAAGCACCCACCCACCTGCACTCACCGAACAGAAGGGCACAATCTGGCCAACAATGAGCTTCTTATGTACAGTGCACGTCGGATGAAAAATATCACACAGTGTTACACGCAGTGGGTCAGACCCTGGCCCTGCTGTGCTGCAAGGGGCTGGAAAGCTTGCTTAAATAGCTAGTAAGGATTCTATTGGCACAGAAGATCTTTATCCCACCACCACCAAAACAGGAGAGGAATGTGTGAGCAAAGCACACTGCATCCCAGCAAGCCCCAGTTGTAGAATGGCTGCTCTAAAATTATACTTGAGCAGCAGCAGCCTCAGGGACTAAGGAAGCATAAAAGGTGTTTTAAGATTACCTTTTCTCCTCCCCCGCCCCTCCAGCTACATTGCACAAACCTTTGGTGCAGCGGGAGAACTGGGCCAGTTTTCAAGTCAAAATTGTGTAAATTATATTTTTGCCAAATTCTAATTTAATCTACAAATTACCTCTGAAATGCAAACGGCGTGCTTTAGAGAAAACAGTCGATTTTGATCTCACTAATGCCACTGTAAATCCACTGAGATCAATGGAATTACTCCACATTTACACCAATGTAACCGAGATCATAATCTGGCACAATTTCTCTGTAATCAGCAGCACAGGCTGAGTTTTTTGTTTTTGTTTTTGTGTTTTTTTTTTTTACATGTGCTTAATATAAAGTACATACACAAGGGTTGAAATGCTTTCTGTGGGTTTATTTAAAATTTTATTTTAACAAAAAATTACCTTATAGCACAGTGGATGAAACATTTCACATTTTAATATTATGTTTATGAAATTTTCACAAGGAAGAGTTGGCACAAAGTGTTTACATAAAACACTGCAACCTGCTTTATTAAACCAGAGTTTTGGGATCCGTGACATGTATTTTTCTGCTTTTAAATAACACAGTGGCATTTTAGAAATACAAGGTGGGTGAGGTGATATTTGTTTTTGGACGAACTTCTGCTGGTGAGAGAAACAAGCATTCAAGCCACACAGAGCTCTTCTTCAGGTCTATACTACAGACCCCTTGGCATTTTCACAGATTGCCAACTTCAGACATTTGTTTAAAAGAGGCAAAGTCTTCACAAAAAGATAAACTGAGGTCAACTTAAGCATAATGGGGAACTTGAAGAACTGCACTGAGGTTTAGCAAAAGTCATAGACAATTTGCTTGACGTACCCCGAAGTGCATGAAAAAACTACCGTAGCGTATGTTGCTCAAGATAAACATAAAGAAGCTGGACATACACATTAACATATTGACATAATCCCACACTGTGTTTCCCAAATCAGCCTAAAAGAATAAAAAAATAGACCAGTTCCTCTGCTGCTTTTTCTTTACAATTAACAAGGCTATTTCCTGAAAGTCACAGCAGGGCAAATTCTGGGAAATAAATGAGTTGTTGCTATCAACTTAAATATGGCCAGCATTTGGCCCAGTGTGAAAATAAAGACCAGAATTCCATTTCAGATTTAAAAAACCAGGAAAATATCATGGGTCCAGTCCTGAGCTAGTATAAATTGACATAGCTGCATTGATTTAAATCCTTTACTGCAGATGAATCCAGGCAGTAATGTATGAATGTATTTCTTTGCAGCCTGTCTGGTCTCCCTATACTTTCTCTATTTTAGTCAATGTCAACTCTACTGCTGTAACATCTCCAGCCCTGGCTCCTGTGACTCTTATAGCGGTGATGTCACTGAAAGACTGACAATCTGGCGTCAGTTCTGGGCACGTGTGCGGTGCCTATGTTTAGGGAAAGTTTTCAGACCACAATTGCAGGTTCTTGTCTCCCCAGGAAACTTTGCAGGGAAATCCAGAGTAACTCACTTATCTTACTGGCAGCAGTGCTCACAATCCCCCAATAACACAAGCATAAGTAGACACTAAATGACAAAAGCTGGGAAGCCCAGTCTGAACAGCTGATGTAAACTAACAAAGAAAATTGGAAATAAAATGTAAAATACTAAACTAATAACGCACAACCCCATAATCCAACCATCCTTATACACATCCAGTGAACGGACCCCCATACCCAAACACTCAGTATACATTATGGGTTAGAAAGCAAGTCTGAAGTACAGAGAATTCTAGCTGGCTTGTGGACAATGTGGCCCAATGCTGCAGGCAATTGGCTCTAGAGATGGAGCAAGAGGTCAGGTGGAAAAAAAAGCAGCATGGGTTGGAGATTTTCCAGGAGCCAATGGGGGTCTCTGTAAGGGAGACACCTACTCTAAGCCATGTCAGAAAGTCACTCACATGCACTCACAGTCTCCATTCTCCTCTCTGGGGACTATGTATTTCAGAGGAAGGTGAGACCAGACAACCTGTCTCTCCTTGTAGGGTGTCTCCTCTTTTGATCTTCAGCATTTTCAATGAAGTCCTTTCTGGCAGTACACCAGGCTTTAGCTCCCTCAATAACCAGCAAGGACTGGATCTTGCAGCGGATGAGCTGAGTGACCTGGCGATGCCTTGTGCTCCACTCACAGCTTCCCGTCAGATTCTACTATACTTCAGTCCTCAGTCTTTTACTTTCCCTCCTGGTCTATTTCCCCCCTCTCTGGCGACTGTTCCCAGAAGCAACAAGTGGATGCTGAAGAGGTGGGTATGACAAACCGGGTCCAGATGCCCCAGGAATAGAACAGGGGGATCAGAAACCCAAAGAATAAACAATTGAATCAGTTGATTGCATACATTAGTATTGTACTATAGAAGTGTACCAAGTAAGGGCTGATGAAAGCTGATGACCCTCTTCTGGTCATTGATATTATGGGGTGATATATGTACGGTTAGTAGGTAAAGAATTATGTATGGGTGCTGGAAACATGTTTCTAAAATGTGTTCAAACCAAACAATCTCAGTAGAGCAAATAAACAAGTTTGTCATGGACAGAGTAGTTTGTCAGACACAGCAACGCTGTTTTGCCTGTTTACATGTGTCTCCAATGTAAACTGAGCATGGTGAGGCCAGAGACAATGGAAGTACAGTAAAACTTGCCTGAGAGATGACCTGTCACAAGTGACTACTTGCAGAGGCCACGGAACATCATCGTTCTCTGTTGTGCAAACCTTTGAAGAGACCATCTCTTACAAGTGACCACTTTTGCTAACTCCCATGAGTGGTTGCTATTGGCAGGTTTTACTGTACATTTGCATCTAAGGTAAACAAAGCAATCAAGTAAGCAAGTTAACCAGAGCATGAAAAAGGGGGTTGGCATTAGCACCTCAAAGAACAAGCAGCAGCAAAGAGAAACTTGGTCTGGGTTTACTTTTCAAAGAGTACATTTCTTCCATTTTATAGTTCAGAAAACCTTTGAAAGTGAACCCTGTTAGTTATCCATCAGTTAGGGAACAAAGGGGACAGCACCCTCTGATTCTGTAAATGTTGGATCCTCTTACCAGGAAGGGCTGGAGATGTTGTTAACTTGATGTAAGTGAGAACGCTGTTCAGGCAAAGACATAGCTACTAGAATTATGTTTTAGGCATTAGAAATGGTGTTTTTGTTTTGTTTATAACCGTACTGTGTCTTTTCCTCTTAGTATCACTTAAATCTCTGCTCTTTAATAGTCAACTTTTTTTGTAGTTTTACTATAAAACATTTCAGTGTTGTTATATTAAAGTAAAGAGCAGGGTTTCTCAAACTGGGGATCACAAGGTTATTACCTGGGGGTCGTGAGCTGTCAGCCCAGTGCCTGGTGAGGCTGACAGCCTCAGCTCTGCCAGGCACAAGGCTGACAGCCTGAGCCCCTGTTAAATTAAAATTAAATTATCCCGCCCACCCCCGTTTTTAATCCAGAAGAAAGGGGGTCATGTTCAGAGGGTTACTGTGTGAAAGGGGTCACCAATACAAAAAGTTTGAGAATCACGGGTAAAGAGTGAGTCCTCAGCTAACCTGTCAGGATGATGTGTGCACTGTCTCTTGGGAGGAAGCAAACGTAACTTCTATGAGTGCCCAGTGAGAGAGACTGGATACTGCAGAATGCAGTATCTGAGGAACTCAGAAACTGGGGTTCACTGATTGTCACCTGCAAGGACGGTTGATACTGGCAGAGTCTTGAGGAGTTTGCTGGTGAGGTACACAGATTGATGTGGCAGGGAGCCAACACACAGTTTAGGCCTCAGCACAGCTCTCCCTTGCGGAGCCAAAATGGTAACATGGTGGCTTATTGTTCTGGGTGTCCTGGAAAGAGTATCACAGTTGAACACTGAGTTTGGAACAAGATCCCAATCAGAAACCATTGGGACAGATTTTCTTCAGGAGTCACTGCTGCAAATTAGCCTGTTTTATAGGTCCCCCTTGGCTCTAAAGGGGCATACAGCCAGTGCTCCCGAACAGTGATAAATCCCATGAGGATTACACAAGTCTGACAAGTGACTGTCCATATTTTATTACCTTTGTTTCCAGCACTATGGAAACTTGAATAGAAAAGTCAAATATTTCTCTTTTACTGGCAACAATGGTGGAGTGGTACCAAAATCATTGGTATTATTATGTAATGGAGGGCCACAGCACTGGGCAAATCTATACAGCTGAGTTTCTTGGATCCAAAAATCTCCAAACTGGGAATGTTCTGAATCAGATCTGGATTCAAATTTGCAGCTCGGGGCCACCTTCAACATATATTAAGGAAATATGATCCCTGTCCTCAGGACTGTTTATAAACTAATAAAGACACAAACCAAACATAACATAGTACATAATGGGTGCTAAAACAGAATGGGGGTGTGTGAATGGGATCTCCTAAAAGACTAGTGCTTAAGGGGTTGCTGCGATTTCCTATCCCTTCCATTCTTAGGGATAATCTTCTCATTGAGCCAAAACTACCATATAATAGACAGCAACTAGACAGCAATAGTTTCCAACCAAAGGAGTAGAAAGGGTCCCTTCCTATGCAACTGTAAGGATGAGCTGTTATGAAACATTCATGTAGGAAGGGCCTGATATTACTCCCAATTCGATGTCAATAGGAGCTTTGTAATTGACTTCAACAGGATCGGGATCAAGCCCTAATTAGCCTTTGCACCCTCCTAAACCCAAATGTTTAACTTCCTCCATGATCTGCCTTTGGTATTCCAGGCTTTGGAACGGATGATCCCAAAGTACTTTTGAATCCAGACCTCTTGTGTTCCAACAGTACCACCAAACCAACAAGTTCTCCCATGTACTTTTGCCATCATATTATTAAGCCTTATATGGAAGATTCAGTGCTGAAGTTCTATAGGGACGTTTCAGAATTCAAGTCTACTGACATAAGCTGCATTCAACTTTATTGCTGATTCTCAATTCACCCCCCCGCCCCCTCCCACCCCAAATGGACAACAGCAGCAGGAAGTAGAAAGAAAAAAAGTTACAGAGTGATGGAAATGTCTCAATACAGCCATGTGCCAGGCAACATCCAAGCCCTACATAATGAAACACATAAACAAGCCAAACAGCCTGCACCAGTTCACAAGTGGTTTCTGGATCACTAAACTTCATATATATATATATATATATATATATATATATATATATATATATATATATATAAATAAAACAAACTATGAGAGAACTAAATACGTGATTTTTGATCACTCCATTGCACTACTACATCCCACATCATGCCCTAAACCAAGAACAGCACCGTATAAATTCTGCATGCATCTCACCCACACTGCTCTATGATTAGGTGTCTTAAGAAAAGCTAGGTCAGACATGGTTGACTCTAAAAGCAGCGTTATTCACTGGAGCTGGAATCAGACTTAAACACCCTTATACAGCCATGGTGCTACCAGCATAAATCCAGTTATTTTATGTGTCTGTCTGGGATTTGATTTTTTCTTGACAGACAGACAATAAAAAAAGAGGAGAAAAAGAAGGAGGGTTTCAGCCTTAGGAGAGGAGCTTATTTACTTTGCCTGCTACTGTGTCTTTGTTCTATACAAATCCAACGCACATCAGCGATTCAGTAGTGGATCCCAGCGTGCAGGAACAGGGAGTCATGTAATAGCTGAAACGAGGATAGGGATGGAACAGAAGCCCTTCATTTGGCATTCCCCTTCAACAGAATGCATTTTGATCCCACTTAAATTTTATGAGTTTGAAATTAACTCCCAGCAGAACCCAACCTTTCAGAAAGTTAAATGTCCCACGGGCTGCTCATTTAAAATTTCATCTGCGATGGTTCCAGACTATGAAATATGTAAGTAACGCCCAGCATGGCCCCACTGAAAATCATCTAAGGAAAGCACTAAGCATGTCGGAAATTAACTGGCCTGCTCCTCAGCCTGAGGGCTGGAAAGTCCACATGGAGACATGAACTAGGTGAGCAGCAAACAATGAGATTGGGACTGGCAGACACAGCTTATGAGCAGTCAGGAGGAACAAAGAGTTAGCAACCTGGTGGAGAGCAGCCAAGGAACAGACACAGAGGTAGGCTTTACAGGAAAGAGACAGAGCACGCAACTGAAAACTAGAGAGGCACAGGGAGCAGGCTTCTGGGCCCAGAGACTGGAGGAAGAGGATGCCTGGGAGCAGAGCAGAGTGCTACAAAACAGTAAAATCCTTTCCAATGTCTCCCATCCCTATTGTTCTAACTAACAGGGCTCTACTGAGCACATTAAACACAGGGAATGATGTTCTGTTCTCCGCCTCTGTTCTCACTGACTTCAGTGTCAAGTAGTTGTGCTCAAGTAGTTTGCCACATTTGAAGGCAAAACTTGTCCCAGGAGAAGGGTCAAACACACACATCTGAAATACTAACAGGATGTCTGTGATCCAAAATTTAAGGGAAATTTGTGTTTACAATCATACACAATCCAGTCTGTATGAAAAAACTGTGTTTTAAAGAGAGCCCTTACCATTATTACTGTTATCATCCACTAAGATAATTTCTTTGAGCAGGTGAGGAGGAGTCCGGTCAATAGCAGAATGAATGGAGCGCAGAATCACTGAGAGGGCTTCATTAACAAATATGAAAACAATGCTGACCTCAGGAAGGCTGTTGGGAAATGTGAGGTTTCTGCACCTGAAAATAAAATACAATAAATATAAACTGCTGTAAGCTTCTGAGATCATTATAGCTGTGCCTACACTGGCATTGCTATCGCTGGTGGGAGATTTCCCTAAACTTCAGATGATTCTCTCGGCCTCTTGAGACTGAATTGAGCTGGAAATCATATAAGAACAGAGATTCTCTTAGTATTTTGATATTTCTCCCCCCCCCCCCCCCGGTCACAAAAAAATCTCATAGGCAGGCAAAAATGAAAAATATGTTTTTGTAAAAAACTAACTAAAAATATGTCCAGGTCCAGAAGAGGCTCAGTTTTAATTTTAAGCAAGCTGATTCACCCACCTCTAATAGTCACACCAAAAACAAGTTCATACAGCATCCACCACCGTTGGTTCTTATGCATCAGTACAAGAAAGTAGCAGTTACAGTGGTATTTTGATTTACTGATCTCTACTTGCAGATCAAATTTTACTTTCCATAAGCCAGTTCCTATTTTTGCTGATGTGTTTGCCCATTCCTTCTACTCATAACAGGACTTCCAATTGTAAGGATCAGATTGAAATGTAGTCTTTGATTTTCTTTGATGTTTCCAAAAGGCCTGAAAAAATGTCATACCTTTTGGAGTATCACTCCACTGCAGATTAAAAAAAAAAGTGGAGTGCCACTTATAGTCAATTACTGTACCACTTGACTGAACTACCTCAGCACTGAATGCTTGGTAGTTGCTCTATCCTCCAAAGCGTGATAATTTGCTTTCATGAGCTTCTGATTTGGGAAGATGTTGGTTTTATGACTCTATATATCATGATCTTTCTGAGGAAATCACTGAAATACAATTTTAGTCACACTGATCCTTATAACAGAATTTCACCGTACTTTTAAAATCACTGGTCACATTTTTAGTAGGAGATCAGCTCAAAGTCTAATTACATGCCTGATCCTTTCAGGTGCCAAGGACCCGTAATTACCATTGGTTTCGGTTGGTATTATGTATGCCACCTCATAAGCACTCAGCAACTTGCAGGACTGGATCCCTAAGTATGTGCAATTCCACACACGTGCACACACGCTCAATTGCATGTGTAATTCTATACACACTATCAGTAGTGTACACAAATAATAGACTCCACAGAACTACATGCACAAAATTGCATCGACATATTTAGAGGCTACTGACCAGCAACATTCCCTGTAAAACTGTATGGCTGCACAGCAATCTTGAGCATATGGCACAGGTCAGAAACCATGTCATTCACTTCTCCTCTGTGATGCCCTCATGTGGTCCTTTAAGAACCTGCTGTGCTCACTGCTCAGCCAAGCCCAGGGCATGTGTGACCCCAACCTCCTCGCTGGGGGAGGAAATGAAAGCACTTCCAGTCTCAGAGACATGCTCACCCAGTTCTGATGGGGCCAAAGCACTGTGCACTCCCCCCGCCATCCCAATGTTTTCCAGTGACACCGCGGTTGCTGCTGCGGAGAGGCAGCCAGGGAGGAAGCTGTGGCCCCGGCCCTTCTTGGGAACAACCGGCGGAGGCCTGAAACTCCCAGCCAATGGTGGGAGCAGGGACAAGTGTGTGATACTGGGGAGGAGACACACCTACACAGTCCTCACAACATACAACCCCCCACACACACATGTAAGCTTGCTCTAGAACAAAAATGTAGTGCTCACTAGAATTTGCAGCCTTCTCAGTAACAGAAAAAGAAATCAGAGGGAAAACTGCTGACCAGATTCTGATCTCAGTTTCACCAATGTATAACTGGAGTGTATCTATTTCGTTGATGTAACAGAGTGGAAGTCGGTCTGTTTGAAAATTTGGCCCCAAACGAAGTATGCTGTAAACAGGCCAACAGCTTGCATGCACTAAAATAATTATCAGTGTCAGCCTAGGAAGATGCTTTTGTTTTATCTACTATGTCAGTGTCTCCAACATATAGACAGAGAGATACAAACACAACATCATGGCATAACGAACCAAAAGGTACAGTGATTTTCCTTTCTGCTATGTAGCTGTGGGAGTCAATGTACAATACTCTCAGCTGTTCACATTCTAGCGGTCATCATCACCAGCGATACTGTAGCACAGAGAGAGAAATGATGAAGAAACAGCACCAATAAAATATAGCAAAAGGCATTGCTTAATAGACAAAGAAGAACAGTTTGATTTGGTGAAGAATATTTCCAAAGCCAATACAAAAGTGCTGAAAACAACGAGTTTTAAAAATAAAGCCCTAATCAGACTCAATAGTGACTTTCTCTCTCCAGTGCCAGTTGGATGAAGGACTTATTGCTCATTTGTGAAACTCACTGAAAATACAGTTTTGTCAAAGATTACGATTTGTTCATCCATTAAACCACCTAAATTAAATTAAAATAAACAAACAAGCGCTACAGCCCTTTCATAGACTCATGTACAAACTCATGTCCCCCCGCTCCATGGAAGATGAGGTAAGCAGGGTGCAGGAGCAGGGGGGAGTGGGACACCCTCACATTAGCCCCCCCCTCTTTTTCCCCTCCCCCCCGCACAGCAAGCAGGAGTCTCAGGGAGCAGCTCCAAGGCAGAGGGCAAGAGCAGCACATGGCAGTGGGAGGAGGGACAGCTGCAATTGCTAGCCTGCTGGGCAGCTGCTGCACAGGGAACTTAGGGGAGCAGGGAGCTGATGGGGGGGCTGCCGATCCACCCTGGTTCCAAGCCCCCACCAGCTAGCTGCAACGGGCTGCTCTTCCTGCAAGCAGTGGACAAAGCAGGCGGCTGTCAAAGGACGTTAGAAGGGAGCATTGCACAACATTAAACGAGCATGTTCCCTAATTGATCAGCAACGTAACAATAAAACAACGTTAACCGGGACGACTTTAAGTGAGGAGTTACTGTATCGAAACTGAATTCCTGCTTCCCACTTTTCTCTCTCCCATAAGAGATAGAGGGCTGGGGCTTATTTTTTCCTGGCTATATTTGTTCACACTTTTTCAAATTAATCTCACTGGGGCTGATCTTCCATTGGACAGACGTTCACATCAAATTAAAGTACGTGCAAACTGAATGCCATCGTGACTCGGTAGCATTATACATTCATTTTGTCCAGGTGTAAGTGATTAGAAAGCATGCAGGAAATGGAGAATCAGGGTCCAATTGTTTCTAATCCCTCCCGTCCCTTTTGCATTAATTCTTTTCCCATCCATTGTGTGGCCCATGAGTGGTTTTCACTTCCAGCAGGAATCCTCTTCCCTTAATATAGAAGGGAAACATTGGTCATTCATATCCGAGAGAGAGAGAGAGAGAGAGAGAGAGAGAGAGAGAATGACCTACTTATTTCACTTACAAACTGGATTTCAACCTAAATATCCAGGACACAAGGCATTTATACACTTGCACATCTATCACTATCCTTTCTTGGGGGAATTTTATTCAGTAGGAAACAGCATAATTCTAGCTATGAACCACCAAGTAAAAGGGGCGGAGGTGGTTAAAATGGACATTGAGGAGCATATGAATGGGAGGATATGACATGGCTCAAAACTTTGGGTCCAATAAGCTCTAAGAACAGAGTGATCACAACACAGCAAGTAAGAACTCCTGAATTCTTATGCTACCTCTGTGGTCCTGGACAAGACACTTAACCTGCCTGTGGTCCGCATTCCTTATTTGGAAAGTGGGGCTAACACCAGTAACCCTTCTCACAGGGGCAGAGTTGAGTATAGGAGGTATGTCTACACTGCAGTTACATACTCATGGCTGGCCTGTGCCAGCTGACTCGGGCTCACAGGGCTTGGGATAAGGAGTTATTTAATTGCAGTGTAGACATCTGAACTTGGGCTGCAGCCTGAGCTCTGGGACCCTCCACATCACAGGGTCCCCAAGCCCAGGTGTCTACACTGCAATTAAACAGCCTTGCAGCCCAAGCCCCACAAGCCCAAGTCAGCTGGCACAGGCCAGCCGCGGGTCTTTAATTGCAGTGTAGACATACCCTTAGTAGTTACTGTTCAGTGTTTTTAAAATGTAAAATCGTAGATATTTTATTTATCGTTATAATAACCAGTATCATTTATGCTGGAGTCTGAAAAATTATCTCCAGTGGCCACGTCTGCTAAATTATATAGGGCTAATAAAGCGAATGTAACTGTTGCCATGGTTATCTGAAACTTCTAACGTTCTATTTGCAGCACGACTTGTAAGCAGGGGGAAGGATACATGATAATTCTTCTTCAAAATCTCTGCCCATGAAGAAAATCTATCCAACCAGGGCATGTACATAGCGGTAATGAACTTCACTCAGTCACAGTAAAATCAGTGTCCCTGTTCTGTGTTCTAGCCACTGGATCTCACTGCCTCAGCAACAGTGCTTTTCTACAGGATGATATATGGCATATTAGTAGTAATGAGATAAAATTCAGCATGGGTGTAGACAATGGGGCAGGAGGGCAGGGGAGGGGGGGGAAGAGTGTGTGCTGTGGATGGCTTTAGGCCTCCCAAAATGTAGGGATTACGTTCATAAATAAAAGGAAACACTACATCTGGAACAGAAGTTAATTTATCTCACTTGATTAAAAGAGGACAAATGTAGTTATGGTACAAAAACTACACCTGGAAGCAATATTAAACAGCTATTATTTTATTACTTGTTAACTCTAGCCTTCCCAAATAAAAAAAAAAAAGTTGTCTATAGGCCCCTGTTCAGGAGTGGTGAATCTCTATGATGACCAAATGGAAGGGTGAACTGATTCTGATAAAATAAGAACTGATGCAAATCACAGACTGAGCCAGAATGGTTTTCAAATCTTGGGAAAGATTCAGGGCTGAAAGTAACAAAGTAACTTACTTAACAGCACACTGGAGCCCTGAGCAGGGGGCAGGGCCTCAAACGGAGGGGGCATGACCTCAACCAGAAGGGGCGGGGCCTTTTGAGCCACAGGATTTAAAGGGCCCTGGGCTTCAGCTGCTATGCTCGGGGGCGATTTAAAGGGCCCGGGGCTCCCGGCCACCAGTACTGCAGTGGAGCCCCGGGCCCTTTAAATCGCCACCTAAGCCCTGCTGCCAGAGCCCCAGAGTAGCAGCAGCCGCTGGGGGCTCAGGCGGTGATTTAAAGGGCCAGGGACTCCACTGCAGTACTGGTGGCCGGGAGCCCCGGACCCTTTAAATGGCCCCAGAGCCTAGCAGCTGGAGCCCAGGGCCCTTTAAATTGCCGAAGGAGCTGCAGGGCTCCCAGCTGCCGCTGCTATTCCAGGGCTCTGGTAGCAGGGCTCAGGCGGCGATTTAAAGGGCCCAGGCTGCCACTACCGCCCCCGACCCTTTAAATTGTCGCCTGAGCCCTGCTGCCAGAGCCCTGGGGTAGTGGCGGCGGGGCTCCGGCAGTGACTTAAAGGGCCAGGGGCTCCCAGCCACCACTACTGCAGCAGGGCCCCGGACCCTTTAAATCACTGCCGGAGCACCAGGGATCCCAGTCACCTCTGGCAGCGGGGCTCTGGTGGCAATTTAAAGGGCCCAGGGCTCCAGCTATGGCGTACCAGGGCATACCAGCTTACTTTCACCTCTGGAAAGATTCAAACTGGTTATCATTCAGAACTGCAAAGAGAAGTGCAGAATTACTGATAAATAGCCTGCTCTCGTGGGCTAACTGGAGAAGTACTAAAAAACTTGGTCATATGGGAATTCCACCTCAAAAAGACAGTTACCTTTTCCGTAACTGGTGTTGCTCATGTCTATTCCACAATAGGTGCGAGTGCTCACCACGTGCACTGGTACCCAAAGTTTTTCCCCTAGCAGTACCCATAATGGAGCGCTCTAGTGACCCCTGGAGTGGCGCCTCCAGGGCGCAGTATAAAGGGTGCTGCGTGTTCCCCCAGCCCTCAGTTCCTTCTTGCCAGACAACACCAACAGAAGGGAAGGAGGGCGGGATGTGGAATTGACATGAGAAGCACATCTTGAAGAACACCAGTTACAGAAAAGTTAACTGTCTTTTCTTCTTCGAGTCATTGCTCATGTGTATTCCACAATAGGTGATTCCAAGCTATATCTGTTGGAGGTGGGAAGGATTCACAAACTCTCAGGATGGAGAATGGCCCTGCCGAACCCGGCATCCTCCCTCGTCTGAGAGACAATCGCATAATGCTGAGCGAACATGTGAACTGAAGACCACGTGGCAGCTCTACAAATGTCCTGAAGGGGGACATGGGCCAAAAAGGCAGCCAACGAGGCCTGCACCCTGGTTGAGTGCGCCCTCACAATTGGTGGTGGAGGGATTCCTGCCAGGTCATAACAGGTACAGATACACAAGGTGATCCAGTTGGAGAGCCGCTGAATGGAGATTAGCCAACCTTTCATCCCTCGGCCGGGGCGATGAACAATTGCAAGGACTTTCTGAATGGCTTAGTCTGGTCCAGGTAAAAAGCCAGAGTCTGTCTCACATCGAGCGTGGGGAGGCGGCGCTCCTCACCAGGCGCATAGGGCTTGGGGCAGAGGACCAGCGGAAAAATGTCTTGACCCACATGATAGGCGGAGACCACCTTCGGGAGGATGTGGGTGGAGCTGGACCTTATCTTTATGAAAAACTGTGTATGAGGGCTCGGAGTTTAGGGTCCTGAGTTCCGAGACCTGCCTAGCCGATGTGATCGCAATCAGGAAGGCCACCTTCCACGAGAGGTGTGACCAAAAGCATGTGGCTAGCGGCTCAAATGGGGGCCCTGAGAGACAGGCCAACACCAGGTTTAGGTCCCACTGCAGGACTGGGGGCCTAACATATGGGAAGAGACGATCCAACCCCTTAAGGAATCGGCCAGTCATTGCATGGGAGAATACCGTGTGGCCCTGCAGCAGCGGATGGAAGGCTGATATGACCGCGAGGTGCACCTTGACTGACAAGGGCGCCAGGCTCTGGGCTCTAAGGTGAAGGAGATAGTCCAGAATAAGCTGTATCGGGGTGGCCACCAGGGAAACGCCCTGCTTGTCTGCCCATCTGGAAAACCGAGACCACTTTGCCAAGTAGGCTCGGCGTGTGGAGGGTCGCCTGCTTTCTAGGAAGACGCGCTGAATCCCTTCTGAACACGTCCTTTCCTCCCGACCTAACCATTGAGCAGCCACGCTGTAAGGTGGAGTGCCGCTAGGTTGGGCTGGAGGAGGCAGCCCTGGTCCTGGGAGAGCAGGTCCAGAGGGGATGGCAATGGCCACAGCGGGATGACCACCAGGCCCGTGAGGGTCCCGTACTATGCTGCCTGGGCCATGCTGGGTCAATCAGAAGGACCCGGGCCTTGTCCATCTTTATGTATCCAGGACCTTGTCGATTAGTAGGACAGGGGAAAGGCACAGAGAAACTAGCTTGACCAGGACAGGAGGAAGGCACTGGAGATAGCATCCCATCCCAGCCCCTCCCCGGAGCAGAACCGGGTCACCTGGGCAGTTCCCCACACTTGGAAAAGTCTGTGCACCACCTCTGGGTGGAGAGACCACTCGCACTGAGTGGAGAGGTCCCTGCTCAAGCGATCTGCCCACGCATTCCGGATGCCTGGCAGATGGAAGGCCTGTAGGCAAATGTTGTGGGCTATACAAAAGGCCCACAGCCTGAGCGCTTTGCGGCAGAGGATCGGGCCCCACCTTGCCTGTTGATGTAGAACATGGAAGCCGTGTTGTCCGTGAGGACCCTCACCACCCAGCCCTCCAGATGTGAGCAGAAGGCCATGCACGCCAGCCATAGTGCCCTGAGCTTCTTGACGTTTATGTGGAGGGTCAGATCATGAGCCGACCACAAACCTTGGGTCTGAACATTCCCCACATTCCCCATCCCAGGTCCGATGCGTCGGACACCAGTTCCAGCGACAAGGTCCTGCCCCTGAACAGAACCCCTTGGAGCATGTTTCTTGGGGAAGACCACCACTGTAGGGAGATGATCACTGACTCAGGCACCGTGAGAACTTTGTCCATCCTGTCCCTGGTCTGGGAGAACTCCGAGGCCAACCAGAGCTGGAGGGGCCTCATCCTGAGTCTGGAGTGACGGACCACATACGTGCACACCAACATGTGACTCAAGAGCTGAAGGCACGCTCTGGCTGTTGTCACCGGAAATCTTGTGACCATGTTGATGAGTCCCTTCAGGGTCTCGAACCTGTCCGCTGGGAGGGAGGCTCTGGTTGACGAGGCGTCAGGACTGCCCTGATAAACTCTATGCGTTGTACCAGGACTAACATGGACTTGGTGTTGTTTACCAACAGGCCCGAAGTGGTGTACGTGGACAGAAGGAGCACCACGTGATCCCACACCTGTGACCAGGAGCTGCCCTTGACCAACCAGTTGTCCAGATAGGAAAAGATCTGGACCCCCCTGAGGTAGGCTGCCACCACCAACATACATTTCGTGAATACCCTGGGGACAGGCCAAATGGGAGGACCGTAAATTGGTAGTGTTCCTGACCCACCGTGAAACGGAGGAAGCGTCTGTGCCCCTCAAATATATAAATGTGGAAGTACGCATCCTGCAGATCGAGTGCGGTGTACCAGTCCCTGGGATCCAGGGAGGGGATGATGGAGGCCAGGGAGACCATGTGGAACTTGAGCTTCACCATGTATTGGTTCAGGCCTCGCAGCTCCAAGATGGGCCTGAGCCCCACTTTGGCCTTCAGGATAAGGAAATAGCGGAAGTAGTACCCTTGCCTTTGAACTCCCCCAGGACCGCTTCCACAGCTCCTAGGCCCAGGAGCCGCCCCACCTCCTGCTTGAGCAGAGCCTCGTGCAAGAGGTCCCCCAGGAGGGACAAGGGACAGGGATTGGTTGGGCGAGGAGAAAGTAAACTGGAGGATATAGCTCCAGGAAATGGTGTTGAGGACCCATCGGTCCGAGGTCAGCCATGACCACTCTGGGAGGAAAAGTGCACAACCGATTGGAGAAACGAAGCTTTATTGAGTGCGGATCCCTGATAAGAACTGGCAGGGCACCCCCGAGGCATCCCGTCAAAACTGTCTTTTCCCCCCTTGCTTGCTCTTGGAGGACCCAGACTGGGGGCAGGCCGAGACTGCCTCTGTGGGCGCCTCTTACAGTCCTGCGACTTCTTATAAGCGATCTCATGTTTTGAATGGGTGGCCTGAGCGGGAGTCTGCTGCAGCTTGTATTTAGGTTTAGCCAGAGCCAGAACATAGAGACCCAGAGTCTGGAGAGTTGTGCAGTATTCTTTCAGGCCATGCAGCTTTGTATCTGTTTGTTCCTCAAACAGAGCTTTGCCATCAAATGAGAGATCCTGCAGGGAGGTCTGCGCCTCGCTGGACAGCCCAGAGAGCAGGAGCCATGACGCCCTTCTCATGGACATCGTGAGGCTGTGGGCCATGCGGCCATGTCTGCTGCATCTGAAGCTGCCTGCAGGGTTGCCCTGGCAGCTGCTGTACACTCCTCCACCGGCGCTTTGAACTCCTTCCTGTTGCGCTCCTGGAGGGCGTCCTCGAAGTTGGGCAGGGAGCCCCACAGATTGAACTCATACTGGCCCAGGAGAGCCTGGTGGTTCGTCACCCATAACTGGAAGCTCAAGGACGAATAAATTTTTCTTCCAAATGAGTCAAGCATCCTTGAATCTTTATTTTTTGGGGTAGGGGCTGGTTGGCCCTGCCATTCCCTGTGGTTGACCAACTCAACCACCAGGAAGTTAGGAGCAGGGTGTGTGTATAAGTATTCATGCCCCTTGGGGGGTACAAAATACTTGTGTTCCGCTTTCTTAGAGATGGGGGCCAATGAGACCGGGGTTTGCCACAGGGCATTTGAAATTTTCGCCACCCCTTCGTGGAGAGGCAAGGCCACCCTGCCTGGTGCCAAGGAGAACAGTACATTAAACAGGGAGTCCGAGGGCTCCTCCATCTCCTCTGCTTGGAGGTGGGGGCTTGATGCCACCCTTAAGAGTTCTTGGTGGGCCCTAAAGTCATCCTGTGGGAAGGAGGAGCCGTAATTGCCTCGGGTGAGGAGGCCAGCACAGTACTGTGTGTCCCCACCGGCACTGGAGGGTCCACCACCTGGTTGGTCTTCGGGCATGGTGCCAAGGATGTACGTCCCACCAACTCCTTCCTCGGAGGTCTGGAGAGGGAGGCCGATGGTCCTTCTGAGGCTCCGGCCACCAAGTGAGCCCCTCCATGGGCTGTGTCTGCGGCCACAGTGCCCACTGGTACCATTGGGCCAGCCATGGGGCCCAGTGCCACTGCACCTGCTGTGGCACCAGCGGAGCCGGCTATTCGGCTTGGCCCATCGATGGATGACTACGAAGAGAAGCCGGGCTGACATATGACCTGCTGCTGTCCCTGAACCAGGAGGAGCGGCAGCGCCGGGAGCGATGCCGACCACGGGACCATGATTCCAATGTGGAGGATCAGTACCTTCAGTAACAGCTGCTCTGCAATCAGCTCCGGCGGGCAGACCCGCGATGGCCAGAGACTGGCAATCGCCGCCTGGGGCTGCGGAGGCAGTGCCGTGGTGGGGTCCTGGAGCGGGACAACATCTGGGAACGACATCAACATTCGTGCCATGACCAGCTGGAATAGCCCCTCCGAGACGAGGACCTTTGACATCGTCTGCCTCAGTCCTGTCGGTGTTCGCTCCTCGAAGCAGAGCGGTGCCGAGAGTCTTGGTCAGACAGAACCCAACCAGACAACCTGGTAGGCGTCGAGGGCGATCCACGTGGACTTTTCCCTGAACGGACGCTGGGCGGCAAACGGCATCAGGAACGTTCCCTTGACCAAGACTGTTACCGAGCCAGGGGTGACTGCAGAGATCCCAGAGGTGGTTTGCCTCTGAAGCGTGGGGCCAACATTGGTGGTGCTCCTGGTACCGGCATGGACATAGTATCCCGGGCCACCTGCAGGGCCTCCAGTGTGGAGGGCATCCAGACATCTGGGGAGGCCTGCTCCGAATGTGCCAGGCTACTGAGCTCAACCTGAGAAGGAGGCCTAGAGGCTGGTGTGGATTGAGGACTTCCCAACATGGGTCTAGCCTCTGTCCCGGGTTTACTCCGGCGCCGCGGTGAAGGCGGCCTCTTCCTAGCCTTCTTGTCGTGTCCCGTGGACAGGGAGCGGTGCCGACTAGTTGATGGCACCGAAGGGTCGTCGCGCACTGACACCGCGATGCCCGGTGACATAAGAACATAAGAATGGCCATACTGGCTCAGACCAAAGGTCCATCCAGCCCAGTACCCTGTCTACCAACAGTGACCAATGCCAGGTGTCTATTCTGGGTACTTCATAACATAAGTGCATCCCAAGCAAAAGAATCACAACCCAGAAACCAGATGTATTAAGAAAAGTAAACTGCTGGACTTTACAAAAACTAGACAAGCCATTTACAACACACACCTTGCTTCTCTACAGAGGAAAAAGGACACTAAACTTCTACATGCCACAAGGGGCCACAACAGTGGTTCCCTTAACTCACCCAACAATATTGTTAATCTATCCAGCTATACTGTTAGCTGACAGAAGAGTCTGTCCTATCTCAGGGCCTCTCCTTCTGCCCTGTCACCCCCACGAACACGATACAGTTGTGTGGTGACCTAGATTCCTACTTTCGATGTCTCCAATTCAAGGAATATTTCCAACACACCACTGAACAGTACACTAACCCACAGAAATCTTCTTACCAATGCTACAAAAAGAAGGATTCTGCATGGACTCCTCCTGAAGGTCAAAACAACTGACTGGATTTCTATATAGGAGTGCTTCCACCAACATGCACAAGCTGAAATTGTGGAAAAGCAGCATTACTTCCCCCATAACCTCAGCTGTGCAGAACACAACACCATCCACAGCCTCAGAAATAACACTGACATCATAATCAAAAAGGTTGACAAAGAAGGTGCTGTTGTCATCATGAACAGATCGGAATATGAATGAGAGGCTGCTACACAACTCTCTGACACCACATTCTACAGGCCATTACCCTCTGATCCCACTGATGATTACCAAAAGAAACTAAACCATCTGCTCAAGAAACTCCCTGAAGAAGCACAGGAACAAATCTACACAGACACATCCCTGGAGCCCCGACCAGGGGTATTCTATCTGCTACACAAAATCCATAAACCTGGGAATCCTGGATGCCCCATCATCTCAGGCATTGGCACCCTGACAGCAGGATTGTCTGGATATGTAGACTCTCCCCTCAGGCCCTACGCTTCCAGCACTCCCAGCTATCTTTGAGACATCATTGGCTTCCTGAGGAAACTACAATCTTTTGATGATCTTCCAGAAAACACCATCCTAACCACTATGGATGTAGAAGCCCTCTACACCAACATTCCTCACAAAGATGGACTACAAGCCATCAGGAACAGTATCCCTGATAATGTCACAGCAAACCTGGTGGCTGAACTTTGTGACTTTATCCTCACCCACAACTATTTCAGATTTGGGGACAATTTATACCTTCAAGTCAGCAGGACTGCTATGTGTACCTGTATGGCCCAACAGTATACCAACATTTTTATGGCTGACTTAGAACAACATTTCCTCAGCTCTCGTCCCCTAATGCCCCATCTCTACTTGCGCTACATTGATGACATTCTCATCATCTGGACCCATGGGAAGGAGGCCCTTGAGGAATTCCTCCAGGATTTCAACAATTTCCACCCCACCATCAATCTCAGCCTGGACTAGTCCACACAAGACAGCCACTTCCTCGACACTACTGTGCTAATAAACGATAGTCACATAAACACCACCCTATGCCGGAAACCTACTGACCACTATACCTACATGCCTCCAGCTTTCATCCAGACCGCATAGCATGATCCATTGTCTACAGCCAATCTTTAAGATACACCTGCATTTGCTCCAATCCCTCACACAGACAAACACCTACAGGATCTCTATCAAGCATTCTTAAAACTGCAATACCGACCTGGTGAAGTGAAGAAATAGATTGACAGAGCCAGAAGGGTACCCAGAAGTCACCTACTACAAAACAGGCCCAAAAAAGAAAGTAACAGAACACCACTAGCCGTCATCTACAGCCCCCAAGTAAAACCTCTCCAGCGCATCATCTACAACCTATCATGAAGGACGATCCCTCACTCTCACAGACCTTGGAAGACAGGCCAGTCCTCACTTACAGACAGACCCCCAACCTGAAGCAAATACTCACCAGCAACTACACACCACACAACAAAAACACTAACCCAGAAACCAAACCCTGCAACAAACCCTGGCACCAAGTACGTCCGCATATCTATTCAAGGGACACCATCATAGGACCTAATCACATCAGCCACACCATCAGAGGCTCATTCACCTGCACATCTACCAATGTGATATATGCCATCATGTGCCAGCAATGCCTCTCTGCCATGTACATTGGCCAAACCGGACAGTCTCTACGCAAAAAAATAAATGGACACAAATCTCACATAAGGAATAACAACATTCAAAAACCAGTAGTGGCAGTTCAACAAAAAAAATTCAAAAACAGACTCCAGCGAGAAACTGCAGAACTAGAATTAATTTGCAAACTGGACACCATCAAATTAGGCCTGAATAGAGACTGGGAGTGGATGAGTCATTACAGAAACTTAATCAATTTGTTAGTCTCTAAGGTGCCACAACTACTCCTCTTGTTTTTACAAAAACAAATTTCCCCTTGTTATATACTCACACTTTCTTGTCAACAGTTTGAAATGGGCCACCTTGTTTACATTGGCCTCATTAACACTACCAAAGTGATTTCCACTCCTTGTCAACTGTTGAGAATTGCCTATTTCCAACTTAAATTTAATTGGCTCGTTAGCACAGACCCTCCACCCATTTGGTAAGGCAACTCCCATCTTTTCATATGCTGTGTATTTATACACAGGCCAGACTAAGCTGTGAGGTAAATGTTGGTGTAAGGACTATGTTGGGAGTAAGGTGTTCAGAAAATTGGAGTAAGTGGGAGTGCAGTGATCAGATGGGATGAAGAAAATATCGGGAAATATTGGGGAGTCCTGCTGGCACAGAGAAGGGGAAAAAAAGCAAAAACGGAGTCCTGGAGTCCCGCCAGCAGAGGGGGCGGGGGTGGGGGGAGAAAGAAAAAAACCAGAGTCCGGCCGGCAGAGTGGAGGGGGGGGAGGGGAAAAAAAGAGAAGAAAAAAAACGGAGTCCCGGAGTCCCGCCGGCAGAGAGATAGAGAGAGAGAGGGGGGAAAGAAAGGCGGAGTCCCGCCTGCAGAACAAAAAAAAAAAAAAAAGAAACAGGAGTGCGAAATATCGGGACAAATTGCATCCCGACCAAACATTGATCAGGATGCAGGACAAACGCCTAAAAATCGGGACAGTCCCGATTTTATCGGGACGTCTGGTCACCCTACAACCGTTAGAACTAGTGCAGTTATTCCTTAGGTTCACAACAGGAAATAACACTGGTATTTTGGGGCCCACACTCCAGTTAGTTGCTTTTCTGGTATACCAGTTAGATATTTTCAGTCAGGAACAGATTTAAAAGTCTCCTTATGAACATATAGTATTAAATATGCGGAGCAAACTCACTACAGGAGAGATTACTGTGTTTTCTTGTTTCTGTACTTATATTCAAAATACTCTTTGCAATACATCTTCTGCCACTACTGTATGCTCCCTTTTCACTCCATTTTAAGCCTCGAAAAGAGTAAGGTACATCCATTTTGCAAACTTATTGCATGATAGTTTCAGGCAAGTTGTATTACGATACCACTTTACTTATTTTCCAGTGATCTTTTACTCAGCATCTCTGGCCACCATTTATATTACCAATGAATTTGGCTTTCAACTTCCAGGATATTTTCTGTTTTCTACTGAACTTATACAACAGCTGGGAGTGAGATTCTGGCAGACTCTCTCTCGATACATGATACCTTGCCTAGATTGTAGAATCCAGAAAAGCAATTGATATATCTTGACAAATAATATATACTTTACATAGTTTGCTACGTTGTCATTATGTTTGCACTACCTTTTATCTCTTGTCTTCTGGCATTCTACCACAGATCCCCACCAAACTCAGAAGTGTGGTTATACTGTAGGTAAAGGACTTGGGACAAATTAATTCACTGATGGTGCAAGTGGGTGAAACGTCACAGAAATCTGATGTAAGCTAAAAGTTTCTGAAAGTGTCATTGGTCAGCTAAGAAGCTTGACTAGCTCTAGCATCACATAAATAATGAGACACCTGCTTTGAGAACAGAATTTGATAGAGATATTGAAAAAGGAGCATCCAGTAGTGGCGGAAGATGTATATTCAAAACACTCTTTGCAATAAGCCCAGAAACAAGAAGCACAGTAATCTCTCCTCTAGTGAGTACAGGCAAAAACATTAAAGCTTTCCAAGCTTTTTCTAAAGAGTGTAGCACTTCAAGGACTTCTGAGGGTCAAATATTGTTCCCAGGCATATCCTCAGCTAAGATGTCTATTGGTGAATGTAACATACAGAAAAATCCTTTCAGAACAAAATACATTAAGCTATGATGATGATCTGTGTAATGACTAATTCATTAACAGAGGAACGTCAATATATTTTTAATATGTATTCCTATCACAGAGTACTCCTTCCCTCTGATGTTTATAATAATCAGAAGTTTTAAACTGAAATTTCTTTAGTAGTTTACCTTCCAATCACACCACACAATGGTTTCTTATAGGTGATGGGAAGTTACATTTGTTTGTTTGTTTGTTTTAAAGCACTGAAACATACTAAAAAATAGTAATGACTTTGCAAACAGAGCTAAGTGCACAAAAGGAAGGTCTATCTATCATCCTTGGCAGAGAATCACTGAACACCACATAAGCAGCAGATGAAGTGAGGAAAGCGGTGGAAAGTCCTATGGGTTGGTGTCCCACCTTCTATAGTTCTGAAAATTACATAAATCTCAATGGCCTCTCCTGAAGTTTTCGCTCTGTCTTTTACCTTTGCTACAATTCCTTAGATCACTTCTTTAATCACCCACAAGTTTTCATGGGGAAAATATCATTTTCTACTAAATTTTTCAAATTTTGATGGTAAATTTTAAACCCAAAACCAAAACAAAAATGTTACTTAAGTTTTTAATTGCTTTTTTGTTTGTTTCAGTTCTGTTTCTGAACATGGGAAAAATTGGGCTCTTGTTCAACTCCTCTCTCAAGTTTTTCCTTTTTTCTCCAGTGGGAAAAAAAAGAAAGGGGAAGCTGAGAGAAACTGGGTTTACCCAGTTTCACCTTTTCTCAATTCTTTCAACGCTTTTTCAGTGAAAAAATGTCTGAGAGTGATGGATTATCCCCCCCCCCCCCACTTAAAACCTTTTTAAAAATTCTGCATCAGTGAGGGAAAACCACTCACACTTTGTTTTACTTTTCCAACAAGAAAAGTGTGAAAACAGTTTCTTATAAGCGCGAGAAAATGCTAATCTCATTTTTTAAAAATTTGTTTCACATTCATTCACATCTTTCTAATTGGGGGAAAAAAGTAAAAGTGAGAAGATGTTCTCTCCCCCACATTCTCACATATTTCCAAGGTTTTTGCAAATAGGAGAACATTAGAGAGTAGGGGGAAAACCACTTGCTCTCCCACTTTCTCCTATGTGAAAAAAGGGAAGAAAGTTAGAAAGAGAGAGAAAGGGAACAGACCACAAAATCCAAAAACTGAAAATGAAAAAAAACTTTTCAATTTTTGAACAATGATTTTTTTTTAATTCAAAACACATTTTAAATAATTTTCATTTAGAAATTTTCCATAAAAAATTAATGAAGTATTTTATTTGAAATTTTAACAGGACTAATGCATGTTCTTTTTTCCCACCTTTATTGCTCCTCAGGGCAACGATTCTGACCCTGAGAGGTGGGAAGGTCCCAGAGCACAGCTTAAGCTGGACTGTCTACACCACAATTAGACAGCCCCGCAGCCCGAATCACCTGGCATAGGCCAGCTGCAGGTGTCTAATTGCAGCATAGACAATCACTTAGAGAGAAAGGATGGTTTCAGTGGTGAGGCACTAAACTGGAAATCAGAAAATTCCTGATGCTCCCCCTGACTCTCTGAGACACTTTAGGAAAGTCATTTAACTCCCCTGCGCCTCGGTTTTCCTATCTATAGAATGTGGATAATAGCCTATTTCACAATGAGGTACGAGGCTGAATCCATCAGCGCTTGTGAGGAAAAAACGGTTACCCACCTTTTAGTAACTGTTGTTCTTCGAGATGTGTTGTTCATGTCCATTCCAAGCAGGTGTGTGCGCACCGCGTGCACGCCAGCCGGAAGATTTTCCCCTAGCAGCGTCCGTAGGGTCGGCCCTGGCGCCCCCTGGAGTGGCGCCACTACGGCGCCCTATAAAGGGGCCCACCGACCCTCCACCCCCTCAGTTCCTTCTTGCCGGCACTCCGACAGAGGGGTAGGAGGGTGGGTATTGGAATGGACATGAACAACACATCTCGAAGAACAACAGTTACTAAAAGGTGGGTAACCGTTTTTTCTTCTTCTTCGAGTGGTTGTTCATGTCCATTTCAAGCAGGTGACTCACAAGCCTAAACCTAGGTGGTGGGGTCGGAGTTCACTGCTGACTGGAGTACTGCACAGCCGAAGGCTGCATCATCCCTAGCCTGGTGCGTGATTGCATAGTGCGATGAGAACGTCTGGATGGAGGACCACGTGGCCACTCTACAAATCTCCTGAGTCGGGATCTGAGCCAGGAATGCCACAGAGGAGGCCTGCGCCCTAGTGGTGTGGGCTGTGACTGGAGGAACAGGTGTCTTAGCTATGCGGTAGCATTCCCAGATGCAGGTCGCGATCCACAAAGAGATTCGTTGAGAGGAGACCAGGAGCCCTTTTATCCTATCCGCCACCACGACGAAGAGCTGAGTCGAGCGTCTGAACGGCTTGGTACGCTCGATGTAAAAGGCCAAGGCCCCGCGGACATCCAGGGAATGTAACCTCCGCTCCTCACTGGAAGAGTGAGGTTTCGGATAAAACACCGGGAGAAAGATATCTTGTCCCATATGGAACTGTGAGACGACCTTGGGGAGGAAGGCCGGGTGAGGTCTAATTTGGACCGTGTCCTTAAAGAAGACAGTGTACGAGGGCTCGGATGTTAACGCCCTGAGCTCCGACACCCTCCTGGCCGAGGTGATCACCACCAGGAAGGCGGTCTTATACGACAGGTACAACAGGGAGCACAAAGCCAGAGGCTCAAAGGGAGGTCCCGAGAGGGCGGAGAGGACCAGATTCAGGTCTCAGGCAGGAGCCGGCTGACGAACATGCGGAAATAGCCTGTCCATACTGTTGTGTATTTGGTTGTCATGGTTTTGTTGCTATGGCAACTGAGTTAGATTATTATGGGTTAGCTCAACCGGTTGCAACCGGTTGAGGAGCTCTCTGTATATATGTAAATAAAATGGAGGTTTTGGTTAGCTGCCTGCTCTCTGGCCTCAAGTGATTGCTTCCTACACCGGCTGCCCCAAGGATATAACACTGGCGACGAGGGTGAGACTCCGGTGCTGCTCCAGTAACAGAAGGAAGTAGAAGTTAAGGTAAAGAACAAACAAAAAAAAAAGCTGCTTGTTGCACTGACTGTGAAAGTGAAACTAAAAATCATGGCTACTCTGACCAGGCCCCTGGAGCCTTTTGATGAGAATACAGAGCAGTGGCATGTGTATACTGAGCGTTTTGAGCTTTTTGGTATTGCAAATGACATTACAGAAGCGAAGAAGGTGCCAATATTCTTAACTGTTGTAGGGGCTAAAACCTACTCTCTGCTACGCAGCTTACTACACCCTGTTAAGCCTGAGACTAAATCTTACAGTGACATTGTGGAAATCCTGGGGTCTCATTTCTCCCCAAAACCACTGGTAATTGCTGAAAGATATAGGTTCCACAAAAGAGACCAAAAGGAAGATGAAACAGTTGTACAATTTGTAGCCATTTTAAAAAAGCTAGCAGAACACTGTGAATTTAAAGAAATGTTACATGATGCCCTGCGTGACAGGTTAGTGTGTGGCCTGTACAGTGAAGCTATACGGAAGCGCCTACTGACAGAGGCTCAGCTTACCTTACAGAAGGCTGTTGATATTGCTGTCTCCATGGAACTGGCTACAAAGGAGGCACAATACATCGGTGCATCCCCTAGGGTGCAAAAAGTGTCACAAGAACCAACCCACAAAACTGTGCAGAGTCAAGAATGTTACCGCTGTGGTAAGCCGGGTCACCAGGCATCAGAATGCTGGTGTAAGGACCTGGTGTGTCGACACTGTGGCAAAAAGGGACACATTGAGTGTGCCTGTAAACAAAAGAAAAAGAGGCCTGTGGTCTGGCCGACAAAAAGAGGAACCCTGCATACCCTAGAGCAGACCCAGGATGATCAAGGTGACACCTCATCGCAAGAGGAAGTGCCACTGCATGTTTTGTCTTTGGCAATGGGCTCACATGAATACTGGGTAACCCCGTTATTGGATGGCAAACGTATACGCATGGAACTGGACACCGGTGCAGCCGTCTCACTGATCTCCGAGACTGTGTATAAAGAAAAGCTACAGCATCTTCCGCTTAAGGCAACAAAAACTGTTCTGAAGACGTATACGGGAGAAGCTGTGCCTATGCTGGGCACTATTGATGTTAAGGTGGAGCTCAATGGACAGGTGGCTAAATTGCCACTGTTTGTGGTGAGAGGTAACTACCCAGCCTTAATGGGTAGGTCTTGGCTTGGGAAGATTCAACTGAACTGGGCAGAAGTGCACCGGATGACTAAAGAAGAAACCAGTCTAACCCCTATACTAAGGAAACATGCTGCTGTTTTTGGAGATGATTTGGGAAGTATGAAGGGAATCACTGTGACATTGAACATTAAACCTTGCAGTCCACCAAAATATCTGAAAGCCCGAACTGTGCCATATGCCATCAGGCCAAAAGTTGAAGCAGACCTGGAGCGCCTGGTCACCAATGGAGTCCTAATACCAGTTACCCATAGCTCATGGCCCACTCCTATCGTTCCAATCGTGAAGAAAGATGGCTCTCTCCGGATTTGCGGTGATTTTAAAGTCACTGTCAACCCAGTGTTGTGTGCAGAGCAATACCCGCTTCCCCGCATCGATGACCTCTTCGCAGGCCTGGCTGGGGGACAAAAGTTCAGTAAGATTGATCTGCTGAAACCTTCTGAACCCCGACAAATTGTGCAACATCAGCAGCAATATCAAGTCATCAGACGGGCACCCAGAGCAAAAGACCGAACCTTTAGCCCGGGACAGCCAGTTTTGGCTCAGAATTATACTTCCAGAGCTAAATGGGTTCCGGCCACAGTCATCACTCAAACAGGACCTGTTTCCTACACAGTCCGGACTGCAGAGAATCTTACCTGGCGGCGACATGTAGATCAGCTGTTGCCAGGTCATGCCAGTCCTCAGGACCCATCTGCAGTTGAGGGGTCTGACTTCACCTCTTCTGGTGAGGGATCGAATCACGAGTCACCTGTTTCTGACTGTTCTCCTCCATTACTGCTGGCGGCTGAGATACCCCTTTGCCCAGCACGAGCTGATACCACCTCCTCACCTGTTCGTGCTGCGGACCCTGAGCCCCTAGTGCTTTCGGGTGCAATAACACCAGTAGTTCGCCGTAATCCACCTAGAGACAGAAGGCCTCCTCATCGGCTGGATCTTTAGCTAGGGCGAACCCACGGTTATGGGGCAAAATAATCCCCAGGGTTTAGCCGGGAATGGAGGCAGTCTACCCTCCTTCTCTAGTCTAGTGTGTGTTTTATTTAGGGTATGTTCTTATTAGGGGGGGAGGAATATGTTGTGTATTTGGTTGTCATGGTTTTGTTGCTATGGCAACTGAGTTAGATTATTATGGGTTAGCTCAACCGGTTGCAACCGGTTGAGGAGCTCTCTGTATATATGTAAATAAAATGGAGGTTTTGGTTAGCTGCCTGCTCTCTGGCCTCAAGTGATTGCTTCCTACACCGGCTGCCCCAAGGATATAACACATACCCTTGAGGAAACGCCCGACCAGTGGGTTCGCAAACACCGAGGTACCCCCCTCTCCCGGATGGAAAGCTGAGATGGCTGCCAAGTGAACACGAATCGAGGAGAGGGAGAGGCCCAGTTGTCTGAGGTGGAGCAAATAGTCTAGGACAATGGGGATTGGGACCCCCAAGTGGATTGTGACCTCGCTGACCCGACCATATTGAGAAGCGCTTCCATTTGGCCAGGTAGGTGGCCCTAGTTGATGGTTTCCTACTACCGAGCAGCATCTATCTGACCTGCTGGGCGCACTGCATCTCCACCAGGTTCAGCCATGGAGCATCCAGGCTGTGAGGTGGAGAGATTCCAGGTTCGGGTGGCGGAGGGAGCCCCAGTCCTGCGTGATCAGGTCCGGGAGCAGGGGCAGCATTAGGGGCGCCTGAACGGACATGTGCAGGAGCGAAGTGTAAGAGGACCTGGGGGGAGCAGCACCCGGTGCCGTTGGAGAGTGATGCTGAGGCAGCAGAGAGTCTCTTATCTGGTCCGGTGCTGCCCTAGCGGCGTGGTGCAGGGAGGGAGGCGACAGCATGGCCGGCTTGCCCCTCGTTTGTATTGGGGGACGGGCCTTGGAAGGCAACCAGTTCCGGGAGTCCCATCAAGTCTGAGGCCGCTTCGAATGCCTCCAGTGTCGAAGGGAGGCGCAAGTCTCCGCTGAGGTCCGGGGATCTAGGCCGGTCCGGACTCGACCACCCTCTCTGTGGTGCGGGAGTCAACGGAGCAACCGAGGGCTGTAGCCCAGCCTGTCCGCTTGCACCCGCGGACGGCGTCGGCCTCTGGGAGTCCTGGTGGGGTGACCGTTCCCTCACCGGCTTCCTCTTTTTAGCAGGCACTGGAGACGGTGAGCGGTGCCGCACTAAGGCCGACTTCCTATGACCCGACTCTGTTTGGTGCCAGGTCTTAGATGACTTGGGCTGGGCCCTAAGTCCAGATGCCGGTGCCGGGGCACTCCACACCGAGGAAGACGTGCTGGGCACCACCTCGGGCGCTTCCGGGTCCGAGGGTGGCCGCAGGGCAGCCTCCATCAGGAGGACTCTAAGTCTTTGAACTCTGTCTTTGAGAGTTCTCGGGCGGAAGCCCCTGCAGATAGCCACCAAAAGGACCGGTGCTCTCTCTTCAAGGCACCTCAAACAAGCAGAGTGCGGGTCACTCTTGGGCATGAATTTCCCGCAGTCCTTGCAGAGTTTAAATCCGGGGGACCCGGGCATGCCCCAACGGGCGATGAAAACATGGGGGGGACCCCCCAACTACCAAGAACTATATACAAATGACCTAAGTAAACTATATACACGGACTATACACGAGGATAGGACACTGCTAACTTGCTACGCAAGAGAAGTTCCAGCTAGCTGTCACCGGCGGTAAGAAGGAACTGAGGGGGTGGAGGGTCGGCGGGCCCCTTTATAGGGCGACGTAGTGGCACCACTCCAGGGGGCACCAGGGCCGACCCTACGGATGCTGCTAGGGGAAAATCTTCCGGCTGGCGTGCACACGGCGTGCACACACCTGCTTGGAATGGACATGAACAACCACTCGAAGAACTCCTCATATATGACCATCAGGTATGTACCTCCACACAAGTGTACCTCACATGGCTGTAGCTCCCAGTAAAGACAATGTACCTGAAGCCACAACTGAACCATTGTTGCATTCTTCTGACTGGCAGTTCTGTACCATCTGCTAGGTTTTCAAGTATAAAGTAGAGCGGAGTCCAATGCCTGTTTTTGTTTTTATTTTAATTTTTGTATTTAAGGGCTGACCACTCTTTATCCAGCTATGGATAAGTGAGGTTCTGTATGTATTTCCCCTGTTCCTATGCCAAAGGAGACTGTGTGTGTGTTCTGATCAGTTTTGAAGGGCAGACTACTTGCTTTCTATCTCAGAAGTAACATATCCTGTTCTCTTATAATTTGGGATGACACAGAGGTCATTTGTTTTTTGCAAATGAAATTGGCAGAAGCTCCCGGGTTCAAGTCTCCCAATGTCATCTCCAGGACTCTACATACTACCATAACGCTGACCAACATTGGGAATAACATAAGCATATGACGAACAAGTGACTCCCCTGCACTAAAGCATCACAAAACATTAATTTAATGGATGTTTCCCTTGTCTCTGTGAACATATTTACTTCCTTGGCTATGCCATCTGCTCAATCGGCTCCTAGTTTATGATTGTTTCTATGGGCCAGATCCTACTCCCATTCAAAGCAATCAGACTTTTACCACTGACTTGAATGATCAGGATCAAACCTTAAGGTTCTGATTTATCATGCTTGTTAAGCATAGGCCTAGCTTTAACTTGCTGCTTAATGTGGAATAGTTGAGTTTTCTAAACACCAGGTCTTTAATATGCAATCAAAACCTTTTCCCTGCAAAGCAAAGAGAACATCCCTGCTGCACACTTCCAGTCAGCTGGGAAAAGTGGTGATCCTTCTGAAAGCCAAACACTGTTGTACATTTAGCAACTCCTGCAAAAAGGGAAAAGCCACATTTTTTCCCTCCCTCCAGTTGTCTTGCCTCTGATTTTCACGCAAATGCAGCGTTTCTCAACGCAGAAAACGCTTCACTGACCGTAGTCACCCACTGGCCGATTCTCTCATTCCATGTATGCCTCATAAAAGAAATTCTGCAGAACAGTTCCTCCACTGGGGGTCCACTCTGCACCTTTTACCTCCATTCCCCACCTCTCACCCCTCCATAAGCAAAGAAGAACAATGTTATCTTTGTTTCACAGATGTGCTTCAGGGATCAGGCAACAACAAAATGTTCCCAACCAGCAAAGTAGAAGCATAATTCTGCATCTTGTCAAAAGAAGACTTGGTGCACAGCTCTGGGATTCCTTAATAATCTAACTTTCAACAATATCTTTCTTGTTCAACGTTTTACACACAGCAAGCTTCATATGCGCTGCCTGCCCTACTTAAAACAATAAGCACAGCAGAGCTGCAGCTAACCCAATGTGTTATCCCATTCCTGCCTAGAGTGAGGCTGGCACTGCTTTCTTCAAAATGGTTCCAAGCTCACTAGAACTAGTAGTTCACTGTTGCCAATGGCATTTTCTGCCAAATATAGACGCAGTGCTGGCTGACAGATGGGGACTGGGGGTGGGAGGCTGAGAAGTAAACAGCTCATCACTGAGATTCCAGCAGCAGAAAATAACTATCGGGAAGTACTGGGAGAGAAAGGTGTGACAGAATCCCCACAGTACTGCTTATGCTGTGTGGTAAGTACTGTAGATAAAGAGATACACAGCAGAGAACTACTCCAATATGTTATCATTTCAGGAGTGTTGAATATTCCATAGACGTTAGCACAATTATCATCATTTGTATTACAATAGCGCCTACAGTTCTCAACTAGGCTTGCGGCCCCACTGTGCTACCACTTTAGAAACGCATAGTAAGAGATGCATACCCCAAAGGAAAGCAAGCAGTTTCAACAGGTGAAATTCTCTCCTATACAGAGGCTGAGCACAAGGCCATGTTCAATATAAGTCACACTTAAAACCTACTTTGAGGTATGGCAATTGCTACATTCTCTGCTCGACTATTTGTACAATCATTCTCTCCCATTAAAATTGATCAGTTTTGCCTAAAGAAATAAGGACCCAAGGATTGTCCCATTTTTTCCATGTTTAAACATCTTTGGTTCACAAAATCCAGCCTCAGTTTTGTGAGCACAACTAATTGCAGCCCAAATTATTGCAACTTAGACCTCTAACTGCCCTACGTGGTTATACATTTAAATGTAGGCAAAAACTGAGCCTATAAAATGTAAGACTGCTTCTCAAAATCATGTATATGATATGTGCCTAACGTTCAACAGAGTTGCTGACTCTATGACCCTACATATGTATGCAGAGGAGCTCCTCTCTCGAGTCATCCTACATCAATTGTTCAAACCCTGTATGAAAAAGCAGAGAGTAATACTAACATGCTACAAAAGGAGTTGAAGTACCTGATTAAATTAGGGTCTGGTACAGGGAGGTCTTGTAAGAACGTAAGAAGAGCATCATTTGAGGAGAAAACCTAGACAGAAGTTTATGTCTGCTGGTTAATTCAGTTACCAGCAAAGCCAAAACACAGATGGAGGCAAGCTTGGACTATATAAAGTGGATGTATATTTTCTCTTCAGAGAAGGGCAACTATTGTTACTGTTTCAAAAATGACATTTTCAGACGTGTATGGTATTTGATCTATCGTATGCTAGACACTGTAAGGCAGCTACAGGGGATGCCATTAAAAAAATTCAACCTTGCCACCTATGGTAATTAAATTTACAGCATTATTTCTAGTATTTTTTTATTCTCAGTATCTAACATAAATACTGGCCTAAAGGCAAATACCACTGCATAGTATGTGTTGATTTATTTAATGGTACTAACTATGCAGAAACATACTAATAGAGCAGAATAGATCAGTGCTCCATCTTGTCCAGTACCCAATATCATCTCCTTTAGAGGAAGGTGCAAGAAATGCTGCAGTGGGTGATTATGGGTAACACATTTCCAGGGACAGATCCCTCCTAATAATAGTTAAAGGTTGGTTTATGCCAAGCAAATATCTGTCAAGAACGGTCTAGTTATTACTTAGTCCTGCCTTGAGTGCAGGGGACTGGACTAGATGACCTACTGAGGTCCTTTTCTGTCCTATACTTCTATGAGACTTTCGATCCCTTCCAAAAGTCTCTTATAAATATTGGCTATTATAACTCTGGATATTCTTGTTATATATATAAAATGTCCAATTCCATTTTGGAATCCTGTTACGTTCTTGGCCTCAATTATATCTTGTGGCAGTAAGTTCCAAAAACTACTTGTACATTGCCTGAAAACATATTTCCTTTCATCAGTATTGAATTTGCTGCATTTAATTGAATATTCCCTTGTTCTCATATTAGGAGAACGATCAGAAACATCTATGCATCCTATCTTCTTTAGACCATTCATCATTTTGTAGTCATGGATCGAGAAGCATATCTTAAATTTTACCGTGCAGAGTTAACTAAGGATCAAAACTTTCATGGAAACTACAAACACAATTCCTTGTAACTGGGATTTCTTTAAAAATCCCCAATGTAATAATTTTCTCTCAGACATAGTAATGTTCATGCTCTCTGACTTTTTAGAGTTTAAAAAATTAAATTGAAATCCTTGAGGAGCATCATTTCATAAGAAAAAAAAAAGCACAGGCGTGCTTCTATTCTGACAAGAACATTTTGTTAGTCCCAGAAGATTTATTTTTTTCTAAATTAATTTACAATTTAAAAAGATACAGATTGTTCATAAAGATACTGCTAATGGATTAAAACTAGAACGCAAATATAATTGCACAGGGCTTGATATCTTTTATGTTGGCCCTGCATCAGATCTCAGATATACATTTGTAATATCTAGAGATTCTGGCTTGGTGCTGCGATCAAACCTTTTAACTGATTCTGGGTTATTTTTTTTTATTATTATTATTACTTTATCTAGTATATGGTACAATTTCTGTTTGCTTGTTTTATTTGTTAAAACGTGGTTTAAAGATCTGAATAAGAAGTCAACTGGATCACTTAATGGATTGGTAATGAGATACAAAGCCATTCATGTCTAGATCACTGGTGCAGACGTAATCCTGGTTTGTACCAGCCAGTAGTGATTACTGTAATATCTGTTTGGGTGGATTGCGAGATATCAATTTCTCTCCATCCAGTTTCCAGTGAACAAGTGTTCACATCAGAAACTTGGCACTTTTGTTTCTAGTGTAAGATGACCTGCCAAGGACTGAGTGGATGAGGAGACTCTATAGGAGGTCCCACCAGAATAGGCCTGAGATGCATTACCAGAGCAGTAAAGGAACATTTGTGCAGCCACTGGGCCCCATGCACCCTGGCAGGGGTGAGGAAACAATTGGTTACTTAGCACGGGAGCAGCTTACTCAACTCTGGTAAACGCATGGTACCTCACCCAGATAACAGCAGTTCTAAACTCCACCGGGGCCTTCACCGGCGTTCTGCCAGGAAAGGCTACCCAAGAGATGAAAGAGATGCATAGCCTGTGTGTGCTACCTGAGCTGGCCAGCCTTGTTTGCTTTCTGATCTGTACCAGCCAGCTCTGGACTCCCCAGCTTTGAGCAGACCATTCCAACATGCACTCTGCATAATTCCAGGTGGACTTTGCACTATTGGGCTATCACCATTTGGGTTCTATTAACTTCCAGTAATCGTAATTCTGATTCATTTGCTGTACTGACCATAGCTTCTGAATGAACTGCAGGTTAACACAAAAAAATAAGCAGATTCTTCTCTGATAGATTGGGCTAAACAACAGAGCTCACTGACCAGCTGTGCAGCGTAAGTTACAGCTAGGATTTTCAAGAGGACTTAAGGGAGTTAGGCACTGTCAATGGGAGTTAGGCACCTAACTTCCTTGGGCACTTTTGAAAATCTCAGTCTACACTTACTTCATAAAGCCCCTCCTTCAATTCATTCTGGGTAACCCATGCACCAGCACTGTAAGGACAATGTTTCATAACATTTCCAGTTTAAAAGTGTCGGCTTGCTGTAGAACTTGGGAATTCTCCTAACCATCAGCATTTCACGTACAGTTAATACTAAGTTCAATTGAAAGCACTTACCCATTAGGCCTCAGGTCAGGTAGTGACCTATCCAATGGTAGGCGATCACTCAAGTAAGCATTGTAGCCATAATACTGGAATTGTTTAAGGGCAATGCGTCGGTTTTCAGGACTGAGGTCCTGGCCCCAGTGAGCAAAGAGGGATGAGTCAGTGAAAGCTTCAGCAGGATTTTCTTCCAGCTTTGGTGGAGCTTCTATAAAACAAACCAAAAAGATAGATTTTTAGATCTTTAATTCAAAACAAGCAACTAGTCATTTTCAGAGCAGTGTGAGAGGCATTATCTTAGGAATGCAACTTTATTTGCTCAGAAAACAAAACCCTGCATAGAGTATATGGTTTCAGTTTACTGCAGCTTACAACTTTCTTCAGCCACTCAACCTAGGCATTCAAGGACATTCACCAAATAATATTTTTGTCCTGTGTGGCAGCATCTGTGCATCTAAAAACTATTCCAGTGAGAGAGATTTGGAAAGGGGGAACCAACATTTTATTGGTGATATGTTTGGCATCTAAAAAGAACTGCATCATAATTAACAACGCAGCATTTTCTCCCAAGATCTAACTGCCCATTCAGTCTGTTAAACAGACCTTGTAAGACTATCTGTAATAGACCATCTGATAACTCCAGTCAGTGTTACACCTCTAGTCTCAGGGGCCACGCACAGCTAAAATTCTAACCTGACAACCATGCTTAAATATTTTCCTATTCTATTAAACACAGTATGGATGAAGGACGCAGTACCTCATGAGCCCTTGATTTGTCATAGTTAATTATTGTTTCACAAAAGAAGAGGACACCGAAAAGAGGTCTCCATTTTTCTAGAAGTCCATATAGTTTATGAACAGCCTCCCTGAAGACATTAACAAGTACCCAGCTAAATAATGATCTCATTTTTTAATATAGCTGCATTCGCAAATCATAGCTCTTCATTAATGCAAGTCAGAAACTGTCTTTCCAGAAGATTTTAATAGAGTTTTCTGATGTCTCTGTTGTGCAGTAGATTCATCAGTACTGTCTCCAGAGATGGTACAGTGTCACGCTCGACTCCTACACAATCACCTACAGATCCAAAAGGCAACTTCAACCAGCAAGATGGAAATGTGCAAAGAGAAACAGCTTGTGTAAAATGACACTCTCTACCACCTGGGATCATAACTCCCGACGTGTGTCAGGAAGCCCATCCTTTTATCTTTTTTTAACATAAATTGAGAAGATTAAGCTGTTAGCTTCCTGTGAGAAGCCCTTCTTTTTTTCCCTGACAACTCTGACAAGAGACTAATGAAGGGCTGGTTACATGCATTAGCTTCCAATCTCTGTAAATATGTAGTGTTTCTTAATCTGTCATGGCACTGTGTTACTGTTTGAGTGCTAAGATCAGCTCCATTTCACTTCAAGGATGAAAGACATGCTTAGCCCTCAGTCAAATGAGAAAACGGCTCTGACAGGCCTGCTACCAATAGATCAAGGTGATGTCAGAACAGGATACAGATTGCATGATCAAATATGACTTTGCAATGGTATTTCATTAGGAAAGATCAACTAATTCAGCTTAACAAAGAGCATCACCTGAAGAACCTGCTAATTTGAGACAGGCAGGTTAATTTTTTAACTACCAGTCCAAGAATCATAGCAACAGACAGTTGTTTCTTGACCACAACTCCCTGATCCCCACAAGTAGTTTCTACTCATTCAAATAATCCCATTAACCATAAAAGGATTACTTGTATGAGGATACCTCACATACTAAGGCCTGTTGAGGCCACAGAATTCTTCTCACAGGTCAATGGGAACTGATGAGGCTCAGCACTTCTCAGGACCGTGCACATACACCTTGATTCAGGAAAATATTTCAGTACCTGATTAACTTTAAGCACATGCTTAAGTTATTTGGTGAATAAGGGTCTTAACTAGAAAATGAGAGATGAGATCTAGACCAGAATTTATGACAGTTTAGGAAACCCTCACATTCATGGACACTAAATAAAGAGATTTGCTATTTTCTTATTCATGTGGCAAAGTTACTTCTCTAGTGCTTGGCGTCTCCTTAGCCATGGATATCAACACAAAAGGTTTTCAATACTCTCTCAGCTAAACAGACAAAATGTTATGGCTTTGCATACACAGAATTCCCATTACATTTTAATGTTCCGAACTAGGAGCTGCAGGGTTATGACCGCAAAAAAGGCAGGAATGAAAAATCATGAAAGAGGTAGGAAGACAACTAAGAGTACGGTAAACATGAATCTGCTTTTAAAAATACCAATAGCAACTTGAAAAGACCTATTTTAAGGGCCAAATCCTGCACTCAGATAAATGCTAAGCTGACAATTAAGGGCAGAAATTGGCATGATGTAAATTTTGCATTGGTGAAAGGCATTAGATACATAGCTCTGTTGGTGCCATTAGGCATATCCCTAGATAATTCAGGAGGGTAGAAAACCACAGTATTAATGAAGTTTTTCTGTACTAGGCCTGAATTGAACCAAAGTTATTTTATGCTGGTCTAAGAGTCCCTTTATGTTAAACTCTAGTTGAATTCCCAAGTTAGAAGTGAGAATGGAATGTGTAACTGTTTCTTATCAGTACAACACGGACAGCAGGAGATAGTAAATAGGGGCCCTACTTGTGTTTCGTTTAGAGAGGAGAGACAGGGTAATAAATTCAGAAGTAAACCAAGCTAACAGCCTTGAAAAGTTACGAGATGAATTGTCTGCTGTCAAGGATGATTTAATTGTTAACTATACACTGTATGGGAGTGGGGAGGAGACTAGTGGGGGGTAATGAGGATGCCTTGTTGAAATCATGTATAAGAAGACACACACAGCTTGTATCTGTGTGTGCAGGATTTGAGATGGTAAATATCTCCCTGGCACCTTACTTGAGCTCAAATAAACTTTTTCTGCATTCTCCACCCTGGTGTGATAATTAGTGCGACGCACACCGGGCAACGAACCACTGTTTGCTGCCTCAGGCCTTTTTGGGCCGGCAACAGTCTTGGCGTCCCTGGGTGGGCTCGAGGCAAAATTATGCCTTGCCCGGACTCCTCCAATGGCCGGTGGACGACAGTCACAGCCGACGCCCAGCGCGCACCGGTGCTTTTACCGGGGGCCTCGGCAGGGACGTGTCAGACCGACCTTGGAAGGCACAACGGTGCAACGCACTCAGATAGTGGAGAAGCAGCTGTGGGCGACGGTGAGGAACCGGTCCTGTGGAAAAGGTAGGAACAGTTCAGTGCTGTTAACCTTTTGTCTGCCTGTTAAGACCTGGGGACGCCCAGTGTCTTCCCATAGGTATGGGGCAGGGATGGAGTACAGGCAGGGCACGGTGTATGCCCCCAGAATGCATTCTAGCAAATTGGAAAGTGTTTGGTTTGGATCCAATGATTAAGGGTAAACTAAAAAGGTTCTGTACAGTTGACTGGCCTCAATATCAACTAGAGAGCCAGGAAAGGTGGCCACCAGAAGGATCACTTAATTACAACATGATCCTTCAATTACTTTTGTTTTGTTAGCGAATGGGTAGCTTCTGAAGCTGTTTGTATAAAGAGCTCTTGTAAAAATCCCCCATCATATGCCCCAGAGCTGCACTGGGAGGAGGATTGTTCGTGGGAATAATGGTCTTGGTGTGTGTGTGTGTGTGTGTGTGTGTACACCAGTGTGAGTGTCTGTTACTGGAAGACGCCCAGATTAACCTGTGAAGCAAATGCTAATGATCAGGAGTAGTCTAACGCAAGCCCAGTAACTAGTGGATCTTTAGGAGATCCGACCCACGGTGGGCTGACTCAGCCTGGCATCGTCCGGCGAGGAAGCTGCCTGGGTCTAGGAATGTGTGAACCTATCTTCCCTCCCCCCCCCCTTCCTTTCCGTGTGGGCTACTGACAGTCTGATCATCTCACTGAATGCAATTAGAGTAAGCGGCTCCTCTCCCAGAGACTAGCCGAAGCTCTTTGCTGAAAGGAGGTGTAGAAGAGTCAGTCATCCTCGTTAATCTCTCCTGTGTGAGTGTCCTGTAGGGAGAGATTCTTAGTTTATGAGCCGCTAGCGCGGACAGGGCCCCCCTCTTTGTGTGTGTAAGTGGAAAATGGGGGAAGGGACAGTCTAAATATTCTACCTCACCCCCTAAGGGTACCCCAGCATAGTACATGTACGTACATTATGGTCCTGAAACCTGCAGGTATTTAGAGAATTGGAATCTTTACACGCGTAAAAATCCATCTAAACAATGTCCATTAGAAGGTACCTTCAATCTAGATAAGATCATATATCTCAGAGGAGCTTTTAATTACCAAAGGAAAAGCCTCTGACACGGTGTGAGCAATTCGTCTAGGAATGGGTTAATTTGAAACTCTGCTAAGCCCAGAGATAAAGAGAGAGCTGCTCTGTGTATTAGGTCAGACTATGTTAAGTATAAAGAAAAACTGCTTTTAGCCCCAGCTGGCTGTGGGAAAATATAGACAGAGGTAAATTAAAGGTAATCTAAGTTACAGAACTGAGATTGCATTTGCAAAGCTTAACTGTTCAGTGAGATTTAACAGTCTTTGCAATCCCAGAGCTGGTATGGCTTGGTGACCTGAACTGGGATCTCTGAAAGAGACACTGCAGGAGATTCCAGGGTGTAAAAGAACAGCTCTCCCAAGAGTGGAAGCATGTTGGAAATACTGGATAAGCTGTATACAGAATAATCTCCTGTCCACCTATTCCCCTTCTCTGAATGTTATATACAGACGTGGCCAGTCTGGATATGTGTGAGTATTAAAGTGGCTTAAGGCTTGGGGAAGCTTTGGGGTTTGGTTATATGGTGTGTTTTATCCTCCCCCAACGTCCTGCAGTAGATAAATTGGTAACAGATTTGTCACAGTTTGGTGAGTAATTTAGAATGGGGGAGCCCTATAGAATTTACACCATCTATTTGTTTTACCTTTGTTATGTTGTGTTTCTTTTGTTTGGAACTGTTGGTGTTATATGTTGAGAATTGCATGATTAAAGGTGAGCCTACTCTCAGCTGCAGTAAGTCTGAGAACTAGAAAGGGGTTCTACCCCCAGTTGCAGCAGGACTGGGCAATAGAGTAGTTGGAGAAAAAGAACAAATATGTACTTGATAACTAGAATTGAGCAATTAAGAGCATAGATCATGACCCAGACAGCAACTCAAACCTGCGCTCAGGGCAAGTTGCAGGCTTTGAGACAGGATTTCTAGTTAGAAAAGGAAGCCCTGGTTAAGCAAGTACCAGTCCTTCAGGGACTTGCCAAAATTTAACTATTTGTGCTCAGCATACACCGTAATAGTAGTGTGTTTGCTACAAGGGGAGATTAAATAATTAAACACCAGTGGGCCATGTGTTTTGCCCAGGTGGCAAGCCTCACAAGGGAAGACTTAGGTAGTCTTGTGAGTTAAAATGTTTTAGGGAAAAAGACCAGAAGGGTGGGGGCTAGTTGAGAAGCCAACCCCCCCCCCTTAGTTAAAACTGGCAGTGGAGCAAATTGGTGTCTAGGGAAAGAACGGTTCAGCTAGAAAAGAAGGATCGGGCCCAGGCAGGCAAACAACAGACGGAGAGATTGGAAAACGGGTTGGAAACTTTTGAGGGTCTAGTGGAAGAAAGGAGTAAATAGGTATAAACATGGGGATTTCAAATATCCAGGAGGATACTTGTAATAGTGATTTAAGTTGAGAAAAGTGGTTGTTGGAGAAAACAAGTGAGTGATTTAAGGCAGTGTGAAAAGTTAACTCCATAGTTGCTGGAGGGAACAGCAGTTGAACTTTGTAAAAATGCTAAAGAGAAAAATTCTTGGTGTTTTTGAAATGTTTGTAAATAAATTCAGGCAAAGAAATTTTTAGATTGCAATCATTTGGTTATAACCCATTTAGTTGAATTATCTAAAAAATGTTTATATAGTGCTATGTAATTGAAATCTTATTAGGTTCTAAAGGCACTATAAGTGATGATGTTTTCTTTCAGTGTTTAAAAGCAGGAGTTAAAAGTACAAAGCAAGTCAGGAAGCATCTGTATTGATGCAAGTTATCTAACTGATAAAGTAGAAGTCACTGAGACCAAAGCTGCCTATGAAACATATATATGAAAATATGGGGTAATTCCCCTGTTTTGCCTGAAATCAACGAAGGTATTTGTATATTTTCAGTGATGATTGACTACCCAGAAAAGGTAGACCCCTGTTTTTGTCTTTCAGATAATCAGAGAAAACTGATGCTAGCTGAACAGCATTCAACATACCATGCCTTTGATGGCACAGTAAAAATTATGTTTTATGTTTTATGTTCTGTCTTGTGGTGTTCGTCTCAGTGGCCAAAATTGTTTTGTTTATGGGATGGTCTGGATTGGAATACAGATACTTGTTTTGTTCAACTTGGAATACAAAGTGCTTGGATAAATTGGGAAAAATATGATATACTAAAGTCTAATACATCTCCTTAAGTAAGAGAAAGAGAAACTTTATTGGCCAAATCTTTTAATTGAAAATTGTTAGTAAAACTTGCATACTAATAGTTTTTGGAAGCAAGGACATGGAAAGTTAACCCACTCCCCATATTATATTTGGATCCTTCTGGCTATCTCAGATTTCTAGCCAGAGGGCTGGGGATGGTGGGAAACTATTGGACTAGAGGCTCTATGAAATAAACTCATCAAAGTGGGTGTGCTTGTCCTAGCTTGTTGTCCTAAAGCTTTGACGAAAGTTATTTTAGTAAAAGGATAGATGTGATAAACTTTAAATAATAAGACTAATGTACTGTATAAAGGCAATGTATATGTGTTCATTGTTAGAAAAAGATGTATAAGTGAAGGCTAAGTTTCCTTTGTAGGTTAAAAGAAGCCAAACAGGAAAAAGGAAGAAGAAGGAGTTAACTGAGGAAAAATAGCTAACATGCTGAGTTTAAAGATAGGGCATTAGCCCCATTTCAGGACACTGCTCTCAGCTAAGACTTAGCTAACAACCAAGACAAGGGGGGCTTAAGTGTTCCCACACAGCTGTAAAGTCTGCAAATCGCTGACAGGCACTAATGAAATGTGTTAGGTTTCTTTTTTACAGGTAAAGACAAACTACACAAAGACCCTAGGAGGCCTGCCACTTCTTGGAACCAGGAAACTGGATTAATGTAAAGCTCCACCAGCGAAAGACTGTTTTGGCTCTATGCTGGAAAGACCCTTATTAAGTCCTGGTGACCACCAACAGCGTTGTGCAGTGTCAGAATCCAGGATTTCCTGACCAAAAAGGACATTAAGGACTGACCCTGGTGTAGAAACCAAGAATTATACACTGGCAGGAAGAAATTTGTGGGACCCCTGTTTGAGACTGTGGTATTGATTAGATTTTGGGGTTTATTCTACAGGCTGCGCCCTGTGGTTTGGATAAATCCTTCAGCATGTATTGCTCACAAGGGGCTGCCATTAGATTAGCACAACAGAAAGCCTGGGTTATTTCCTCTGCAAGAAGAGGGAATTGATCAGATCTCTGTGGACTCAGGCCAATAATACAGCAGCCATTTGAAATATTCTTACAAGCTGGGAACATGATAAGAAATTGGGCCAACTAGAAAAGGCCACTAGCCTTATTTTTAAAGCTCAGCTATCCTAAGTACAAGCTGGAGTTGGTGGGTTACATGTCATTTCCACCCTTGGTTCTATGACCCAGAAGTTGCTGACAGAGATGGTATTGAGAATCACTGAGACTGGGAAGGTATTGCAGTGGGATCTGGTATATTTAGATGGATCTTGAGCACCAGACTTGGCCCACTGCCCTTACAGACTATCAGGAACCATCTGATCTGTGGTCAGGGGGATGACATACTTGGACACTTTCTGGATGGAAGTATGGACATTCACAGTGCTCCTTCCAGGCATGAGGACCGGTTAGGGTGGGTGTGGGCTTCCACATACCGAATCTTACCGGGTCCATAGGGAGGATGAATGTGGAACTGAATACCCCAGCTCCCTAGAGTTTAATTGTTTTTTGTCTTCAAAGTATGAGAAAACTCAACCAAATGTTTGTTGAGTATTCTCAAAGGGGGGAATTGTTGGTACCATTAGGCATATCCCTAGATAATTCAGGAGGGTAGAAAACCACAGTATTAATGAAGTTTTTCTGTACTAGGCCTGAATTGAACCAAAGTTATTTTATGCTGGTCTAAGAGTCCCTTTATGTTAAACTCTAGTTGAATTCCCAAGTTAGAAGTGAGAATGGAATGTGTAACTGTTTCTTATCAGTACAACACGGACAGCAGGAGATAGTAAATAGGGGCCCTACTTGTGTTTCGTTTAGAGAGGAGAGACAGGGTAATAAATTCAGAAGTAAACCAAGCTAACAGCCTTGAAAAGTTACGAGATGAATTGTCTGCTGTCAAGGATGATTTAATTGTTAACTATACACTGTATGGGAGTGGGGAGGAGACTAGTGGGGGGTAATGAGGATGCCTTGTTGAAATCATGTATAAGAAGACACACACAGCTTGTATCTGTGTGTGCAGGATTTGAGATGGTAAATATCTCCCTGGCACCTTACTTGAGCTCAAATAAACTTTTTCTGCATTCTCCACCCTGGTGTGATAATTAGTGCGACGCACACCGGGCAACGAACCACTGTTTGCTGCCTCAGGCCTTTTTGGGCCGGCAACAGCTCTGTAGGCTGAAGTATTATATTTACCCAAAGGTCATGTATGGGACAAACAATATCAAATCAAGCATTTCCCATATTGTCTTGTTGATGTGCCTCCACCTGAACCAGAAGGATCATCTCTAATACTGAGAGAGTACTTCATTTTCCAGATTCCTACCTCTGCTACAGACAATTATTGCCGGTTACTTTGGGGATGGATTTTTGTGACCTGGACATCTCCCTGTGCATTGGAATTGGACTGAATTGAACAGCTCAGTCACAAACATACAGCAAAACAGTATTCACGTAGTAAGAAGTTTGCCTCACTATTGGCCACGGGCCAGCCTTAAAACTTCGTGAAAAGGTGAAATGTTGTGCATCCCTTTACCCGGATTCTCCTATTTAGAGGCAGGACATTATGTAGCCTTCTCCATGCCTACTGCTCCTGTCCTCTTCCACATCCCTCCTCCCCCTAAACAGACTAATATGAAGATCAGCAATGGAAGTCTGCCTCCAAGTTGGGAAACTCTGCAAATATTTTGACAGTTGTTTTTTATCTGTTTGAAAACTAACATCCTGACCTACAGGAGTATCACATTCTTCTAATCTTTGTACAGATACCTTAATCAACACATTCAAGACAGAAAATTCCACTGAGAATACAATGGGTTAGTCTTCAAAAGGTGAAAAGCAAATATGAACAATTCACACTGTAAGAAGTTGACATTTCTGAAGTTATACATCAAGACTGACTTCCCTCTTCCTCCCCCATCCTGACATTTAAAGAAAAAGGTTGTGCTAATCTGGATTTCTCCAACTCGGACATGTTGTCTCTGAAGGTTTCAAAGTTTATATTCAATTATTATACTTCCAGTGTATGGCTGACTGATATATGATCTAGTCTAAACATCTCTTGCAAGTAGTCCCCAATAAAGAAGTTGTAATTAAAAGGATGAGATTTGGGGTAATAGACAGATACACATGCTACCATAAAGTTCCTTTTCCATACAGCTTCATCCCAAGTAACCAAATACTGTCCTCACATTCACACTCAGCATCCACTGAATTTCAACTAATATTGCCGAAAAAGTATTTCCTGAAGAGATTCACTAATCTCTTGCTATTTCTTAATTCAAGCAGCATTCAGCAATCAACAAGTTAGGACCAAGACTCTTGAGCTACTGGATAGCTCTGAAGATAAAAACAGTTTTCAAAACTCTCACAACTCACTTGACCGTTTTTCATACACCAAGTGACCACTTCATTTCACTGAGTATAATAGGAAACAGAATAATGCTAGTAAAAAATTCATTGGTTATTTAATTCAATTGGACTTGAGCATGAATTTCTAATGGCAGAATTTGTCTCCCTTTATTTGGCTGAAAGTACTCAGATAATAGAATCATAGGTCTGGAAGGGACCTTGAAAGGTCAACTAGTCCAGTCCTCTGCACTCATGGCAGGACTAAGTATTACCTAGACCATCCCTGACAGGTGTTTGTCTAACCTACTCTTAAAAATCCCCAACAATGGAGATTCCATAACCTCCCTAGACAATTTATTCCAGTGCTTAACTACCCTGACAGTTAGGAAGTTTTTCCTAATGTCCAACCTAAACCTCCCTTGCTTCAACTTAAGCCCACTGCTTCTTGTCCTATCCTCAGAGGTTAAGAACAATATTTTTTCTCCCTCTTCCTTGTAACAACCTTTTAAGTGCTTGAGAAGATGGAGAGGAGACATACCAGTTTTCTTTTCCAGACTAAACAAATCCAATTTTTTCAATCTTCCCTCATAGGTCATATTTTCTAGACCTTTAATCATTTTCTGTTGTTCTTCTCTGGTCTTTCTCCAATTTGTCCACATCTTTCCTGAAATGTGGCATCCAGAACTGGACAATACTCCAATTGAGGCCTAATCAGCGTGGAGTAAAGTGGAAGAATTACTTCTTGTGTCTTGCGTACAGCACTCCTGCTAATACATCCCAGAATGATGTTCACTCTTTTTACAACAATGTTACACTGTTGACTCATATTTAGCTTGTGGTCCACTATGACCCCCAGATCCCTTTCTGCAATATTCCTTTCTAGGCAGTCATTTCCCATTTTGTATGTGTGAACTGATTCTTCCTTCCTAGGTGGAAGGAATTTGTTCTTATTGAATTTCATCCTATTCATCCTAGACTGTTCTCAGTGGTAGAAGATGACAGAACAAGGAGTAATGGTCTCAAGTTGCAGAGGGGGAGGTTTAGGCTGGATATTAGGAAAAACTTTTTCACTAGTAGGGTGGTGAAGAACTGGAATGGGTTACCTAGGGAGGTAGTGGAATCTCCTTCCTTAGAGGTTTTTAAGGTCAGGCTTGACAAAGCCCTGGCTGGGATGATTTAGTTGGGTTTGGTCCTGCTTTGAGCAGGGGGTTGGACTAGATGACCTCCTGAGGTCCCTTCCAACCCTGAGATTCTATGATTCTATTTACTTCAGACCATTTCTCCAGTTTGTCCAGACCATTTTGAATTATACTCCTATCCTCCAAAGCACTTGCAATCCCTCCGGCTTGGTATCATCCACAAACTTAATAAGTGTACTCTCTCTGCCATTATCTAAATCATTTAGGAAGATACTGAACAGAACCAGACCCAGAACTGATCCGTGCAGGACCCCACTTGTTATGCCCTTCCAGCATGACTGTGAACCACTGATAAGTACTCTCTGGGAATAACAACAAAGAAGACATAAAGTAGTCTCTAGTAATAAACAAACAAACTGCATTAAAGTAGTCAATGTGAGTTGCACTGATCTATGTCTTTGAGGACAGAATTTGGCCCTAAATCTTATACTCAATTCTCATTCTTCAAAATATAAAAGGTTACTACTTCTGCAGTTGCTGAAATGGCCATGGGAAGCAAAGGCCTAGAAGTGAAACAATAAATGTATACTGCCAGAAGAGGTATTAATTTAGGCACATATCTCTGCTCAGATATCAGTCAGGGAAATACATCAGTTCATTGTCTCTTATATGTTTCTGGTGGGAAAGGGTCCTATAGTCATCTGTAGCAAGTGTTCTGCATGTGTTAATGAAGGCCTGATCTGCTTCAACTTTCCTTGCCCTGTAAAAGGGGAATGAGGATTCTTAGGCATTGCAGTCATTGGCAGCTTGTCATGTTAGCATTTAGCTACTGTGGTGATAGGTATCTTAGAAATAGCATAGCTATATTAGCTGGACAATATCCAGCTCTATTATTGAAGCAAGGAGGCCTGATAGCCCCACACGATCTTGCCTGGGTCTGATCACATGCTGGAGCATCCATTTGAAGAACCGCATCCATTTTGTAACTAACTATTGACTTGCTATGTTTTTATCCTGTGCTGCTTTCTGGGCGATGGTTATTAGATCCGTAGCTAGCCTCCATACTGAATTTCACTACTACTACTTCTAACCTCCTTAACTGCAGCTCCAAAGACAGAAATTCAGCCTCCCAGCTGTATTGTTCATTATGCTGTAGCTGGCAATATTCTCCCCATCTCCTCTCAGTCTGACTTTAGTTGACTGCATAGCACATTACAGGGACACTTGTGGTCAGAAGGTATCAGCAAGAGCCAGCATCTACCTAACATCAAGATGCTTCCTTCTTCTTAGTACTACCAAAAAAAAAAACACAACAATCCCACAACCCTACATTTCATAATAGCTTTGTTGTCAAATAAAGCTTAAATCTTATTAAAAGGTATAGAAGCTACTTGATTCAATGAAACTCTCATACAGTCCTCAATAAATATCATTTGAAGTGGGTTTTTTTTTAAACAAATAAAACACACACACCACATATGGCTTGCTATTATCCTAGTAAGGTTAATGTTCTTTTAGTAGCTTTCAATTCCACATAACTAATTCATAGTTATTTTTAGTAAACTAGGCTCCAGGTTGTAGTTATGGCCTGTGAGCTGGAATTCTCAACAACAACAAACAGGATGGGATTCCTCTCCTGATTTGCCACACCGTGCCCAAGTTTTAATGGACCAGGTGATACAAGGGGTTTCTCTATATTCTAACAGAGGGAGGAAATATTGCATTGATGTGGCAGGAATGTGAGAGTTCACATAGCTTTTCCCTGAAGTTACAGACAAATACATCACTGAGTAAAGCCAGATAAATGGGCTTTGCACAGATGTACGCTACAGCGATCGAGATGATGGAATTTCCATCTACATCTTTGCTCTGGAAGAGGCTGCTGTGTTTCTTCTCTCTACACCTTTCCACGCAGAAATTAGCCAGCATACCTGCATAGTCATCAACCCATTAGTCATCAACCTCTCTACTCCCAAAAACCTCAAAGCTAAGAGTTACCACAACGAATTTCTTTGTGACGTACATGGGTATGTGTAGTCCCTTCACGTAACTCTTCTGCACTGTGCCTCCCCTCCCTCTCCCCTCAAACACACTCACTCAGGGTATGTCTACACAGAAGATGGGAGGGTGCTTCCCCTAGTGCAGACACAGACAAGCACTAGCACAACTGGGTGCTCAAAAAACATATAATAATTTAGACGGTAAGGTTTTTTAGAATAGGGACAGAAATTTCACCCACTGACTTATTTGTCTGGAAAGTTCTATGCACGTTTATGGTATCATTTAAATAATAGTTAATAACTGATCTTACAAACTATATTTAGGAGTGGCTTTGCCCACTACTGAAATCTAACCACCCTGGGAAGGAACAGGACAATCAGTTAACACCACACAACAATGTTAGGGACTGTAAGAAGAAAGCAAAGAATATTGTAACTGACTGCAATTAGAGTAAGCATTTAGGGACAATAAGCAAAATGCAATTATCCAAATTGAACCATGCCCAAAACTGTGCCGGGGATTTTTCTGACCCACTAGAGCAGACTTCACTTTTACACCTCATCTGAAAGACGCTAACCTCAGCAGCACACTGCCATCTAATATAGAAGGCAGTAGTTTACTACCAACTCAGAAAGGTAGAAAGCCTACTGCTTAGTCCCCAGTATAAATTTTGTGCTGCAGCTACACATTCCTTGTATATTTCCCACGCAAGCACTGATCCACTCCAACCAGGCTGCGTTTCTATTTTCTGAGAATGATCACAACTTCAGCTACTGCTTCAAGTTTGGCCCACGTTGGTGGGGAATATGTTGGTGGCCTCAATTTGCTAATGGATGAGTGTAATCACTGACAACTGGCACAATTATAAGCAGCCTTAGCGAGTTTGGGAACTGACCTACCTTCACACTTTTATGGAGGAAGCACCACTGAAAGGGTTGATGTATATTGGCAGGAATGCAGATACAGGGTAAAATTTTCAGAAGCACCTCAGTGACTTAGATAGGGTGACCATACAGCAACTGTTAAAAATCGGGATGGGGGAGGCGGGGGTAACAGGAGCCTATATAAGAAAAAGCCCCAAATACCAGGACTGTCCCTTTAAAATTGGGACATCTGGTCACCCTAGGCTTAGGCCTGGTTTACACCAGAAAATCCACACCCCTAAGCAATGTACTTAAAGCAGCCTAACTCCTGGTGTAGACTGTACTAAGTAGATGGGAGAATTCTCCCATCGACCTAGGTACTGCCTCTTGGCATAGGTAGTGTCTTCAATGAAGTACTACAGTAGCGCAGCCATACCACTGCAGAGTTAAGTGTAGTCAAGCCCTTAGAAGCCTAAGTCCCATTGATTTTCAATAGGACTAAGGCACTTTTGAACGTTTTGCTTGGAATCTTGCAGTTGTCTGTGTTGTACCCTGATCTGTCCACAGAAGACTTTAACCTTCCAGGATTTTAAAACAAATTAAAAGAAAATGGTCTCTCATTCAATATGCAGTTATGGCTGACAATTGCTTGGCTGATAGAAGAATTGTTGAGACAGCTTTGAAAAAGAAACAGAATAACTGAGCTTATAACTTCACAACTAGGAATACCGCATGTGCTCCATTATCTTCTGTGCTGCATCATCTGGCATAATAATGTTGCCGCCACTAGTAATTCTTTTCTGTACATTATTTATTTGCTTAAGCTGTACAATGTATCACTTTCCCCCAGTTTATTTATGCTAAATTGGGTCTCTTTGTTGAGATGTTTTTCATTATTTCTCCATAAGAAATACTATTTCACTTTGAATTTTCATCATACAGAAGCTGGGTTTTTTAATTATTACAAATGCTGTTCCTAAAAATAGCACAACAAGTTCTTGAAGTTAAGAGTCAACAGAGGAAATATATGTGAAATTTGCAGCAGAAAGGTCACTAATAAGAGTTGGGATTATGAGGTGATGTTGCAAAGCTACAGTAATTAATTAAAAGCAAAGTTAATATCACTGTATGACGGGCTAGAGACTAGCAAGACCACATATACAACTGAAAGCAGTGTTTCAGAATTTCATCTCCTTTCAGGCTGCTGTTGAGAAGAAAGAAAGTAAAACAATTACCGATAAATACAGAAGCAGACCGAGGTCATTTTGCTCTTCTCCCCAAATGAGCTCTTCTAGGCACATGATGATTAAGGTTACGATATAGTCACGGAGGTCACGGCAGTCACGGATTCCGTGACTTTACCGGACCTCCGTGACTTCTTCAGCTTCAGCAGCTGAAGCCATGGCTGGAGCTGGAGCCAGGGCTATGCTCCCCATATAGCCCTGTGGTGGGGGTCTTCGCTGGGACCATGCGCCCCTGCCCCACGGTGGGGGCTGCAGCTGGAGCTGTGCGCCTCTTGTTGCCTCTGCTGTTGCTTGTATGGTTATTTTTAGTAAAAAAAAAAAAAAAGTCATGGCTCCGTGAATTTGTTTGTTGCTGGGACTTTTACTAAAAATAACCATGACAAAAATCTTAGCCTTAATGATGAGAAGAATCCATTTGATTATTGCATATTGAGAACATCCATTTTTGCCCAGCCTCATGTACAGCTCACCCTTTCTCCAGAGGATTGCTATAAACTGGATTGCCAATCAATCAAGGGGGAGAAGGCAGCATCCCCAGAATAAAGAGATGAAGTAATAATAAGGCCGAGAAGGCACCTAAGCCAGAGAATTAAACAAGATACTTGATGTGAGACATTTCCCCCTGTAAGTTAAAAAGTAACAAATGAGGGATACAACGAAGAGCAACAATAATAAGCAATGCAGCAAAAACATCAGCTAGTGTGGAAATGCCTTCCATGGTGTGAGAGCAACTTCCCAAGTCATGCTCTGTAACATTACACTGCTGATTTTAATAAGTGTCAGTAACAAGAAAGGAAAGACTATAAGCCAGAGAAAACTCTGGATCTACAAGAAGATTTGTGTTTCAGCTAAAGACCCCCTTCTGACGACAAAAATTACTACATGACCCCAAAAATTACTACATGACTACATGGGGATCGAAACCTCAGCTCACCTGAGCCCTGCTACCCTCATGTGGGGGGCAGGATGGGGAGAAGAGAGAGAGAAGCCAAAGCCCAAAGATTTCAGCTCCAGGCAGGGAGCCTGTAACCTGAGCCCCACCGCCCAGGGCTGAAGCCCTCAGCCTTCGGCTTTGGCGGTGGGGATCAGGCTTCGGTTTTGGCCCTGGACCTCAGCAAGTGTAAGCCAGCCCTGGCAACCCCATTAAAATGGGGTCCCGACCCACTTTGGGGTCCTGACCCACAGTTTGGGATCCACTGGTATGGAGGAATGCCAGCTATTTAACAAACCTAAACAAATCCATGTCTAGCACGTTCCTTGTGAATGAACACATGTTGAAACAGGTGCCTGTATTTGGGCAAGAAACCTTTGATCACATGTTCTTCTCCCTGCTCCATTTGTATTTTCAGTCTAGAATTGAAAACAAGGAATATGTGGTGATTAAAACTACAGTCTATGAGTCAGTGGAATGAGGATGCAAGTCTAACTGGACTGCCATCAAAGAAATGAAACTTCAACCCTTATTTGTCAGAGATTTTATAATTGGGCCAGTTTTCGGTGATTACAGTCAGTTTGTGATTTTTTTTAATCTTTAGCAGCCAGAAATTTGGAAAATGAAGATAAACTCTCGTTTCCAGTGTATTTGTACCTGTGTTGGTCCCAAAATATTAGAGAGATAAGGTGAGTGAGGTATCTTTTATTGGACCAACTTCTGCTGGTGAAAGAGCTTTTGAGTTTACAGAGTTCTTCTTCAGGTCTAGGAAAAAGTATTCCCAGCCTCACAGCTAAACAGGTGGTGGAAGAGACTGTTTAGCATAAGGCGTAAATACATGTTGAAAGAGACCATTTAAGGTGAAGTGAGCAGTTAACTCCTCTGCAGTAATAAGACAGAGGAGGAGTAACGGGTTACAGATTGTTGTAATGAGCCATAAATCCAGTGCTTTTACTGAGTGCAAAATTTTTAGTGTCTACAGAGAGTTATTAATTTAAGCTCCTAGGTTTGTCTTTTGAAGGTGCTGAGCAGGTTTCCTTCCAGGATGAAGACTGAGAGGTCAGATATGGAATGATCATTTTATGAGTAGTGTTCACCCATGGGTGATAGGGTGTTTTTGTCTTTTATCATTTTTCTGTGCGAGTTCATTAGAGAGCATAGTGATTGTCTCGTTTCACCCACAAAGTTGTTATTGGGCAGTTAAGTACACTGGATGAATGCAGCCCATTGGCATAGGCATGTGTAGGACCCATGGATCTTGAAAGGTGTGTTGTGGGGGGCATTAATCAGTGTAACAGTGGAGATTTGTCTGCAGATTTTGCATCTGCTGTTATGGTAGGGTCTGGTGCTACTTGTGTCCTGGTCTGTGGAAAGCTTGTTTCAGATCAGGGGCGGCTCTAGGCATTTTTGCCATCCCAAGCATGGCAGGCAGGCTGCCTTCAGCGGCTTGCCTGCGGAGGGTCCGCTAGTCCCATGGCTTTGGCGGGCCTCCCGCAGGGCCCTCGTGGCAACCGGCAGAGCGCCCCCAGTGGCTTGCCTTCCCAAGCATGCGCTTGGCATGCTGATGCCTGGAGCCGTCCCTGCTTCAGATGACAAACTTGGCAGGTTGTTTCAAGGCAAGAGGAGGGGGTTCAGGAAAGATTTTTTTCAGGATGTGGTCCCCACTCAGTATGGGTTCTAATTGTTTAATGATACCCCACACATATTCCAGCGTGGGGTGGTAGGTGACAAGTAGGAGTTTGCAGTCATAGGTGTTTTCCCACCCCAAACACACTGAAGGAGGTTCTCTTGGGGTATTTGAGTGGCCCATTAAATGATGTAGTCTACTTCTCTGGTGGAGTGTCCTTGTTTGGTGAAAGTGGTTTTAAACGTGTTAAAGGTGTGCATCCTGGACTTTCTCCTCAGAGCATGTTCTGTGGTATGTAACTGCCTGGCTATAGATAACAGAATTCTTCATATGTATGGAGTGGTTACTGGATCTGTGAAGGCAGGGGCGGTGAATTTTTTTTTCAATTTGCAATCTAGAGTCAAGATGACCCATTCCGCAATTTTGATAAGCAATAAACTCAGCCACAATGAAACACATCCACCAGCAGCAAGAGTTGCAATGCTAGTGACACCTAACTCAAATATACATCAAGGTCGCATAGCCGGAAATTCATGTAGAACGGAGATATTGCTAGTTGATACATGTCAAACAGTCATTTTAACACGTCACAGGTAGATGGTTAAGAATCGAGCAAATACTGTGGAAAATTGTGTTTTTTGGCGCTAAAGAATAAACAACATATTTCAGCATTATAAACCAAAATGTGAGTGAGTATCTTTAAGCGTTAAACCTTAGCATTATTATCACGCTGTATAATTATGAACCTTTCTTTGTTATAACTGGTTGACATGTAATAAACAAGGTCCATAAAAGAAAAGTAACAGTATTTACGCTCAATAGACTATGAAAGTGATGACATCACACTCCAAGTGGGTAACTGTGAGGAAGGGGATTACGTTCCAAGCAACCAGTGTCGGGTTATAACATCGAAAAACATAATTTTGTTTCTGTGTAAATGCTGTAACTAACTGTTTTAATAGATAAATTCGTGTATGTACTAATCACTGAACCTTTAAGCAGTGAAAAGACGTGTTGGGATGGCTGCAATGTGGTTTAAATCACCAACCATGTGGTGGGTGTGACTCGCCATGTGAATTCTCTAACTGTGAAACCACTTAGTCAGACAAGATGGAAGAGTCGCACTGATGCTTTGAAGCCTCTTTGCTATGAACTTGGAAACATTTATGATGTCCTAATTAAAATTTCTGATGATACTACCTTTACTAGATCATCTGGCAATACAGCACATTCAGATGCAGAAGCTCTTGCAAATGGCCTTTCCAAATTCAAATTTGTGACCTCGCTCATTCTGTGGTACAATATCCTTTTCGAGATTAACCTCACTTGTAAGCAGCTTCAGGAAAAGAACTTGAACATACATTCTGCTATTCAAAAACTGCAGCAAACCAAAAATATTCTGGAGGAATTCAGAAGTGATGAAGGGTTCGAAAGAATAATGGTAGATTCTCTCAAGCCTGCTGAAGAAATAGAGCCAGTTCGCATTCGGCAAAAGAAACAGCAGTTTTCGTACGAAGGACAAGACACCCATTCAGAACCCAAAACAAAGGCTCAAAGTGAATTTCTACTTTGCAGTCCTTGATACTGCTATTCATGTGGTTGATGAAAGATTTCAACAGATGCAGCAGCTAGAGTCAGTATTTGGCTTTCTATATGATATCCACAGCTTGCAAAAGAAAACAGCAAAACAGATAAGAGAATTTTGTATAAAACTGGAGTCGGCATTGACTCATGAAAATTCAAAAGACATTGATGCTACAGATTTATGTAGTGAGCTTCAGGCTTTTTCAAGATGAATTAAGAAACATTCCACTCCTGAAAAAGTACTGAAGTTTGTTTTTGAAAATATACTCAGTTTTCCAAACATTTTTATAGCTCTATGCATTCTTTTAACTTTGCCAGTTTCTGTAGCTAGCTTCTCAAAGTTAAAATTGATAAAAACATAACAATGGTGCAAGATAGACTTGCTGGACTTGCCACAATGTCAATAGAGCATGAAATAGCTGGAAAACTGGATCTAAAAGAACTAGTGACTGAATTTTCAAAACTTAAAGCAAGAAAAGTCATGTTTTAAGAGCACAGAGTGTTTTTTATTTGGAGTGTTTTGTAAATACAGGTTAAAGTTAATTGAAGAGAGTTTTCTTATTTCTTTCTATATTAGATGTAAAAGCAGCAAAGAGTCCTGTGGCACCTTAAAGACTAACAGACGTATTGGAGCATGAGCTTTTGTGGGTGAATACCCACTTCATCGGATGCATATATTGGATGTGGTGGTAATGGCAGTTAAAGCAGGATAGCGTAATGGATGAGTTTGGATTTGTAATAATAAAAATTATAATTAATATTTTAATGCATTTTTATTTGAAATTGGACTGAAATATCATCTAGCTGTTATGTATAAATCTATTCTGAAAATTTCGTTTCTCTATTTTATCTGATCTCAGAAACATTGGTTGGACAGACGGACAAACTGAATAATTAAGCTTTTTAAAAAAAAAACCACACACAAACACTTGAAAACATTAAAAGGGGAAAAGGGGCAAAATGTTTCCCAGTTTACCCAAAAACTCAGCCTAGATCTGCCCTTGTGGTTTGGGGGGACGCCGATTGCATAGTTCGCCTAGTGCGCCAGTTGCTGGTAGCTAGTCCAGGTCAGCCCCTGTGTGAAGATAAGTTGGTGATCCTTGGGTTTGTGTACATAGTTCACTGTAGAGTTCAATTGCTGAAGCTGACTGAGGTGTGAGAGGACAAGATCTACTAGCTCTAATACCTTTAAGGACATGGTGACCAGAAACAATCACTTTCAGTTCACTACCTACAGATAATACTTCCTTTGTCAAATAAATGAGCTAGTTTTAAATGCAAAACATGATTTGTTAAACTTTTTTCCCTTATGTACCCAGCACATTTAAAAGGTAGTTTTATTTAACTAATAAACAGTTTTAAAACACTATTTTTATGCATTAATTGAATTCCAATTTCCATCCAAATGCAACTTACCAAAAAACAAAAAATTAATCTAGTAAATAGGAAATGCATTCACCATATTTTATCAAAATAAAAATGTAAAACTTAATATGAAATAATGTAAGCTTAAATAAATATGAATAGATGTAGTTTATCCTCTAGTTAGCAAAAATAAGTACCAAATTTGTGTAAAGTCTATATTACATTGCAAATCTACATGTTTTAAATGATTACCAACAAATGAGAAACTTTTCTTTAGGAAACTAACTAAAATATATAAATGCAAAACAATTAAAACTGATTTAAATCAAGATTTTCTGCTCGCTGATTTAAATCTTGATTAAAATTGGTGATTTACACATCACTGATTTAAAAATCAATCCACCGTGCTCTGAAAGCTCATTCTACACAGAACTCACTAATGAAGCCACTGCCAGCTGAAACAAGGCTTCTGAAATTTGGGAACAACCGCCATGTTTCTATTGTGTCAAAATGCTAAAAGGCAGTGGTTCCAGGTAGCTTACAAACAGGGCAGCAGGTTAAGCTTCCCCTTGGGGAAGCTAGGCCACTGTCCCACCTCTTCTGGCTGAGGCCACACTTCCCAGTCTCAGCCTGCCAGAGCCCACAGCTCCAACCCCATTCCACTCCCACACTGCCTCTTCTCCCTGCTTACTCGATTATGACCCCTCTCCCCACCCCACCTCCACTGTGGCCCCAAGACCTGAAAAGCTTTGTGCCACTGTGGCAGGGAGTGAAGGCCCCTTCAGCCCTGGGGCTGTGGCAGGGGGAGATTTTTCCGAAGCCCCAAATTGGCTGGGTCCCCTGGGCATGGGCCCCCATGGGCTTGTGTGGTAATCTGTCACTGCCCGCCCCCCAGCGGTGTGAGGTTTGGGGAGCCGAAGCCACCCCCAGCCTCCATTATCTGTCACCCATGCTTACAAGGCTGTTAATACAGTGTAAACCATGGGGAAGAGGGTCAGCTAAGGCACAAAAATGGAGTGCAAACAACTGCAAGGTAGTGCTTCCAACAGGGAGGTTGCTTTACTTCTAAACCCTTCCCCAACAAAAGTCACTACGCCACAGACAGGGGATTGATATTAATTTAGTTGTTCTTCTGCTAACTAGATTTTTTTCTTTTTTATTTGATATAATAAATAAATAAAAATAATATAAATCAGTGAATTCCTGAGGCCAAAGCCCAAATTTACTGCCAGTAAAGCTGACCTCAAAAGGTAGTTTACCTGAGTAAGAAGTACCTATAAACTCTGGACCAGATTCTGCCACCCCTTGCTCATGAGTAGCCTTTAGCAGATAGCGCCAATGAAATAAATGGGACTATGCACATAAGGGTATCGGAATCTGACCTAATATTTTTAATAATTAATAGGTAATTCACTATACTCTAGAAGCTCAGTCTATATTGATTCTTTGCACATCCAGAAGTCCCACTGAAGACAGTGGGGAAAATGGGGTATGCAAGGAATGCAGGATCAGGTTCTTCTTTTACTAAAAGCAGACTGTCAAGGAGCTGTACTATCATCATTAGTAATAGCATGCATTTAATATTAGCCCCAGTTGAAGAGGGAAACACCAAAATCTCCTTCATAAAATCATGCCATTGGACCCACTAATGGTGCTAATCAATCCCACTGCTCAACAATTCTCTGCAAGGCTCCCTCCTTGTGAAAAAAAACCAAAAACAAATAAATAAACCTGAGATGAGTCTGATTTTGATGACAAAGATCCAGGAGCTCTTTGAATTCACATGGTGAGGTTCATATTATCAGGTTCCCTCAACTGTGAAATAATGGGATGAGTTAATACATTACAAGAGGCTGAAAAGGGAATATCAGCATGAGCGTGTTGGAAGCCATCAACAGCAATCTAATTTCTTGGGTAGTAAAAGCACCGCCTGGGTATGTTGGGTTTTCATTTTTAACTAATAAATGTGGGGCATTGATAAAAAGAAGGCAGCTCCTGTAAAGATCCAACTACCCTCCTTGGGTACATCTTTGCAAAGAACAAGCTTCTTAAAAGCATGGGGGCAAATCCTGGCCCACTTTGCGGCTCCGCTGCACTACCACTGCAGTGCAATGGAGCCGTAAAGCTGAGGATTTCCATGGGCTGGGGAATCCAGGGGCTGCAGAACCAACATAACCAGGTCCAATTCCATCTTCACCCAGCACTCCCCCTAGATACAGATATGGCCAAGGGGCAGGTTGGGGGATGTGGCTAGACTATCCTGCACAGCAGCAATCCCCAGTAGCATAATGGTGCCTAGAAGGCCCTCAGAAGTTGGCATAATTTAGAGCAGTTCTATGTCTGAAGCAGCCCCCAACTGATCCCAAGGGAACCCAAAAGGTGCTATACAGTCACCTTTGCCTCCACTCCCATTCGGGTTCTGGACCCATGCCAACTGCCGTTCAACCAGGACTTAGGGCTCAGAACCATGAAAGAGAGTGAACTGTAGCTTGCATCAAGATGCTCTGCCAGAGTAACCTAAGTATAGTTCTAGAAATACCCCAATGGGTTATGGGTAATTGTTTTTCTTCAATTACAGTGAGGCCACACCACTACATCACAGTCTTCCTTCCCACATGCTTTGGCCCTTAAACAGTTCAGCTTGTGACATAGCTGAAAAAGTGTAATGAATGTTCAAGTCTGCACCACAGCAGTAAAAAATATACTGGCTTGTGTTAAATTAAATGGTGATCCCTTCAGTGCCAGGGCTCAGATTCAAACCCTCCTCTGTTTTTCCTACTTAACGGGGACTAATAGAGCCACCACCTTTGCATGTGCTTGAAGACCACGCCTTCAGAGAGAGGTCCATTGAAACATGGAATTACTTACAAGCACAAATCTCAAAAGGGGAAAATGTGAAAATAAAATTAATTATACAGAAAATGTATGACTGAGAACTAAATAAAAGACTACAGAAATGCTGGTAGAAAGCTGACTCAGAAAGGACAAATAGAGTTTTACCCAGGGAGGGGCCGATCATGTCTCACTCTCAGTGGGTGTGGAGGAGTGGGTGCATGGTATAAGGAGCTTTCCTCCACCTATTTATAGGACGGGTAGAATTGCAGATCTTGCCCTCAGGGAAGCAGAGTTACTGCTTCATCCCTACAGCCGCTGGGATGCAATCTTGCCCCACGATTCTGCTTCCTTTCTGCACTGGGGCAGGACTTGCTAGCAGGGAGGAGCAGGATGCCACTCCCACATTCCGCAGGCAGCTGAAGAAGATATTCCACCTCAAGGGAGGCAGAACACCTCCCGATGGCTCCCACAGGCATGGTGTGGCCTGGACACTTGCTCTGGTCTATGCCCAGTAGATAAGATCCATCCCTAAACACACAATTCAGTCTCTTTGAGATATCAGTTAGACAGGTGTTTCTCCAGAGGTCGGGTCTTCTTTCCACTTGGAAAGAGGAGAGAGAGAGCACACGCGCTCATTGCATAGTCTGGTTAATTTATATCTTCATACCACTTCTTTCTCTCTGGGGATATGTCTATACTGAAGCTGGGAGCATGGCTTCCCAGCATGGGTAACACAACACACTATTTCTGCTTAAGTTAGTGTGTTAAAATTGCAATACGGCTGTGGCAGCGGCTCAGAGTAGCCACCTGAGTATGTGCCCAGGGGGCTGGGCAGGTTTGTACTTGACTGGCTAGCTCGAGCCTCTACAGCCATACTGCTATATAGACATACCATGGGAGGCTCCCAAACAAGTGTGGTGATCCTCTGTCAGGCTTTCCCAGTTGATTAATTTTAACTTACCCCACTATGACACCTGCCCTTTGATGAAGGGTGAATCCAATGGACCTTACTGGACTACAGGCCTTCACATTCTTGCTAGTGGCACTTTTTTTAAAAAATTGCAAATTTAGGGCCAAATAATGACCCAGTTTAAGTGGCAGCACAGAAATGTGAGGTATCATAATGCCTCCACGGGGCTGATAAGTACCCTGGCATTTATGGGTGGGAGTGGGCAGGGAACATGTAGGGCCCTTGGCTCTGCCTCACAACGCATCAGCCAGCATAGCTCCACCAGGAGGACATACTCCAGCTGCTTCTGGTGCAGCGTAAGGGGGAAAACCAGAAGTCAGGTTGTAATTCTTGGAGTCACAGTCTGCATCACTGGCTACCCCTTATTCAGGGCTCATGGCAAAGCCACAATTCAGAACTTAATTGCTCCTCAGTAAGTTTCTGGCCTTGTGTTCATGAAAGAGTCCTACCATCTCACTTCTATGCTTTCGACAAAGCAAAGCTTCACCCTATTCTCACCGTTTTAGCTGAGGTTTGTTTCAAGAAAATCGCAATGCAAACCATCACAATAATAACATCCTGCTGCAGTGACACTACGAATGCCCACGAAAAGCCCCAATGCAGGTTCTTTGGAAAGCAGTTACTGCACATACTTTGCAAAGTTTAGAAGCCCATTTTTTCCTTGATACAGACAGACAACTGCCATTGATGTTAATGACAGTTAAGTGCTGGTATCAATGGGAGCATAGACAGGACCCTGGAATATGTTCTCTGCTTTAACATGTTTCTATCTGCATTTTGGTGCCCAGGGAATCAGGTACACAACTCACAATACCAGGAACCACTGCTGAATGTAACAAGGCCTTTAGCTCCCCAAAGGGGGGAACTCACTGATAGGAGACACCCCCATCCCACTTACATTATGACGAGGGGAAGCACCTTTGAATTAGATAGGATGGAGTAAGGTACCAGGGGAAGTGTGGGCGCAACGCAGGGAAGTTGCGAGAGGGCAGCTTGATACTACTGGAGCTTGAGTCACGTGACACACCACTGCACCTCATTTACGACCAAGGGACTTACAAAAGAAAAAGAGCCAGCTCCTTTTCAGAGAGGGGAAATATCTGGACAAGGAAGGCTGCGGACTGCATTTAATTTGTTTTTGATAGGATTAGTTAGTTCATAGATGGGTGGTTTTGGTATTCTGATTCCCCCCCTTAGCGTAGAACCCTATAAACCTAATGTGAAAGCCACCCAAATAAGATGGGCTTTCTTCCTGTGTGGATAAGAATTTTTTTTTTTGGGCGGGGGAGTAGAAAGCAGGCATCTTGCTTCCTATGAAGGCCTTCAAAACCTTAACACTGTACAGTAGTTGGGTTTCTTGGGGAGAGAAGTGGGGAGGCTTGAACATAATACACAAAATGTGTTGACCACTAGAGGGCACGGCAAAGCTACGCTGCATTGATCAGATTCAAACATAGAATATCAGGGTTAGAAGGGACCTCAGAAGATCATCTAGTCCAACTCCCTGCTCAAAACAGGACTAATACCCAATTTTTGCCCCGCTCCCTAAATGGCCCCCTCAAGGATTGAAATCACAACCCTAGGTTTAGTAGGCCAATAGCTCAAACCACTGAGCTAGCCCTCCCCCAATACAAGGGGTAAGTATAGCACATACCACACACATCCACAGTGACACAGAAACTCTTCCTTTATATACATTTACACATCACACTGCATTTACTATGCACTGCACCACACATTTTGGGATTGGCTGGGTAACTTTGTAAGAACCAATCCCCATACAGCATGCTCTGTCCACATAAACTTACTCTCTACCTCATCTTTATGTTTCCGACTTATCTTGTCCTTTGCAAATGGTTCCTTGAGTGTTCCCAAATCCCTAGTTCAGACATTGTGTCTCTTAGTTTACTGAGCTATTTACTTATCTTAGTTAGCACAGAGTCTTTTTTCAGGCCTGCTGATCTATTTACCTCCCTAATCCGGTCTCCCAAGAAATAAGGCCTCCCTTTATGTCCAATTATCCATGTCAAGCCATGGTTATCTGACACACAAATCTGACATCAGGAATCATAACATTCAAAAACCAGTGGGAGAACACTTCAACCTTTCTAACCACTCAGTGACAGACTTGAAGGTGGCAATTTTGCAACAAAAAAACTTCAAAAACAGACTCCAAAGAGAGACTGCTGAACTTGAATTAATATGCAAACTAGATACAATTAACTGTGGTTTAAACAAAGACTGGGAATGGTTGGGTCATTACACCAATTGAATCTATTTCCCTATGTTAAGTTCTCCTCACACCTTCTATGGGCCATCTTAATTATCACTTCAAAAAGTTTTTTTTTTCCCTCCTGCTAACGATAGCTCATCTCAATTGATTAGACTCTGCCTGTTGGTATGCGTACTTCCACCTTTTCATGTTCTCTGTATGTATAAATATCTCCTGTCTGTGTGTTCCATTCTATGCATCCGAAGAAGTGAGCTTTAGCTCACGAAAGCTCATGCTAAAATAAATTTGTTAGTCTTTAAGGTGCCACAAGTACTCCTGTTTTTTTTGCGGATACAGACTAACACGGCTGCTACTCTGAAACCGGTTATTATAGGGTGTTTCCTAAAAGTGCATTACAGTGAAAATTTATACAATCTTTTACAATAGTTAATACTAAAATTCTAGAGCTATGATATGAAAAAATATTACCCAGCTAAGCATTAGTAGTGGACAGTCATATTTTAAACTTTTTAGTTGAATTTTCTTTCTTTCTGTGCAGTTGTTCATTCAATAGGTGGACCAGGCAGCTTAATTTTTCCTTCTGGTATTTGCATTATCTTAACCTTCTGCATTCATCAAAAGACACCAACCATCAAGTGAAGTGACCTCTTGCCCAATCTCCTACCTTAGTTTTAGCATGGACATGGTGTTGTATGTTACTGTTTGGGGATGAGTTTGGCCATCCTTTGTTTTTACACAAAGGAAATTATCTGCTGCCTCAATGTGCAAACCAACGATTGATGCTGCTTTTTAAAAAAAAAAAATCAAATTTTTAAACCAAAATTTAATTACTGCAAAATATCTTACCCTTAATTATAATATTGGTGACTAAGAGACTCCATCACAAAGTCAGCAGAAAAATGTAATTGAAACTCATGCACAAATGTAAGGATCTGCTGAAAATGCCATGGAGAGGTATAGCTCAGTGGTTTGAGCATTGGCCTGCTAAACCCATGGTTGTGAGTTCAATCCTTGAGGGGGCCACTTAGGGATTTGGGGCAAAATCAGTACTTGGTCCTGCTAGTGAAGGCAGGGGGCTGGACTTGATGACCTTTCCAGGTCCCCCTTGGTGTTCTATGACACCAGCCATACAAAATATTAAAATTCATTTTAGAAAGCAGGAAACGTATCTTATGAATAAGAATTAATGTATGCAGCAGTCACTTACTGATTTAAGACCTTTATACTTAAACGTCTCCCAATGAGATATAATGAACTTCACGGCGTGTACCATAATATGTTTTAAGAATACTGACAGTCTGGAGCTACGTAGTAGTGCTTCTTAATATATACTACAACCACCTAGACATAAAACACACTATTTCCATGGATCAGTTAGGTAATAGGTAATAATTGCAGATAGACCAATCTCCTAGAAGTGGAAGGGACCTTGAAAGGTCATCTAGTCCAGCCCCTGCCTTCACTAGCAGGACCAATTTTTGCCTCAGATCCCTAAGTGGCCTCCTTAAGGATTGAACTCACAACCCTGGGTTTAGCAGGCCAATGCTCAAACCACTGAGCTATCGCTCCCTGCTCCCCCACCCCAAAAGCTGAAGCAACCTGAATAAAAATACCACTGAAATTACTGTATTTTTCTCCCCCAAACAACATCCTGCATTTTCTCCCTCATACGAAATGCACTCAATATTACATACACAGAGCTACACCAGTTGTCTTTTCCTGGATTTATAACTTGCATAGCATTTTAAAGTTAAATCTGCACAAAGGATCTTCTACCACACTGTGTCTTTGGCAACCACTTTCAAGTAGAGATAACCCCAAGAGACAGAGTAAACATCTGGATCTGGTTTGAGATGAGGTTTGGGTTTCAGGTTCCAGATACTGAATCTGGATTAATTTTCAACCATGCTGAGATCATCAAGCGACATCACAGTCCAAAAAATTAGGGGTTGAAATTTCCTTTGAATGGCTTCAGCTGCATCTGAATAAAAAAAAATAAGCCTATTCCAAGCTTTGGATCATTCACAGAACCAGGAAGCCCTTGTCCGTTAAGCCACCTCTTTTCCACAACTCCCCCTTATTGTGTCAGGTATTGTCTATGTTTTATGTCCCCCGGGCTTGCAATATAATTTTGTTTCTCTTTTAGTTAAATAATGCCTCTACTGTGTAACAAATTCTTCTTCATAGAGTGCTCATCACATATCCTATGCCGGGGAGGAATCCAGAACCTTTAGGAACGTGGCGTGGGGTGTGTGGAAATTGTTTCAATTTAAATTGAAAGTATTGTCTGTGCATCCCTGACATGCACACACTTTCCTGTATCTCAGAAATGACTGAATGGATTTTCCTTAAACATTCAATAAAAAAAATAATCTCTGTCCTAAGCATGGAAGGCTTATCTCAAAATTACAGAGCTTGAGAAAGCTATGAGCTTGTGTAACAGAGTTACAGTAGAAATCTGAAGGTGATCTGACCTATAGATTTTGCTTTTGTCATCCTATAATTATTAGAACTGAATAAATTACTTAAGAGAAAAAACCAATGAACTGTACAAAGACATTTGTGACAAGAAAAATCTCTGCTATTCATGCTAAATAACCTAGTTCTGTATCTTTTAATCTGTGCTGAAAGAAAACCAGTAGAACATGCAGTATCTTGGGGCCAAATCTTGTAGCATGTTACACACGTTTAGTGCTCGGCACCTCACAAGAAGAGACCCTTATTGAGATCCATATATTTCTCTGGTATACATTGGCATTAGCCTGCTCTCTGATCTGAAAACACTGTATATCCAGACAGCTGTTCGTTCTACAAGATATCTTTTCATTACCATTCATCAAATTCCTTTCCAGCCATAAATTTACATTGGTGCATGTGCGAGCAGATGTATCAGACCAGCCGTAAGTCCTTATGCCCTACTGGCATGGTTACCATACATGTTCTATAAGCGTGGGAGGCCTTGAAACGGTATGGAGGCACTGAACTCATACAAGAGAGACTATCAAAGGAAATATGCATTTTTAAATACAATCAGTTTCCTCATCAAGATTATACAAAAGATGCTTTATTAAGTATCAAGTATTATTAATGCATTCTATATACATTGGTTGTGCCTTCAATGTTTTGAAAGGAAACAATCACCTCCCTCCAACTGGTAAATAGCCAAATTTGCCAGCAACACTAGAAGGACTTCAAAGAATAGGGAGCCTGATGTTCCAGACTTTCAGGCATACAAATGATCGTTTTTTAAATAAACTATAACACAAAAATAAATTAGGTTTTTCAAAGCAATCACCCCATGATAATTTTCATCACACTCAGAAACCTGTTTGTTAGAAAAGCCCACAGGTTTGCTTAAAATAATCAATACACTGATTGTGGCTACAGGTATCCAAAATAACAGTCAGACAAGGGAATTAATTACAACTCAAGGGACTACTGCTTACCTTTGGCAAAAATAAAGCTGACAATTTCCATTTTAAGTCACGTGTTCTCTCCAACTACAAAATTATCTTTGCCATTCTGAAAAATAGGATACTGAACACTATTAAATATGTATGCTTGGCAGTACTTTTATACTGTTTTATTTAGTTTAAAGCACCTATAGTTTGAGGACAGATGCTTAAGCAGTAAAATTATTGGAGGGGGGTATTAATTTTCTGGACTTATGCTAGTATAAAACTGGAGTAAAACAGTGATGAACCAGGCACTTGCTGTTTTGGTTTGTATTGCAGGTGGGCTCAATGTTTTGGGATTTTTGCTCAATTAGTATGTGACAGTGGGCAGCCACTGGAATATACCCATATGCAGGACCTGAGCAGAGTCAAGCTTAGTCAATATTGGTAGGATTTTAAAAACTGCTCAGTGTTACGCTCTCTCTGCTCATACACAGTTTTACCACTGAGCATTAGACCAACACTAAGTGCTTTTAAAAATCTCCCCCTAGAAGAACTGGAGACCTCTGAGGATGGCCTAATCAGGTTCAGTAGATGCTGTAGACGCAGACATTCTTTCCTCGGAATGGAAACTAGCAGCTTTGGTATTATTGAGTGCCATCCTTCACAGTAAAGATCCCAAGGCTCCCACCCCCACCAAAGGGGGGGGGGCATGTTAGCCAACTAGTGCCCTGGCTGAATTCAAACAGGATGACCATCTCCCTAACAAAATTTCCCTTGTAGTTGACATGGGATATAAAACAGCTTTTTCACGTCTTTTCCTAAAGTGCTGTGTAGTGATCCTGTGCACCGTGAAACAGTTGCTTCACTTCACCGAAGAGATGGCTGTATTTCAAGTAATTTAATTCTTGTGTATGTGTGAAATCCTGGCATAACAGGTTCTTTTGAAATGCAAGGTTTTTATTTATTATCCTTCAAATACATTATGGTTGAAAAGAAATCAAACCATATAGAAAATCCTTCAGACAGACCGAGTTTAGATAGTGCTGGTACTGCCATGGTTAGTAAGTGATTCCAAAGGTGCTACGGAACAAAAATACTTATTTATCCCGACACTGCAAAAAACAAATTATTTGAAGACCTGCTTAAATTCCACAGTCCTTTGGAGTTACTGAAAAGTTTGCAATAGAAGAACAAGCTTCAAGGGTACAAAGATCTTCTACTTCATTGACAACCAATTGCTAGGGAGCTGTTGATTCAAGATGATAAACAGCAAAGTCTAGCTACTAAGAGCACTTTGAAAAGGTAATGGAATAAAACAGCCACTAGTGACATAATGGGTAAACTTCAAAGTGGTGATTAAGCAGAATGACCTTTTAAAGATATAAAATGCATTGCACAGAAACTGTGCTCCAAGAACAAAGCTAATATGCTTCTTGGAAGCTAAGCATCATCACCACCTAGGCCCAACTCAGGAAAGCACTTAAGCACAAATTTAATTCCATCCCTCTTGAGGAAAGCACTTAAGCAGGTCCCATTGACTTCAATAGGCATGTGCTTAGGTCTCAAAATTAAGTACATGTTTTCAGTGGTTACCTGACACTAGTTTCCGTTCAACAAACAGCAGGCCAAATTTTCTCCTGCAGTCTATGGGAGTTGCATTTGTGGAAATGAGAGGACTTACATGTGCCAGAAAAACAAGAGCCATAGCACCTGGAACATGCATCCAGGTCATGACAACTTTCATCTAGAGTGAAAATGTTTGTGTTTTTTAAAAACATTAGATTCTAGATATTGGCTATAACAATATACACATTTTTTAGCTTATGCAGAACTGGCAAGTAATATGGTCAATATGTTGATTAAATGGAATTAACCAGGGTCAAACCAGGGGGAGGAAACAGGTAATGGTACTCTTCCAAGCTCAACCCACTTGAGATGCCACAATGAGACACCACTCTTAGTAGATTATGCAGAACATGAATATACATGTTTTTTTAGGTTCCATTGGGCTTCTCAGGATTAGTTCCCCTTCAGCAGGATTCAAATAAACCTGTGGGCTCCTTAGTGAGGCTTATATGCTCCTTGAGCTTTGTGGTTCCTTCTTGATTAAGGTGAAAAGACACAAGTAATGGGATCTCCCAAGCCAACCCGCTCATGTTGCTAAAATGAACACTCTCAGATCTTTTCCTTCCATTCTTCCAGATTTTGATGAGCCCTGAAACAGATCATAATGCTGACATTCAAATACCAATACTGACATCTCAGAAGATGGATGAGGCAACTTGTACCTCTGAGAGGTACTGTTTCAGACTGTCGGCAAACTCAGGCACACATGCTCTGGCTGTCCTAAGACTAACTACTGGAAGCTGGGAGGGGCCGACAGCGGTGAATCACTTGATAATTGTCCTGTTCTGTTCATTCCCTCTGAAGCATCTGACAGTATTGGCAATTGTCAGAAAACAGGATACTGGGCTAGATAGACCATTAGTCTGACCCAGTATACATAAGAAGGGCCATGCATCACTGCATGAACTTAGTTCATTTTTTCAATATTTTTTTTTCACAACCACAATAGCTAGAGACATACTTTAAAAAAAAATTAACTCTGAGATTCTGGAGGACATTAAGAAAGCTTGGGAGACGCACTGGCATTCTATACAGCCATATTCCATCCCAATTTGAGCCCTGCTGATACCATATTTAAAACACTGAACATACCCAAATACTAAAGCTGAGATCAAAGAATAATTGAAGGAGCTGAAAACAACTATATAATAAAAATTAAGACGCAAGCATAACAAAACTTCTCTCTTCTGCTATGAAAAACACAATGAATGATACACTGAAAGAATGCTTCCTTCCTTCCCCTCCCCACCCCAAGCTGAGAAGGGAATTGGGTCATAAAAGATCTATGCTTATGTTAATAGCATAAAAGAATTAGAAATGAGACTGGCAAAGATAATAATGAACTATTTTTGAAAACAACAACGGGAAAAGGAAATGTAAACAAGTCTTTTAGTTTTACAGCCTGACAATATTTAATAAAACAAAACACAAACTTGGACTGTGAAGACGACAAAACACCAGTGGAAATCTGCATACACGATAGCTGATACGCAGTCAACAAGCAGGAACTCACCCTATTCTGTCCTTAGCAATGCACAGCCATCCCCTATTGACTTCAGTGGGAGTTGCAGGGGTAAAGAGAGGGGAAAATTAAGCTATCAACAACTGGAGCTTAACTGATACAGATAAAAACTGGGCCTGACATTGGCAGACCAGGTGCCAGCTCATTCCAAAGACCCAGGCCTCACTGAACACTTAGGAATGTATAACTGGAAGCAAGGCCAAATCACCAGTGTATTAGTATAAATCAAAATGATTGTTAAATGTATCCGGTGTTTAAACTTCATTAAAGCTATCAGGATCTTGCATTTTCATTTATCTATATCCTGTTATAATAGAATAGCAAACATTTATATTATATTTAGCCCTGTAACTAAATAGCCCATCAAACAAGAAAAAAAGCCTTGTGTAATGCCAATGAACTTTTAACAGGAAAGTGCTAATTTTTGCACATTTCAAAGCAAATGGTCATTGTGTGGGGTGATCAGAGATCAAAGACTCTAAATGCATTCCTCTCTCTCCATCCAAGAAAGAGCTCATGTGTGTATTGACCCTGTCAGCTTGTTTTCTGTGAGAAGAAGTTATAAATATGGACAACAAAAAATTCTACTTCTCTGGACTGTTTGGATTCCTACAGGACAGAATAACCAAATGAGAAGACTGAGATCCTCAGAGTTACTCTGGGTAGCGCTGAGAGACTTTGGGGAAACTGGCAGATTACTACATCTCTGCTACCATTTGGAATTATAGACTGTGACTCCCCCATACATATATTTTTACCTACTTTACCCTCTCAATAACACATTCTTTTTTTCTTAGCCAGATCATTTACTATAGAACTGTCTACCCAGAATTGTTTTTGGTGTTAGATCTAGGACACAAATTGACTTGGGTGAGTGATTGGTCTCTTGGAACTGGGTGTAACCTGAATCTATTGTGATTTTTGATGCAACTGCCCATCTATCACACAGTCCAGCTTGCCTGGGTGGCAAGATAGACACTCCAGTCTAAGGGGACTGTGACTCCATTATGAGACTACTACAGTACTTTAGGAGTTCATATTCGTTACTGTCTTGGTGAATTCTAATTAAATTATAGAACATACCACCAGTTTGGGGGTGTCTGCCTTGCTTTTGACAGTCTGGCCTGAGTACGCACTCACAGTCATGATAAGGATTTAGGAGAACTGGGCTATAGACAAAATGAAATTCAACAAAGACAAATTTAGGGTGCTACACTTAGAAGAAAAAAAGCAAATTCTGCACAAATACAGAATGACGGATATTTGGCTTGGCAGCAGCACTGCTGAGAAGGATCTGGGAGTTGTGGTGGGTCGCAACCTTAACACGAGTCAACAATGTGATGCTGTTGCAAAAATAAACAAATGCAATTTTCAGTAACAGAAGCATGGCATGCAAGTCACGGGAAATGATAGTACCGCTCTACTGGGCACTGGTTAGGCCACAATTGGAGTACCGTGTCCAATTTTGGTCACCAATGTATAGAAAGGATGTAGAGAAACGGGAATGGATCCAGAGACGAGTGACAAAGATGATCAAAGGGATGGAATGCAAACCATATGAGCAAATGCTGAAGGAACTAGGTATGCTTAGTTGGGAAAAGAGGCGATTGTGGGGGGACAGGACATGATAGTTGTCTTAAAATACTTGAAAGGCTGCCATAAAAAAGATGGAGAAAAATTATTCTCTCTTGCCACAGAGGGCAGGACAAGAGGCCATGGGTTCAAACTACAGCATGAGCGATTTAGACTAAGTCTCAGGAATACCTTCCTACCTGTAAAAACACTAGGACAATGAAGCAGACTGCCTAGGGAATTTGTGGAAGCTCCTTCATTGGAGGTTTTCAAGAAGAGGTTGGATAGCCATCTATCTTGGATAGTTTAGGCATAACAAATCCTGCCTCCTGCCAGGGCGTTAGACTAGATGACCCTTGCAGTCCCTTCTAACGCTATGGTCCTATGATGGAAAAGATACAGCCAAATTTTGGTTCAGGGGACATTTTGGGAGACATTAAGTTTTTGAGCGACCAGCTAGTGACACCTTAATACTCATAAGTAAGTCTACAATTTTGTCATGGATATTTTCAGTAAGAGTCAGGAACAGGTCACGGGCAATAAACAAAAATTCATGGAAGCCGTGACCTGCCCCTGACTTTTACTAAAAACATTGTGACAAATGGGGAGGGAGGAGGATCCAGCACCCTGCCCCACTGCAAGCAGTGGCAGGGAGCTGCGGCCGCTGACCATGGGGATAGGAGCTGGGAGGGACCCCATGCTGCCCTGCAGGGCTGGGAACTGCAGGGAGGGGTCCCCGCCATCAGCGGCTAGGAATTGCGGGGTGAGGGAGCCGTGGGAGAGCATCCTCACAGCCACCAGGGCTGGGGAGCTGCCGCCCGCAGCGCCTGGGAACTACGAGGGGCCACCAGCTGCCGCAGCAGCAGGACTGTTGGAGGGCCCCAATGTCACGGAGGTTGCTGAAAGTTATGGAATCCATTATTTCCGCGACCTAGTGACATACTCGTAGCCTTACTCATAATCAGGGGTCACTTTTGAAAATGGGAGCAATAGAACTTACTTCACATGAGTGTTGTGAGGATCAATTATTTCATGTTTGTAAAGCAGTTTGAAGATATTGAACTTTTACATATCATGGGGGGAGGCGTAATAATGACAAAATCATTATCTTTGAGAAGAGATTTGTAACTCTAGCAAATTCTGAATTAGAAACCCCATGGTTAGGTGCTACTGCAATATGAAAGACAGGCAAATGCTGTTATCAAGGGCACTAAAAAATTAAAGTCATGCAAAGGCTTTAAAAAAGAAAAACATAGCAAAATGGCGAAATCGAATCAAATTTTTTATAAAAGTATACAGCTAGATTAGGGCGTAAGTCAAATTTATAGTTAGAGATTTTGTTTTAAACTGAAGAAAAAGCAAGAGAAAGGATGAGGAAGAAGCCAAGAAAAATTAAAACTGCTGCCAAGGAAGGAAAATATACAAAAAAAATAATAATAAAAAAACCAGGCAAAGTTCAATTTATTACACAAGATACAATGGACAATTTGGATGGTAATAAAAGTTTAACTGCATTTCTCACTCATTGCAGGATTGTAGATTTCCCAAAGGATGTACTATTATTTCACTGCTAAGAGCAGTTTTCACTGAAAAGAACAGAAAGTTGCACACCAGGCCACAGACAAAAGAACTAAAAAACATCTTCCTGAAGTGGTAATCTATTATTTTGCCTCTAACTTGAAACACAAAACTATGATAATCTGTCCGAAGGTTCAGCGATGTTCTTTCCCACATCCCAGATCTAATTTCTAATACTGGGAATTGTATAAAGCAGCGGCTCTCAAACTGTGGTCCGCAGACCACCAGTGGTCCGCGAGTTCTATTCATGTGGTCAGCTCCAGGGCGGCCGCACATGAGAGAATGAAGGGCCACCCACCTAATTAGTGGAGCCGCGCAGGCGTGGCTCCACTAATTAGGTGCCTGGACCCTGGAGAAGATGCACATGTAAGGTGAGGTGGTGGCCTTGGGGGGAGGGGGCAGTGGGGTGAGAAGAGGGGCTGGGGGGAATTTGGGACATGCAGGGCTGCAGCGGACAGATAAAAAGGAGTCTTGCCCCAACTCCAGGGCTGCGGCTGCCGGGGAGAAATGGCCCTCCTTCCCAGCCCCAGCTCTGTGGCTGCTGTGGTGGGGGAGAGACCCCCCTCCTTCCCAGCCCAGCTCAGGGGCTGCCACAGCAGGGGAGAGAGGGCACATCCATCGCATTAGAAAGACAAGACTACTACTATTAAAATACGAGTTGTGTGATTTTATTTGTAGAACAAGGAACGTTAATTATTAAAGGTTTTTTATATATAGCGCTTTTATCCAAAGTGCTTTACAATAGTTAGCAAACGGTACAAACAACATTTGGAAAGATCATTAAGTGGCCCACCGAGACCCTCAGTAATTTTCAAGTGGTCTGCAAAAAAAAAAAAGTTTGAGAACCACTAGTGTAAAGCAAAAGCAGCTAATAGATTGACGCAAACAGAACCATCACCAATACATGTGTAACAGGTAGTTTCCCACTCCTCCCATTCTTGATTTTTTTTTTTTAATATTTTACACCATTCATCCCAAAGGAATTTACAAACAGATGTAAAACTATATACAAGGCTCATTTCATCCACAATTAAATTGCACCTCTATGGTTTTTAAGAGCGCACACCATTACATACAGTTTAAGACAAGAAGTGAAAAAGAGTACTGCGGTACACAGCCGAATACAATAATGAAGGTAAGCAGAATGTAATTATTCACATAGGAATCTAGGCCAGGATAAAAGAGTTAACTATCTCATCAAAAGTGACATGGGACATTTAAAGACAAATAATCAAGCCTTGGTTTTATGTCCTATGAAAAGACATCACGTCCAGCAGCCTGGGATGCTGGGACACTGAGAAAGATCTCTAAGGAAAAGTGGTACTCTACCAGCCACAGAGCTGGTCCAATCCTCTTTCATTTGTGAAAGCTGACAAAAATCACAACTTGATAATACTGTGGAAGGCTCTCTCCATTAATTTAAGTGTAACTCAAATTAATCAACTTTGCAGGATGTTTAAAAGAAATATAGAAAGCACCTGGCATTGAATGGACCTTAGCATTGATGTGGTTGTTACAGGAAAGTCTTCTGGGCATTATGACAAGTGTTACTGTATTTCTACTCTTCTTTGGTATTTTTCCAGCAAAATGTAATACCACAAAGTTGCCTAGTCCTACTTCTTTTTGTAAGACACTTCTAAACCTCAGAGACCACAACCATTAGCCCCAGATCTCTGACTAATCCCTCTCGATGTGCTGCATCTAGGTAGTCTTGAATTTAAAAACTGGTAGTTAAAATTTTTTTATGATTTAGATGGATAAAAATATACAGCAACTAGTCACCCTGAGCCAGATCCTCAGCAGGTGTAAATTGGCAGCGTTCATTCATACCAGGTGAGGACCTGGCTCAGAATATTTAACTGAGCTATTGGAAGGACAAAAGCTGCTTTCAATTATACTAGTATGATCAAGAGCAAAATTTGACTCATCTAGTTTAGAAGGTACTGCCAAGAATATAAATATCCTGATGCTCCTGTCACTAATACTACTTTTATTTCACTGTCTCTCTTGACTTCAGTGGGGTTACATTGAAATAAAAGGCAGCAGTAAATGAGAACAGAATCAGTCCCAAGCCCTATCACATATATTAAATGCACTGGTGTGAAGAGCTGGTGTCTCAAATACCATGATCCTAGTTATTGTAAACAGAAACAGAATTATGGAGCAGTGCTACCAAATATCACTCTAATGACTGAGAACTTCTAACAGGTGCCAAAAACAGACATTTGTTAGTTTTATGGAATACTTATAACAAAGAAGCAAAAAGCAATTTTCTTTTAACCAGCACAGTCATAGTACTACTGATAGCAAAAGAGAGCTAGAGTTAACATGCTGATAAAATATAAAAAGGAAGAATTTTAATACTCTGTTTCATTTTGAATGTACACAATGGCTTTAACAATAACCAGAACAAAAAGAAAAAAAGAATGTATGAAACTGTATTTTGTGTATCCTAGCCTTACCTTCCCTGAAGTTTGCTAGCTGGAGGAATGTTGTAACAAGGTTGCAGGGTTCTTCAGTTACTCCACCTTGTCAGCAGGTGTTGGAAATCTGCAAGGAGCTGCAATTTAATTACTGCTGAATCACTGGGTACTAGGAACAGGTAATTTAACTCTATTTGAAACAGAGGAGGAGGACATCTCATAGAGGAAGTTACAGATGAGAAAGGAGAGGATCTGAGAGAAGGTATTTAGAAACAATTCTAGAAGCAGCCAAACCTGGGGAGCAATTTTAGGATTCATGTAGGGTTACCTTGAAATGACCTTTTTGTTAATGAAACCAGAGACTTTTTGATTATAAGTGTATGGCTTTTGCATAGAGCTGAGTGGGAACTCCAACAATTTTTCCAATTAGTTATTCTCTTCTGGGCAAAAGCTGGTCTTTTTTTTTTTTTTTTTTTACTTCCAGGTTTAAATACAACTCTGAATAATTAAAATAATTTGAGCTTCAGAAACAAATCCCAGCTCATGGGGATGCTGGAGGGTCCATTTTGTACTTGAAAATGGAATCTAGGGTATTTTGATCCACCAGTGTTTCTCACCAGAGTGGGTGGGATTATTTTTTAATATCTGTTGTAGGCTCGGTGAAGGAGTAATTATGAGGTAAATGGAAACCAACTGAAGGTGGGTGGCAGTTTCCTTGGTGGCTGAGCTAAAGCTGATTACTTTGATCCTAATTATCTTCTATAGAAAAAACCTCAGGCAAAGAAACCTCCTAGGGAAACCCCACACTGCATTTCCTCTCATGCACTCAGGGAGAGGGATTTGTACACCTGCTGAGCAGGCAGGGGCAGGCTGCATGATATTCCAACTGAGCAGAGCTAAAACTCCACATGCAATCTTGTCATCAGTGCCCTCCCCTCCTCTCTCACTGAATTTTAGAGCTCCTGTTGCTCTATGCTGCTAAGGAGGGCCTGTTATTCTGGCCAGCAGCATCTCTCAGTAACTGTTGATGGTGGTTCTCTGCTCACATGCTATATTTCTCCATCCAATATTCCTCCCTACCACCCACCCACCGGAGTAGAGAACAGTGTGCTGCAGTAACCAGAGTTGTAGAGCCTTCACTGTATGGTGTTTGTGCAGAGAGACTTTACAGGATCTGTGGGATCACAATGCCTTGTTGGTTCCATTTTCTTCCCTCCTGCAATTCTGGAGTCATTCCAAAGATCTATTTCTCCTCTCTTCATCCCCTTAGCATAGGGGTGGGCAAACTTTTTGGCCCAAGGACCACATCTGGGTGGGGAAATTGTATGCAGGGCCATAAATGTAGGGCAGAGGGTTGGGGTGCAGGGAGGTGTGAGGTGCAGGAGGGGGCTTAGGGCAAGGGGTTGGGGTGCAAGAGGGGTGCAGCAGAGGGTTAGGAGCAAAGGAGGGGGGTCAGGGCAGGGGGTTGGGGTGAAGGAGGGCTGTAGGGTGTGGCAGGGGGGGTCAGGGCAGGGGGTTGGGGTGAAGGAGGGGTGTAGGGTGTGGCAGGGGGTTGCGGTGTGGGCTCCGGACTGGCACCGCTTACCTTGAGCAGCTCCGGGGTGACAGTGACACACAGCGGGGCTTAGGCGGGCTCCCTGCCTGCCTTGGCCCCATGCCGCTCCCAGAAGTGGCCAGCATGTCCGGTAGTGCCTCGTGGGGGTGAGATGGGGCAGGTAGCTCTGCCGTGTGCTGCCCTCACCTGTGGGTACCACCGCCAAAGCCCCCATTGGCTGCAGTTCCCCATTCCCAACCAATGGGAGCTGTGGGGAGGTGGTTTCTGCAGGCAAGGGCAGTGCACAGAGCCCTCTTCCCACCCCTCCCCCAGGGGCTGCAGGGACATGGTACCGGCTGCTTCTGGGAGCAGTGCGGGGGCAGGGCAGGCAGGGAGCCTCCCTTAGCCCTGCTGCGCCACGGAGCTGGCAATCCCGCAGGCCAGACTGAAAGCCCTGATGGGCAGGATTCGGCCCGAGGGCCGTAGTTTGCCCTCCCCTGCCTTAGCACCACACAGCAGGAGAGGGGCTAGCAAAGTCCCTTAGATTGTAAATCTCTGCCCTGGTTGTCTGGTACCAATTAGGACCTGGGTGATGCTTAGACAGAAATAGTGACTCAAAGAGAGTTCTATCTTCATCATCTTCAGATTTCAGAAGTGAAACAGGCCTGCTAAGGCTCAGTTTATATAATACTTGTAGCCTCATTGTGATTATCCATCTGGCAGTAGCATTAATTTAAAAATACATGGATCCAGTGTGGAGGGGTAAGGAAATAAACTAATGGGCTACAGCCGTCTTTTCCTTACAGCCTCCTCACATACACCAAGCAGTAGGTGACCAGATGTCCCTTTATTTTTTTTTATTTTTTTTTTTTTTACAGGGACAGTCCTATTTTGGGAGACTCTTATATAGGTGCCTATTTCCCCCCCCCCCCCTGTTTTTTCCACAGTTGCTATCTGGTCAGCCTACCAAGCAGTGTTTTACCAGACCAGCAACTCGGGGCATTTGAGTGCAACCTCACACAGTTTCCACTCCTCTGTGCACATTATTCCCCATGTAAAGTAGCATGAGGCATAGTATTGCTTTCTACCCTCTCCTGAGCATCTCTATTTGTTCTTAACTGCTGCTGCATGATAAGCATTGCTCTGATTAAATCACCATTCTTCTAAGTATTTATCCTCAAAAGACCTTGCAAGTATAGAGGTGATCACGACATAAGAAGCTTAACACTATTTTTTGTCAATGTTCCTTTCCTCCCCCTTATCTAAGCAAGTTTCATCTGCCATAAGGCTGTCCAATCCATCAATGGCTTTAAGTTACTGAATCACAGGCATATGATTTCCATCTATTTGGCCATCTCCTCTGTATGCTGCCAATGGAAGTAAATCACTACCATATATTCCCCTTGTATTCTGCCAGTCTAATTTTAAATTGCATGTGTAATGGTGCTTTTCACTTTTGTCCAGATTTCTAAATGCCCTGAGCTCCCCTTTTGTTATATTTCTGTCCTTACAGGCACTTGCACCTCCCAATTTACTTCTATTTGTGAAAGACAATAACTGAAGTGTTGTCTAATGTGTGTGTTGGGGAAGGATGGCCTTATGGTTAAGGGCTGGGAGGCAGGAGAACAGGGTTAAATCCTGGCTGTGCCATGTACATTTGGGTAAGTCACTTAGGTAATTTTTTGAAAATCTGATCTTAATTTTTAGGTGCCCAGCTTTCGACACAGAGGGCTACATTCAGCTTCTAATCAGCTCCTCTGCACTGCAGCATTGCTGAGCAGAGCTGAGGGGAAGGAAGCAAAGGTTGATTTAAATCATCTTTCCACCCACTGGTAATCTGAGTTTTTCCATGAGCCAAACTGGCCACAAGTTAGAGAATCCTAAGAGCAGCTGTAACTTGTGCTGCCTTGTGAGAATTGTCCCTTCTGTCCCTGACAGTCCCGTACAGCGGAGGAGAGAGAAGCAGGAGGGAAGGAACTTTATGCCCATTTAGGACTCCTCCCATCCAAACAGCGTAATCCTCAATTCCCATTTATGGCAGTTTTGCACCACTCAGAACCACAGAAAATCGAGACTTAACTCTCCTTATCCCTTCATTTGCCATCTGTCACACAAGGCTAACAATACATCCGACTTCTCAGGGGTATTAAAATGAGATCTGTGAACTGCTCACATACTCTGGTGACAAGCACCACAGAAATGCCCATAAAACCGATAAAAAGCCTCTTGTTAATACAATACATACATTTCTCACAAATTCCTTTCTTTAGGCACAATAAGTCAATAGTAAATATTTAGAAATATTGGTTCTAATACTGAACCTGGGACACCCCACTTCTAACTTCTCAATATCCTGAGGAGCAGATGTTTACTACAACTCTTTGTTTTCCATCACTTAACTAATGAGTAGTTTTGTATTTGTTTTGTTTATAGAGATTAAACAGATTTCCAAACATCATTAGAGCATGGGTTCCCAGGGATATTTTAATCCTCAAATAGAATGATGTCTACTTGCACAAAAGAGTGGAAATAACGTGTTTGGGTCAATTTTTCCACCTCACTGCACCTTGTGTAGCCATTTAAGCTTGGGCAGAGTGGGTATAAAAGGCTACCAGACCAGAACAGTCATCTCTCAGTCTTATTTTGCATAGGTGGCCTGACTACACCAAGTGCAAGGGAGTGGAGAATCAACCCCTTCGTTATTGATTTGCACATTACTTAGTGTTCCAATCCACTCATGTTGTTTCATGAAGGATTTCCACATTTTGAAAGGATACTCTTTTAGTCCTAATGAATTTACTTTTCTAGTTAGCCATACAGGTTTCCTCCCTCCACCCCTCCTTCTGTTGTTTTCTCGCTCAGAAATATGTAAACCATCTGTGCCTCTACAATGGTGTAACAACGGTCTGCAACTCTGTTTCTGTTAAAGAGACATCACCAAGGCTGGAAGGCCAAATATGCCAGTGGTTTTGCTGGAAAACAGGCAGGCACATTGCAATTTCTCCCTCGTCTGCTTGCCTAGCCTGGTGTTATAAGCATGGACAAGTCTCTCGGTTCTGTTAAATCGTGCACCAGTGCAAGGTTCAGCACAAGACCTGTAGAGACTAAGGTGACTCTTACACTGTCTCTGCCCCTCCCCTGTGCTGGGGATTTTTTCCTCTTGTGGTGCTTTATATTTCCTCTATGTCAGTGTAAAGGAAATGTAGAGCATTCGTGAATTGGGCCCCCGTGGATTTATTTTTACCATCTGTAACAAGAGGTTCATATAGTGCGTATCCACCTTCATAAAGGCCTTGGAAGTTATGGATGATGGGTGAGACTTTTCAAAAGCAAAAAGTGATTTAGGATTAATGACGTGAATTTCAATAGAATGTGTGTTCCGAAGTCACTTTGGCACGTCTGAAAATCCCATTGGCTAAAGCTTTACATGAGTGCAATTGATGACACTAACAGCACAGATCAGAAAGTCGGTTTGTTTGTTTACAGCCAGATCATGACACACTCTCATGCATTGGAGTAATGTGGTGTAAGAAGCCCCATCACTCCTCTGCACAGACTATCTTGGAGAGAGAGTAGCGGTGGTCAGGGATGGGTTTGGGCTGAGCTTTGGCATCAACTGAGCTGACATGGAGGGGAAAGTAAGCTGGGCCCGGAAAATGTCTGTCACTGCTTACTTTTCCCTGGAGAAAGAAGGAAGCACATTGTCTGTGATCTGCAAGTCACCGCTTGGTCCCCACTTCGCTTATGGGGCAGTACAACTACTGACTTCCTCTTATTTAGGGTTTAGTGCAAGGTGCCAACCCAACCCTGACTGATTATTAACCTAAAATTGATCCTTTAAACAGCAATAATAGCTCAAAATATTGTTACCTTTGAGATAAGACTGGAAGGTCAAAAAATTGATTAACTGTTTCCTTGAAAGTGGAGAAGTAAGATATAGGTAAAAGGTCACTGGAAAGATTATTATTGGATTTTGTTTGACATTTCAGCACAGCAATCTATTTTTCTCCAAGAAACAAAGGGAATTAAATAAGTAATTGTATGTAGAGTACGTGACTATGTTACAATGAGATGTAATACATCATAAGTGGTGCCATGATGCACCAACAGAAAACAATACTGATGGGGACTATGATACAAACAGTGTTTCAGAAAAAAAAAAGTAATGTTTCAACTCTGACTGACTGATCCATAGCACTGTCTTACCGATGCTGAGCTTGATAGCCAAGGTCTGGCTAACATGATCAGCTGTTTGTCTTCTGGTCTTTCCTGACAAATAAAACTAATCACTTTAGATTGATGCTGGCTTCCTCAGAGAATTTCCATTTATAAATGGAAATTTCAACTTTCCTATTTAATATTTGTCATAAGAAACAGGCAGGAGAATAACAAAATGAGATCTTGTCCTATTTTTCATATAATTCTATTTCATGTCACTTCTCTTTCAATGATTTCTACCTGCATAATATAATAGCTCATTATCATATTACAGCCACTGAATCTCAAATAGCTGGTAATCATCATATTTCAGAGGCCTGTTAGCATCCATTTTCTACAATACTATTCTTCCAACCTTCCATCAGCCATTTATTTCTAGGTGCTGACTGGAAACATACAATTAATCTCATTAAAACAGCAGGATGGAAAACTAATACTACATCTCTCAGCATTCTGAGTGTTCAGATATCTGTTTCCAACTGTCCTAAATAGGATTTTGTGCTACTTTAGGTAATAATTAATGTTAAAATCTAAGAGCATTATTTAAAACCAAACAAACACTTTTCCTTTTAATCTTATCAAATAGTGAGAATATTTGAATATTAATTAGTATTCCCTTGAGAGGGAATTAGGTATCAGGTGCTATTATTAATATTCTTATTTACATTTCAGACAGTGCCCTAAATATGCCAGGCACTTGTAGATTCTCATGGTGCTTTTCATAGTTAACTCAATGTAGTCACTATCCACAATAAAGAAAAAAGGACATCTAGTTGGCTGTAAAGATATGCATGGTATGGGGGTTCCTCAGCTTCTGTATATCATCTGCCTGTGGGTTGGAGTTTCCTGACACGGTCTCAGTTTTCATCTGATTTATGCAGAATAAAGTAGTAATGTTGCTTGAACCCAGAAGTCACAGGACAGGCCCAACAAAGAAAGTAACAGAACGTCACTAGCCATCACCTACAGCCTCCAACTAAAACCTCTCCAGCGCATCATCAAGGGTCTACAACCTATCCTGAAGGATGATCCCTCACTCTCACAGACCTTGGGAGACAGGCCAGTCCTTGCTTACAGAGAGCTCCCCAACCTGAAGTAAATACTCACCAGCAACTACACACCACACAACAGAAACACTAACCCAGGAACCAACCCCTGCAACAGACCACATTGCCAACTCTGTCCGCATATCTATTCAAGGGACACCACCATAGGACCTAACCACATCAGCCACACCATCAGGGGCTCGTTCATCCGCACATCTACCAATGTGATATGTACCATCATGTGCCAGCAATGCCCCTCTGCCATGTACATTGGCCAAATTGGACAGTCTCTATGCAAACAAATAAATGGACACAAATCAGATATCAGGAATTGTAACATTCAAAAACCAGTAGGAGAGCACTTCAGTCTCCCTAGACACTCAATAACCGACTTAAAAGTCACCATTCTTCAACAAAAAAAACTTCAAAAATAGACTTCAACAAGAAACTGCAGAACTGTAATTAATTTGCAAACTTGACACCATCAAATTAGGCCTGAATAAAGATGGAGTGGCTCGGTCACTAAAAAAATAAATTTTCCCTCTGTTGATATTTACCCCTTTTTGTCAACTGTTGGGAATGGGCCACATCCACCCTAATTGAATTGGCCTCATTAGCACTGACCCCCCACTTGGTAAGGCAACTCCCATCTTTTCATGTGCTCTATATTTATACCTGTTCACTGTATTTTCCACTCCATGCATCTGATGAAGTGGGTTATAGTCCACAAAAATGTATGCCCAAATAAATTTTAGTCTCTAAGGTGCTACAAAGACTCCTTGTTGTTTTTACTCATACAGACTAACACAGCTACCCCTCTGAAACATTCTACATACTGTTATAAGTGACTGTATGACTGCCATTTAATGACTTGGTGATGTAAATTTTCCTTCAATCCAAAACTTCATTCGTACAACCATACAGTCTAGAAAGAGAACAGTTTTCAGCTGAGCCAAGCTAGATACAGTCAAAAGTGATTAGAGCCACTAGATGGGATTCCATGATCTCACCCTATCAATGCATTACATTAAGTGATGGGTTATGCAGTGGAGTCAAATCTAAAATGCATTATTATCTACAGAGCCTAGGAAAGTACAGCATGTTCTCTTGTGCTAGCCAGCACCGATCCTAAATACATAAAATGAAATGAGCAAAGAAATTTACTCTAATGTTTTCTGTCCTGGTTTTACATCCTGCCTTTGATTTTTTGAGATCCTTTTAGTATTATTCCTTTAATTAACATATTACATTTAAATAGTACCATTCACCGTAAGGAGCCTAAACTGCTTCTGAAACTATGCAGAAGCAGGAATAATTTCAACACTGAAATTAAGCCACTTCTAGGATACAGGACAGACACCTAGGGGACTTCATGACAGAAAGGAGATATTTTTAGAAAGACTGGGGCAAAACTCCAGTCTTATGAAAACTGCAAGGAGTCTACACACTGCAATTCAGGTAAATGTACCCACACCAGTATGGCAAAAAAAATAGCAGTGTAGAGGCTTCGAAGTGGACTGTACAAGAACATCTGGGACTTTGGATACCTACTCAGGTTGCTAGTCCACACTGAAACTGGCACCACCACATCTTCACTGCTATTTTTTTCTATGCTATTTCTGGTAAAGCTAGCACAGGTTTGTGTACATGAGCTGCACCCGCACCTCGGACTGCAGTGTAGACGTACGCTGAATTGAATACATATTTATTTGCAGTGTTTCAGAAGAACGTAGGGCTAATTCTACTAGTGTTGGCATTTGAATGCATGGTTGCAGGAAGCTTAGATTTTTTTTTAACTGGATTGTAAGGCTTTAGGCCATCCCCTTATGTCTTTAATGAAAGCTTTGATACCTAGATTTAAAAAGAAAAGAAAGAGGGGGGAAAAAAGAAAACCACAATCCTCGGTAACAAAGGACAGAAACAACTGGAGCTATTTATGGATCTTGTCTGAAGGAAAATGCGTTCCTGATGCAGATATAAACTAAATACATATTAATGTATGTGGGTGGGGCTTTTCTTTGGATGAAACTTTAAAAACTGAAGTCCTTCGCTCTCAGTCTAAACATTAAATATCACATAGTACTCTTCATAAAGGGAAAGACTTCAAGAGAAAAGAATGGAAAATTATCGACCGAGACTTTAGGTTAGGATTTAGTTCTCTGTTCAAATTAAGAAACTATTTTGCATTCCTAATAGTCAACATTATTAAACTCATTCCTTATCAGGACAATCTAGCTAATAAAACCAATCAGAGGAAACAGCTTTTAAGTCAAGATCACTCTCTGGTTGCATACTGCATATGATTTTTTACGTCATTTGCCGAGACACACTAGACCACTGGGGAAAAGCAGGATATTTATTTGCAAGGTCAGCAAATCTCCCCCCCACACACACACACACCCCCAAGATTTACACAGACCAACCTGGAATATAAAAGAAAACCTTAGATGATCAGAGAATTGACTGAGCAGAAACATCTATTCTGTACCTTGCAAAACTAGGAGTGATCTATAAAAGGAATGAAATGTTTTCTAGGAGTTTGATGGTGTAATGTGTTTAATTTTAAGAGACCATAAAACAACTTGTGAAACTATGGACTCAGATACTAAAAAGCCTGGTGATGGTGCTGACATGTCTACTTATTAATTAAAATTTCTTATGCAATAGTATTTTTTTCTTTTTGTTCAATTAAAATAGCTGAAGAACTGTAAGTGAGGGGTTTTTTGGTCCCCTTGTTTCTTCCATATATCTGTTATTGGAAGTCTATCAGAATGCTGGGACCTGCCTTCTCACCCGTACTGAGAAGTATAATTGTGCTGGTTCTGCTTTCATTTCAGATGCCAGTTCCATCTGTGTTTTTAAAACTTTCTGTGCATCTACTCCAGCTTACCTCACTCATTTTGGCCCTGACTGTCCACAACATCGGCACTGTTTGTGCAATAATCTTCTCTGCAACATTTGCCATCTAGGCTAGTCTTTTTATATTTCTCAATTTTCTTTGATTTTTTCCTTGTATTTCAAATCTCCATGAGAAACATTTCTCCTACATTTCTTAGTTTCTCTTTCCTTCTCCTAATATTTATCTCTGCAACTTTAATTATTAATTCTGTAAAATATGCTGGTGTACTATTTGTACAAAACATGACATAAAAAGTTACAGGCTGAGGTTTCAAAGGCGTCTAAGAGAATTTTACTAGGATTCGATGCCTACTTCAAGTCTATTCACAGCTTTCGGGTTGTTGTTTTTTAAAGTCCCACCCATAATAATTGCATCTTGCTTGGGTTTATTTAAAAAATATTTTTTAAAAGTGTTTTATACACATGAACATTTTTTGGATTGATTCCTAGTGGCTAATTTCTCTGTGTGAAGCTTGCATATCTTGCTGACTTATGCAAGCATTCCTGACTCTCAAGAAAAAAAAGTCAGTCACATTTTTCAATAGCCCAACACACTGGAAGCCAGAGAAATTATTTAATGTTCTCAAAAAGCATCAACCCTAAGAGAATCTGGGTCTGCGTAAAGCAGTACAATGGAAGGAGAATCACGCCTTTCACCATAACATTGCTGACAAATTTAAATAAGAGTGCTGAAGGTTTACATAAAAAGGACGAGTGTTTGCAGTGAACAGAGATATGAGGTCAGATTCTCGGCTGTGGCATACACACTTTGGATGCAGTGTGGGGTGGGGAAGTAGGCAGCCAGTTACAGACATAACCTTTGTGCTGAGGGCTGCAGAGACAGAGGGGCTTAAAGACAAGCTTTTCTGGCTCTGGCTCTGCACTTGCTGGGGACTCCCCAGTTGGAGGTAACTCCAGCTTTGGCATTTAATATCAGTCTCCACTCCTTTTGTGCATCCTGAGAGTAAGGTGACCAGACAGCAAATGTGAAAAATCGGGGCGGGGCAGGGGGGTTAATAGGAGCCTATATAAGAAAAAGACCCAAAAATCGGAACTGTCCCTATAAAATCGGGACATCTGGTCACCCTACCTGAGAGGCAAAAAGTGAGTAGAGTGGGCAAATACTCTGCCCCACAGACAGAATCTGCTATAAATAATGGCCTGTTTCAGAAGAGCTCTCTGTCTTCCAAGGAAAAATAAGCAACTGTTTCCTTGGATCTCTAACTTGTTCTTTACAGGGTTCTTTCCTACTCAACTCTCATTGCAATAGTAATACTCACTTTTTGAGCATTAGCAGAAGAAGAAAGAAGGTTCTGTACGGACTGCCAAAGCACCAAGGTATAACCTGCACAGTGGGGGCCAGATTCTAGCCTCTGCTCTGGTCCTATACATTATTCTGATGACATACAGTGCCTGTAAAGGAGCTGAAAGGTGCCAGAGGAGAATTCCCACAACCCTGCAGTAGTGTAGGGCCATAGTAAGTGTTCCCACTCTCACAAGCCCTTGCATATAGGCATGACATGGGAGAGGGGGAATAGTTGTAACACTTAGTGCTGTGAACATTTTGGGCTGAAGCCAATAAGCCGCCTCAGGGGCTGCTCTAACTTACACCAGAGCCCATTTTGACCCCCATAGCAGCCTGGAATCTGGGTGGCACAATGGCAATGTAAAGCCACTTTTGCTTATCCTCTTCTCGGACAATGTCTTCTGTGTTGCTTCTGTCAGGTGACACATGACACAAACCAGCCCTGAGTCTTTACCATGCTTGTGCACACCCAAGCGTCAGCCAGCCATTTGCACATCCTCCTTCCCTGGGTGAAGCTGTCATAATTGTGAGGATGTCATATATGGGAGAGCTGGCCTAATCTGATTAGAATACCAAACCTGTTCAACTTGCCAGAAAGTCTTGTCACCACACAGTAACAAAGCTTTCAGGGTACTGCTCTCAAAACTGCTTTTTAAAACATTCCATCAAACCCCATTACAAATGCTATACAAGAGGTAATACTGAATAAGAAGTAGTCATAGCATGTCAGGGCACTGAGTAGAGGGACCCTGTATTGATTGATCTTAGTTAAAAGAAAAGATTTAACATTTATTACTACTAGTGACTAAGATGATGCCAAAAGGCTCATTTTATCATCTGCTTAGGTTTCTGCATAGCAACTACTGTTAGTAACATTACCAGCTATAAACTAGTGAACAAATCGTGTAATCAAATGACTTCCAAGGAAGTACTGGCCAAGGAGAGAAGTTTGGCAAAAAGATGAGACAACAGAGCTTACTTGGGAACAAGGAAATAAAATGATTTCCCTTTTCCTAGGTATAAATACTGGCTAAATGGTGCACAGAAAATGTTACTATATGTCATGACAGAACACACAAAAAGAAACAGGTGAAGCTTTTCAAAGCAGCCTAATAGGCACCCAATTCCCTGGTAATTTCAATGGGAGTCTGGCACCTAACTCCAATATGCTCCTTTGAAAATTCCAGTTGTAAGCTAGTGACTTTTATGCACATTCAGATACATACAGTTCCCCTTCTGTATAAGGTTATGGGAGCCATGGACTTTGCACGATAACAGTATGAACTGAGTCTATCATTAACTTCAAAGGAACTCGAACCCTGAGTACAGTCCTTGAGATAAGGGGACCCTTAGGCTTGCTTCTGCTCCCATTTAAGTCAATGACAAGATTCCCATTGATTTTAGTGTGACTCAGGTCAGGCCTCTCACAGACCCAGATGGTCCCTGAGATCTGTGCATGGATCTCACATCTCCTCTACACCACTGTTCCCCCTGCCTGGACCTCAAACTGCACCCTTCAGGGAAGGGAATAACAGGGCCAGGACCACACATATATCATCCCCCACAGATTATAGTATCCTTTCCGCAAAGTTCTCCTTTTGTGGTACTCTGTGGCCAGGAAACAGAGCAAGTGGAGGCAAACAGCCTGAATGCAAATGGATCCTCTGGCATCAGCAAGGTGTGAAGATGGGCCCAATGGTCCTTTCTGGTCACAGAGAGACCACCTTTCCCCTCACTACTTTAAGAGGAGATCTTCTCAAGAGATTTCACCCTCAGACATCTCTCTTGCATGTTTTACCACCAGAGGATGGTCTGGCCCAAACTGAGGAATCACAGCAATTCTGAAGGTTAGTATTAGCCATGGTAACTATTGGATCCTGCAACACTACTCAGCAAACAGTTCCTATTTATGAGAGCAGCCCCATGACCTTGCAAAGAAATAACCTGCCTTTCCCCAATGATTGTGTCCCTCAGCAATTGACATAAAAATCATGAGTAGCATGCCACCACAGAGAGATCTTGACTTTAAAAAACTGTTTCCTCTGCTTGTGGGAATCAAGGTTGAAGGACTGGGCCTAAGCTTGTTCTCTAATATCTGTATTATTTAAAAAAAAAAAAAAAAGATTAGTGCTATAGCAAAGCATTTCCACCCATACCTACTAAACTAATACTATCAATACCCCACAGTTCAATGTCTTGTCCTGGACCACATCTTAGAGGATACCCAGAGTAGCAGCAGAATCCCATTATTTCTCAGTATCACATATCAGGAAAGACTGTCTTAGTCTCTCCTCAAACATACCGGCTAGCTAACTCTATACAGCTCATCTGCATTTGTGCTCATAATGATGTCTACTGGGAGCAGGAAAGCACAATGTTGATCCAAGATTTCCTACAGCAGAGAGACTAAGGACTTGTCTACACTACCCGCCGGATCGGCAGGCAGCAATCGATCCAGCAGGGGTCAATTTATTACGTCTAGACAGATGTGATAGACGTGATAAATCGTCCGCTGAGCGCTCTCCCGTTGACTCCGGTACTCCACCAGAATGAGGAGCACAAGCGGAGTCAACGGGAGACTGTCAGCTGTTGACTTACCGCAGCGAAGACACCATGGTAAGTAGATCTAAGTACGTCGACTTCAGCTACGCTATTCACATAGCTGAAGTTGCGTATCTTAGATCGACCCCGCGCGGTAGTGTAGACAAGCCCCTAGACATTGATTTAACAGTTCAAACAGCAGCAGAAGTTGACTTCAGTTTACTGCCCATTTTCATCTTCTAAACATGCCATCAGTTATGTTCTATTTGATCTAGAAACTCAGTGGTTCATAATTGTTAAATACTAACCATATTTTTTCCCTTTAATGGAAAGCTTTATCTTTCTCTAATGTGTCTCATAGCCTCCTGTCCTCTAGTGCTAAAATGATACCCATAGAGGCCTGGAAAAAGAACATGTGTGATCACCACAGGACTTACTTGTTAAAGCAGCTTTAAAAGAGCATATACTGTACATGATCTATGTATGTTATATGATCCATGCACAGTATATGTCTGAGTCTATTCAGGTATTTCTATGTAAAATCAGGAATGGGCAGGGGGACCAATCTAAAATTGTTTAAGATGCAGAAATGTCTTCACATTTAAATTTTAAAAAATGTAGGAATTACTCTAGCCTACGGCTGCTGCTAAATGGATTAATATTTAGCACTTGGTACTGGCATTGATAAGGTAGTATAGAATGAGAGCTGAGATTCTTTTAAATAAATAATGTCTTTCATATACTGTAGAAGAGGGTGTTTGGGTTTTTGTGTTTTTTTAAAGTGTTTCTTGTTCCTGGTATTTATGCTGTAAAACTAAATCTAGAAACAGAATGAGTGAAAAATTAAATAAGATCAGAAACTGAAATGGAAAAGGACCCAGCATAATTCAGTTGCCCCAGCCTGTGTAAAAATTTCACTCCATAACAAATCAGCTGGATTTTGCAAAGCTGTCAAGAGTCATACTACAGCAGCTTTATGCAGGATCCAGAAGTTCACTGAGTGCTAGGAAACAAGTCTTCAGAAATACCATTAGATCTCATATTTACATTTTGCCAATCCTTGATTTGTTTTTAAGCACTGTGTCCAAAGTTTTATGAAGATCAAGTATTCAAAATTTCAAAAGACTACATGCTTCGCTCATGCTTCCAAAAGAGAAAATGATCTGGCAGCGTACAGGGGTTTATAAATTAAATAGTATTTTTCCAATTTTATGAATTGAAGAATAACTTGAAATGGATTTTTAGACCTACCGGAAACACGCTCTCGGTGTGTCTGTACTGCAGTTAGACACCCGCATGTAGACATTCTAGCTCAGCTGGAACTCTGTGACCCTCCCACCTCAGAGGGCTCTAGAGCCCAGGCTCCAGCCCAAGCAAGAAGGTCTGTGCTGCAGTTAAACAACTCTGCGAACCCAAGCCCCACGAGCCCAAGTCAGCTGGCCCAGGCCAGCCGCAGGGTTTTAATTGCAGTGTAGACATAACCTCTGGGGCTCAGCTACTTGACAGTCACAGATGGTAATGGGGAACAACAACCTGGCAAGGTTCTCTACAATGGATTCTTTTAATGATGACCATCACCCAGCCATGGCATCTGCCAGCTCCATCCTCCACACCAATTTCCCCTGCCTCCAAAAGCAAATGCTTCAGTGGATTGATGGTCCTGGGACGCAATACATTCTTAGATAGGGTCAACACACAGTGGCATTAAAGGTCATGCTGTGATTTATACCACAATGAGGTGCATGTTCCTGGATTCAGCTCCCACTCATTTTGCAACAGCACTACCTGTCTTGCTTCCAAGAACACTTTTTAGCTAGTACATAGAAATCTTTAACATTTAGATGAAGAAAGCTTAACCCTTTTATAGGGCAAAAGTGCCTCCCACACCAAAGTCAGATTCTGGCCCACAGTATAGCTCCTTTCCACCACTCCGGTAGCTCAAAAGGGCAACAAAGAAATCTTCATCCCCCTGCCTCTAGGTGTGTTGTGGTGGGCATGGCCTGGGCACTGCTTGGAAGCCCGTGGAGGCCATTATCAGCTGAAGTCAGAGAAACCCTCAGACAAGGTGGGTGTGCTGAGTAAAGTCTGCAGGATCTAACCCCATATTCTGTCCACTTGAGCTTTAAGGCAGGGAGTTTAAAGTAATGCCTCCCTTGGTATTTATTAAAAAAAAAAGTGATGTGGTAGATTTGAGATAGGATGGGATTTCAGACCCCATCACAAACTGGTAAGTCATCAAAATACACCAGCTCTCTGTACTGTAGTGCAGACTCAGGAGCGTTGCTGCAGCTTCTGTAAGTTAAGTAGCTCAGAATGTTCCTCCCGCCCATTTTTTTTTTAAATAATTCATAGCACCAGACAGGTTGACAACTTATTGAAAGTGGTTCCTCATCTGGAAAGTGCTTATTACCTACTGTGTACCATCTTTATTACACTGATACTGACATTTAACACTCAATAAATCAGCAGTCCCATTGTGGTGCTCTGCCTGACAGTTAAACTGAGTCCCTTCCTTTTCTTTTAATACCTGTTGAGGTTTTTCAGGAGAGAGGAATATATACCATATCTGGCTCCTCATTATGATGCAAACTGCTTTCACACATTCCTTCCCACTGGCAAGATGAATCAAGATAAAACCACCTTTCCTGAGTGTCTTTCATAAAGTTTTGCAGTTTCTTCTTCCTTAATAACACATGAAGTTAAATTATGCGTGGCTCCATTCCACTCCCTATGTGACATAACTTTCCCATTTTCCCTCATTGCTCAGTTATTACCATATGTGACAGCAACCGTAAAGAGCTGGATCTTCTGGTTGGGCCAAGCTGAGCTTAACACCATGGGGAGGATGGACTTGTGCATCTTCATGCTCTCCTGATTCTGGCCAGGCCAGTCCCTGAAAGTTCTTCTAATGAATGCTCAGTTGTTCATGGTCTTAGGAGGTTGATCCAGACCTAACTCCCTTTGGCTCTTTGAAAATGCTAGCATTGAGCAATAAAGGAGGCCACTTTTTAAAGAAAACGAAAGCTTGAAAATTGTAGGACAACATCAGTGTCCCTCTTGATGATAAAGCATCAGCAAATAGCTATTTTCAGGAATTTTAAACCCCTTTCATCTTTCCACAGTCTGCTACGAAACAGAAAAAATTTCAAATTACAGCACCTTACTAGAGTTTATTTTAGAAGGCCCAAACTATCAAGGGCTAGATCTTCAGCTGCTGTAGACGGACATAGCTCCATTGATATCAGTGGAGCTATTACAACTTAGACCAGCTGGCTCAAGAATATATGGAGCACGTGTAACCCACACACCTCCTGGGTGTGGTGTTCTGTCCCATGTAGTGGCATGAGAGCACTTAGAGATTAATAGCTAAGGCTGTAGAGCAGAGTCAACAGCCATATGGCTTTTAGCTCATGCAGTAGAGCAGAGACTGGTAACCTTCAGCACATGGCCCATCAGGGAAATCCACAGGTGGGCTGGACTGGTTTGTTTACCTGCAGAGTCCGCAGGTTTGGCCAATCGCCGCTCCCACTGGCCACGGTTTTGCGGCAGCCAGCACATCCCTCAGTCCACACCACTTGCTGCAGCCCTCATTGGCCTGGAACAGTGAACCACGGCCAGTAGGACCTGAGATCAGCTGAACCTGCAGACACTGCAGGTAAACAAACCATCCTGACGCGCCAGCAGATTTCCCTGAGGGGCCGTGTGCCAAAGGTTGACAATACCTGTAGTAGAGGCTCATATATTTAGCTCCAGAGATCCCAGGTTTGATCGACCAGGGTCTGTCGGTGTTACACATGCTTGTGTCTCAACAGTGAAATGTGAGGGTTTAATTCCTTGAGGCTGAGGTCCTCTAGCAGCATAACAAGGTGAAGCATCCGCAGTGTTACCAACACTCACACTTTTATTGCAAGTACCACAACATTTGATGTGTCTCTTAAAGTTCCAGCTTCTGAATTCTTGAGATCCAGTTTCATTTTTAAAACAAGTTTCTAGATCCCTAGTTGCAGAGAAAATCTGGAAGATATGAACCAGGTGTAATCTAAGGGCTTGGCTACACTTGCGAGTTACAGCGCATTAAAGGAACCCCGGAAGCACTACTACCTGTCCACACTGGCAAGGCACGTAGAGCGCTCTGACTCCGCGGCTACAGCACTCCTGGTACTCCAGCTCAGTGAGTAGAATAACGTTTGATGTGCCCCCCCTGAAGTGCCCCAGCATCAGTATGAATAAAGTGTTGCATTACTGCGCTGTGATCAGCCTCCAAAAACGTCCCATAATCCCCTTAAGTCAAGCGGCCACTCTTGTCACTGTTTTGGATATGCCCTTTGAAAGCTCCGTTTGACAGCCGGCTGCTTATCTGCTTATCCCCCAGACCCCGCCACCACTCTACCCCTTCCCCCAAAGCCCCACCCCATCCCACCTCTTCCCACCCAGTTCTGCCCCCTTCCCAGAGCACGTCCTGCCCCTGCTCTTCCCCCACCCTCTCAATGCCTCCTGCACATCGTGGAACAGCTGATCGACGGCAGGAGGTGCTGGGGGAAAGCGGGAGAGTTTGGCTGCCGGCGGGGGCTAAGCACCTGCTAGGTTTTTTTTTTTATCGTAGCGTGCTCCAGCCCTGGCCAGTATTGTATATATCCACAATGACTATTTCCTGTGATGGGTCTGGAAATCGGTGAAATAGGCTGTGAACCTTTTCTTCATTTCACAATTTCATTTCAAGGTCATACCCCTTTACAAACAGACTCAATTATCTTATTATTGCATTTAGCAACTTCTAATCTGCAGAGGTTACCCGTTTAGAATATTTTTGATGCATACAATTGTGTAAAGGAGAAAACACTACCAAGAGGACAATGGAAAAGTGGAGTGCCACAGTCATCTGCAGTTAACATGATTAAAAAGTTCTTATCCCAGATTCCCAAGTGCTAAAAAGCAACTCACGATCTGTAGTATATGAAAACTATGGCGCTGCTTCTCTTTGGTCCTGCACCACATATAATAGTCATTTACATCAATGGATATAAAATGGAGCATTCTAATTGCATAACTTTTACCCCCACGTTACAGTGGTATAAATAATTCCATGCACTGTAGGGCAACCGAGAATCAAATTCAATAAAAAAAATGGTCCTGCTAACAAGCAATCCATCAGCAGAATGTACTATGTCTAAAGACAGAACACCTAGTAATAGTTTATACAAACATCCCGACAAGTGAAACCATAACAGGAGACCAGATTCTGATCTCATTTACACCAGCTTTACAGCAGTATACCTCCATTATGCCCGATTCTCCAGTGCTTTGCATTTTAAGCATTTGTTAACACTTGTGTAAAGTGATATAACATTACCACCCGTGTGCAAGAGTGGAAATTCTGATCTGAAGCCTTTCAATTACACTTTGCATGAAAATAAATGACTCCATAAGGTGCAAGACAATGCTGAATCAGCTATGTAAACCTGTTAAGGGTAATAATATATTTGTTTTTTATAGAGAGCTTAAAGATATTCTACTAGGGATCTGAGATCTGAAGACTGTACAACATTCCATGTTGTAATTTTGTTACTCACATTCATGTATTAATTCAATATATTTAATTTAAGGATTCCCGCCCCTCCAAATAGATTTTGGAATTAGTAATTACCAATATACGGAATCATTAACAATATACAACTTCAATAGGGTAATACAGAATCCAATAAAATACCAGTGTATCATTAATTTTCAGAGATGTAACTGAACCTAAAACACAAGGCATGGTACTGAATTAAAATCATTATGACATGCTACTAATGATGATGATGATCATTAACATTACCTCTTGTTCTGAAGAAAAACAGTCATCCCATTTTATTTTTAAATTCTGAAAAAATATAATCTGTAGAACTAACACGAGGGTCTTTTTTAATCAGAAATCTTACATGGCAAGGGAAGAAATCTCCTCTGGTCTAACAAAAATGGAAGTTGTGGAACCAACTAGATTTCAATTGGTGTATACTCGCCCCTAGATAACTGCACTGCTTATTCCATTGATATCTGTCATGATAGATTTTTATTATACTAAAGCTCAACATTTTCTCAGGAGAGCAGGATATTGGATACGTTAAACAAATTGAAAGGCATCTCTATAACAGTCTACTGTCAGAGCTTCAGCAACATATCTAAGCAGTCCAGATATCACTAACTCCATTTATATGCTAGCTACAGTAATATATTCAATTGTTGGACTTCATGGTGCATACACAATCCCAAAGGTAAACCCCCTATGGAAATCCAGAATTCTTGAAGTTTTTCTAACTTTACTAATTAAATTAAAGACTTTGTAGATTGGATTGATTTTCTGGAATGAACATCTCCTCCCAGAACTAAATAAAAACAAACCTAAACTTTCTTCAGTCCACGTTTCTCTTTTTAAAAAAAAATATTTATAGCCTTTTGTGCTTTTGATTCTAGTGACTGTGCATGAGTTAGGGCTGGATCCAAAACATGAATGGCCAGCCACTAAACTTTGTTTCTCCGACTCAGCATAGATCACTCCCAGAATCATCCCATTCATTTTCCTGCACCGTAAACATCACCTTCCCACACATTAGATGCCATCTAAACATTTTAGAAGATGACTCCATGCAACCACTTTGTTATTTTAAAGCTTTTTGAGCTTAATTTATTTCATTAACTCTTAATCAACATTTCTTTAAGGTTAATTTACACCTAGACCCTGTGGTAAAGAGATAAAAATTCCTCTGAGTAAGGAATCAAAATTAATATCTAGAAACAAATTATAATTGCTTGTAACAGAAGGAACTGATTAAGCTGCTGAGGCAATTATAGAAGAAAAATGATGCTGCAACTGCCTCCACTTCACAGGTTGTGGGCTTGATCCCACATTTCTTTTTTACACCCCCAACTCCCACAGAAGCAAATGGGAATTTCAGGAGTCCTAGATATACATGCAGGATCTGGTCCCAGCACTTACAACATGATATTTGATTACGCATTAGGTCTGCACTTCAAAAGCTTTGAAAACACTACTAACGGATAAAGAGCAGGATAAATTTGCTCATGAGGCATGTTAAATAGCAAGCATCTTCCTTCTACCTTGTAGTTATATCACTGCTCTGCACCTGTATACCATCTCAGAAACGGACTTGCCTACATTAGATTTTCAAAAGGTGCTATTTCTCAAAGGAAGGCATCCTCCTTATAAACTGAACAAAACCTCTCTGCTTTTTGTGATAGGAACCAAATGCTGAAGAAATAAAAACTACAATGTACACAAAATGAAAAGACTCTCAGTGACTCGGATAGCATACATTCCTCCAGTTACCAAGAAACTGGAATTCCACCTCTTCAGTGCAAATTAAATCGTAAAAGCTCAGATGCCAGGCCACTAGCAGAAAGGCCTGCAAACTGCAATTTCCAGCTTACTACTGGAAATAGCCAACTGGTTTTTAGTATCAAATCCTACACATGCAATACAGAATGTATTAACTGTTGTCTTTGAAAATATATTTCCCAGCTTAAACAGTTTAGAAAACTGATACAGGTGTGCTACTCTATATACACCAAGCATTCCACCAAGCATTCTCAAGACTACAGTACCCACACGAGGAAATAAGGAAACAGATCAACAGAGCCAGACGTGTACCCAGAAGCCTCCTACTGGAAGACAAACCCAAGAAAGAAACCAACAGGACTCCACTGGCCATCACATACAGTCCCCAGCTAAAACCCCTACAACGCATCATCAGGGATCTACAACCCATCCTGGACAATGATCCCACACTTTCACAGGCCTTGGGTGGCAGACCAGTCCTCGCCCACAGACAACCTGCCAACCTGAAGCATATTCTCACCAGCAATTGCACACCGCACCATAGTAACTCTAGCTCAGGAACCAATCCATGCAACAAACCTCAATGCCAACTCTGCCCACATATCTACACCAGCAACACCATCACAGGACCAAACCAGATCAGCCACAACATCACCGGTTCATTCACCTGCACTTCCACCAATGTAATATATGCCATCATATGCCAGCAATGCCCCTCTGCTATGTACATCGGCCAAACTGGACAGTCTCTAAGGAAAAGGATAAATGGACACAAATCAGACATTAGGATTGGCAATATACAAAAACCTGTAGGAGAACACTTCAACCTCCCTGGCCACACAATAGCAGATCTTAAGGTGGCCATCCTACAGCAAAAAAACTTTAGGACCAAACTTCAAAGAGAAACTGCTGAGCTCCAGTTCATCTGCAAATTTGACACCATCAGCTCAGGACTAAACAAAGACTGTGAATGGCTTGCCAATTACAGAACCAGTTTCTCCTCCCTTGGTTTTCACACTTCAACTGCTAGAACAGGGCCTCATCCTCCCTGATTGATCTAACCTCGTTATCTCTAGCTTGCTTCTTGCTTGCTTATATATACCTGCCCCAGGAAATTTCCACCACTTGCATCTGAAGAAGTGGGTATTCACCCACGAAAGCTCATGCTGCAAAACGTCTGTTAGTCTATAAGGTGCCACAGGATTCTTTGCTGCTTTTACTCTATATACAGAATTTCTCAGTACATTTCCATGACTGGCTTTGTTTCTAAATTTCCATTTTAGTTTAGCTTTGTCTCTGAAAGGTAACAGATTCTAGGAAGCCTTGCCAATTGTTCTGGTTCTGTCAATAAGACACAGATCACTGAGGCTTTACAGTAATAGAGCTTCATTCTATATATCTGACATGTTACAAACAGGGCTGCTGCACTGAATGTTTCCTTAGCTTTTGTCATTGATCTGCCCTCTGACCTGGGGCAGACTAAGAGGTTCTAGCTGTTGTTCCATTTTATGGGTAGGAAATAGTCTCTCATAACATCCCCTTGTCATGTTTAAGACAGTATGCCTAAGTAACAAAATGTGGTCGTGTAATAAAACTTCATAATACAACTGTGTTCTCTCTCTAGATACTACAAGTGGATGTTGAAGGGGAGTAGGTTGCAGAGATGCCTTGTGCCTGGAGGTTGAGGTTGTGGCGGGCTTGCCTTGTGACGGGGGGGTTTTTTTGTTCTGTTTTTTTTTTCCTTCACATTTCAAAAGGTGGTAACCCTTATGTAAAAGGATCTCACTGTCTCGGTTGCTGCTCAGCTCACCATTGTTCACCTCTACTATACAGTACGTGGCTTTATTTGACTGCATACTCATGCATAGAGGTTCCTCTTTCCACAGTTTCTACACATAGTGCCATAAGCTGGGCATTTGCCTGCTTCATGCCTTGTACTGCAATCCGTTTTCATTGTGCTTGCCTCATCATTTTATTTATCTAGTGGGGGAGTGGGGCATGTTGACTTCTGATGCCATGTTCTGGTTCTGGCAATAAGACACAGAAATCCTTGAGGCTTTACAGTAACAGATCTTTATCCCATATATCTGAGATGTTACAAACAGGGTTGCTGCACTGAATGTTTCCTCAGCTTTTCTCCCTGATCTACCCTCTGACCTGGTGCTAACTAGTCTACATCCTGTTATACAAGATGTTGCACAGTTCAGGCCCTTGGAGGTTCTAGCTGCCGCTCCCTCTTGTGGGTGGAAAGCTGTCTTCGGTAACACCAATGACTTACCCATCACAGGATCCAATCAAAGAGGATGATTTAAGGCCTGATCCAAAGCTCACCAGCGTTAATAGAAAGATTCATGGAAATCTGAGTACTCACCACTCTCACTGACGGGAATGACAGCTGTGGGTGTGTGGGAGCTCAGCAATTCCAAACATCATGCCCACAAAGGTGCAGCAGCTAAAGTTCAGTAGTTCTTCCTGCGGACTTCTCAAAGATGAACCCTAATTTCCTAGTCATGACAAGCAAACTGAGCTGCCTCATACAAACTAAGCTTTAGTTGCAACTTCACAGTTCATCTGGAAAACTGACTGCCTTGTAACCTAGCACCTCGTTCAGTCTTCACTTTATTTCAGTTCAGAAATACATTCCAATGCAAGCAACACCTCTATTGCTTTTAACTAGGCAGCGCTGTAGTGACTGGTTTGATAGCGTTTCCTCATCCATTTTATCAATTTACACACTCCTTTTCTCATAGCAATTTCACAGTGGTATGATCAAAGAAATGAATCTAGATCATGCTACCATTATTCAAAGCCACTGCAAGTACAGTTTTCTTGATGGTAGGGCAATATTTCAATCTTGCAGCCATATCGACGATCACCTGGGAGTCTCTCAGCTGATATGGAGTTCTACCAAAGGAAAATTCAATTGCATATGGTTACATACCAAATGTGTGCTTTGCAGTTTGATATATCTCTCTAAACAGAACCAAAGTTAATCTTCTAGGGAGCAACATCTAGGAAAGAATTAATGGAATTTCACTATTCTTTGTAGAAACTTGCTCAGACTGTCGCCATATCACATGAATGAGGTTGAGCCTAAATCTTAGCTTGCCGGGAAAAAACTTGTAATCAAGCTGAAGGATGCTGGTGTACAAGGGGCTTTAGAGAAAACCAAGTTCAAATAAACAGGTTTGCTAAGTTGCCTGACGTCCACATACAATGGAAGCTAAAGCAGACTGATAACCAAAAAGTAGTCTGATCACTCTGTATTCTTCAATTATGCAGTGTGTTGCAGAGAAATAAAAAATGCTCTTTACACAAAAGTTTCCTTTGCGGGATCAGATCCTGCTGTCTCTATTCACTCTCTATTCAGGCAAAACCCAATTAACTTCAATCAGTAAGAACTGAAGTAGCCCTGGGCTTTTAAATCTTTTAAAATGGAACAGAAAAATCAGTCTCTTTCTCTACATTACTATAAACACTATAAATAATAGATACTATACAGATATATGCATGTGTTTGTACAGATGAAATTGAAAGGGCAACAAGTGGAGAGTTTTTCAAAAATCTCTGATAAAATAGCTTTTCTCTAGAAACAAAACACTGTCAGATTTTTTTCCCTTTGCTTTTGTCAATTTCTTTAGTTTGTTTCGTTCCATCTTTAATTAAAAAAATTCTGTTTTGGGGAGTTCCACCCACTTTCTCTCACTTTTTCACTTCGTTCTGCAGAAAAAGTGAGAGAAGTGTTTTAAATATTTAAAACGTAACACTTTCAAAAATATTTTTCACACTTTTTCATGGAAAAAGTTAAAAAGTAAGGAGGGGGAGTCACTCATTTTTTGTATGTTTATGGTCGCTTGTGTCTACAGACTACTGGGACCATTGTCAGCAGGCGGCACCTTACACTTTTCGGACATGTTGCAAGGATGCCACAAGACGTTCCAGCGAACGCCGTTCTCTGGGTGGCTTGTAACATCCAGGATAAAATTCCACCAACTGAGGGGTGGAGGCGGCCCAGAGACAGACCCCCATTGCAATGGTTTAAGTCTGTTCCAATATTGGACTCTCAGGCCATCAAGCCTTTATGGTTGCGCAAAAACAGCCCAAATGGCAAATGATCGCTACAGCCGAAAATGGCTAAGCATGGAAGTAGTAGTAGTACTAGTAGAATTAGTAGGGGGAAAGTAATAAAAAAGTGAAAGAAAACAGAAAACAAAACACAAAACTAAAACATGATTAGATGTCAGTGAAAAGGAGCCACAATCTTATGATCCCAGCTGGCATGCGCAGAACGCTGGAACATTCTTAGCTCCTTGCTGTTGCAGAATTGAGGTGAGGAGGTCACCTAGTTTTACGTGAGCCATGTGAAAGTTTTGTCTTGTAGGTTTTCAGTTCAGCCATCAATTGGCCTGAAGATAAGCTCTATGTAGCTTGAAAGCTTGTCTCTCTGACCAAAAGAAGTTGTTTCAACAAAATATATTACCACACCCCTCTTGTCCCTCTAATATCCTGGGACTAACAGCTACAAAAGCACTGCAAACATCAACTGCCAATAGCTTAAATGCTTATTGTAAGCTTTGAGTTCTTTCTCTGGGGGGAGATCCAGTCCATTGCCTTCACTGATGGGTCTGCTAAGGAAACCTGTAGCATCAGATTAGTGGTAAACCAAAATAGGCAAGAGGCATTTGCTTGAGAATTAGTAAGACAGTAAAATAGATTGGGCCATATTTATCTTTGGTGTAAGTTGATGCAAGTCCATTAAGAGGTGTATCATACTTACACATGCTACTAGACATTAAAAATCAAGGACTGAATAGAGATACTGGATTTATGGCTTATTACAACAATCTGTAACCCACTAACAAGCTTCCCCACCTTCCATTCCCCCCCTGACTGGAGAGCCATTTTACCTTGAATGGGCCCTTCAAATGTGTTGACTACTTATGCTAAACAATCTGCTCCATCTTGTGTTTGGCTGCGACACTCTTGAGTCCCAGACCTGAAGAGCTCTGTGTAAGCTTGAAAGCTTGTCTCTCACCCCCACAGAATTTGGTTCAATAAAAGATATTACCTCACCTACCTCGTCTCGCTAATATCCTGGGACCAACATGGCTACAATAACACTGCATTCACACTTACACAGGCTCATACTCACTTAAATTAATCGAGAAAGGTACATACACTATTGTAGCTTTTTCTGTTAACGGATATTTCAGTCACTTTTAATCTGTCTACACTCCTGTCTGCTCACCAAGTAACCTTATTTGAGTAGTCACAAAGTGCTATCATTTATTAGTATGTATTTCATGGTTTTAGGTTATTTATCTTTATAGTAAATATAATGGCTAATAGCCTATTTAATTCTTTTCTGTATTTTTTAATTAAAATCATGGATCCCTTAATTTTTTTAAATCCATATAGATCCTATTGCAAAGGGAGGAATATTCTGGTCTCATTTCTTTTTCTTTTCCTACAGAACACAACAGCATAAATGACCCATGAAATGGTTTACCTGCCTCAGGATTCTGAATAAAATCTTCTATTATATGATAAATATAAATTATATGATATGTATGACAACTTCTCAAGATCCAACAATACTTCTAAAATCCCTGGCACCTCTATATTTCCCTATGGATTTTTACTTCTTGTCAGCCAAATGCTATCAGTGCTAGAACAGCTTCAGCACCTCCATTATACTGCTTACACCCATGGTCAGGAGTTTATAACTGTGCAAGAAAAGCTTCTCTTGAGCATATCCTCATCCCATCAATGGGATCAGGTTAGGGTGGTTAGTTACTAGTTTTTAAATTGGCCAAAGATCTCAGAGGAAAGTCTGGCATTGTGCATATTAGGACAAGGATACTAACCACAGGGAATTAGGGTCTGTGAAACAGAAATATGGTTTCTGGCTAATTTTGGTTTCTCCACCTATAAATGGAGGGTCAGATCCTTACCTGCTGTGAATTAGCAGAGCTCCCTTGGAGCTATATTTACACCAGCTGAGAATCTGGACCAAAGCGTGGAAACACCTGTTTTTCACAGGCAACACTTAAACAAGTTACACACTCATTTGTGTGTGTTTGCATACATTTATGAAAATCAGAACCTTAGTACTTGACTTATTGTATCCCAGGAGAGACTAAATAATATGGAATATGTTCTAACAGGGGATTTCATTGCATTTCTGGGGTGTCACCTCAGACCCTTCAATATTATTTAGAAGGGTTATTTCTGTTGTTGTGTTTTTATGAGGGACAGGCAGTATTAAGCATTCATAGCAGCGTAGTATTCAAAGTGAGAGAGGTTTGGAAATGTGTGCCAGCTAGTCAGTCTATCACAAGATCTCATTCCAGGGCTGAAACAAGGATTCCTTTAGAATCTCAAAAGTAGTTTATTTTCTTAATGTGTTCCTTGAACAGACTGTGCGCCAAGTGGCTAAAGCATTAGAAAGAAGGTAATTAATATGGTGCTTGATGGTATTTTACACTCTTTAGAAGGGAAAATACGGGAGCATTTTTAAAAAAAGGAGGTCATCCTTAATCACAGAGCAAGGGAACCGGTCTGCAGTATGTGTTGTTGTGTTTCAGATCAACACAGATTACGTTAATCTGTTTGACCTGTCCAGCTTGCAATGACTTCTACCATGTGACACAGAAAACAGCAATCACTTGTAGTCACAAGAGATCTAAAAGTTGACACACTTTAATGTTTTATAACTCATAGCAAGGGGGGGAACAAAGCATTCAGCACAACTCATCACCTCATAAAAAGTGAAACTGACAGCCTAAATAAGATAGATTTCCAAGCAAAGTACATTTTACTGAATTGATGTGTCACTTGGGGATGCTTGCATACCAACATAAGCCAACAGTGACATACTTTTATGTCCTTCTGTGTACAATGTTTCTTGGCTCTAAAGGCAGGTTTAGCAACAACCTTTTAAATATGCAGACATAAAAGCTTCCTGTTTTCAAAGGGAAATTTTCTTCTCCTCATTGAAGAGAGACTTGTTGAAGGATCTTTATGAATACATTTGTTGTGAAATATTTTCCCAAGGCCATCTCTGAACGAACAGTAAGCACCTTTCAGACGTACTGCATTAGTAAACCATTCCTTGTTTCTGTGAATAGAAAGAAGTGCACAGCCAAAGCTGGAAGGGTGGGGAATGATATGTATAAAATGTGCTATTCAATATGCATAAACAGCTGCCATCTTGAAGTGCTATTAAGCAGAAATGAAAAGCAACTATGTACCTAGGGAAACTCCAGGCATGTGCTTCTCCTTGAAGTTTGTGGATCCCCTGGCACTTGATTTGTACCCAAAAGATTCAGTTCCACACAGCCAAATAAGGAATAGAATTGTTTCCCTTACTTTTCCTCCAGAGACCTGTTTTACCAAACCCTGTATAACCTTGGGCACAGTCCGAAGACAGAAGTGTATTTATGTTCCATGATATGGGATTATGGACACTCAGTGCTCCCACAGACCTTACGTAGATATGGATCCAACTTATGAAGTCACGATCCACACCAAAATAGCCTTAAAATTTGAGAGGATTCAAATCCAGTGCTCTGGTTTGGATCTGTCTTACAGAGGTGGTCCGGCTGAGTGATATTTGCATCCAGACTAGAATATTTCCAACCTTTAAAGGGATTTAGACCTGATATTCTAGTATGTAGCTTTAATAAAACAAAGTTAGGCAATTTACATCCATATATAACATGGGCCCATCTCTAAATTCCATGAGGAATGCAGGATAGAAGGCCTTATATACAGGAGAGATGACACTTACCAGACCCAAAGACAGAATGGATTTTTTGTTTGTTGGATTTAACTCAATTCCTATTTTCTTATAGATCCATATTGTGCATCCAGAAGTTATACGAACAGCAGTATTTTTGAGGGCAGAGACAGTTTAGCACCCATGTGACTCCAGGCATCCATACAGATACCTGATAATTCCTTATTTTAGAGGACCACACCCTATGCCCATTCCATAAAATAAGGGAAGCCTGCAATCCCCACCCTTCCTAATGTGCTGGAAACCTCCACTCTGGCCCAACATTCCATCACTCACTTTCAGAACTCATCTCTATCTCCCTTGCAGAAGGGGAAATGGAAAGTTTTAGTGTGAAACACATTACTGAATTCTCTTCTCCAGGAAAGAGAATAAAAATGGGAAAAACAGAAGATGTGAATTGATTGCGATGGCAACTTCAAAAAGGCACATGAATCCTGTCTTGCCCTGATAAAGGCTATTTGGGGCAAATGACTGATGATTTTTTTCTTTAGAATTTCCTAGATTTCTTGAAACAGCTCTGATGAGCAGTTCTCATAAAACTACAAGAAGAGTAATGTGAATTTTCTCTATGGTTTATGATGGGCAGCTGGCTTGCCTGCTAACACCCCGAGAGGGAATTTTTCAGCTGATACCAAAACAGCTCAATTATGTAATGGTTAAATGTGTATGGCAAATTTGTCTGACAGACAACTTTTAAAAGCACACAAGAGCTTCGATTTTACTAGGACTTGCTACAAATGAGTTCATACTTGTTTCTAACGTAAAGAGCTGTGAGGCTGTTATGGTGGTGGTGGTTCAGGGCAAGAAACAATCAAGGGGCTTGACCTCTCAATAAAATAGGAAAGTATCATTGCAGAAAGGGGGAAAAAATCCATTACATAAAACTTTTCCTCTTTCTGTTAAACCAACATGCTCCACTGTTAAAACAAAATTCCATCAGTGCGCTTAAAATTTACTGCAGGACATTCAACTGCCTGGCCTTAGCAGACCTAAAAATTAAACAGTAAGCACATTCGCATTTTGCTTAGTTTGTAGGATTGTGTACCACACACAGGTTATGTTTTTAATTTTTTGGTAGTGAAGTTAAGTGAGGTAGCCTTGCAACCCAGGAGAGCAAGGATCAACTTTGCTTTAGTTCCCAAATGAAACAGATTTTGTGGTTTTGATCTATATCAGGGTGGCCAAACTCACTGGCCTGCTGAGCCGCATATGACAATCTTGAGAAAAATTTTGAGAGCTGGGGAACACCTGCTGGGAGCCGGGGCTTGGGACTTCAGCCCCACTCCTGCTGAAGACCTGAACCCCAGCAGATGCACCCCGCAGGGCTGAAGCCCCAAGACCTCCTCCTCCCCACTGGACAGAAACCTCTACCCCACCACCCACTTCAAGACCTTTATAAATTTTTCCTCAGAAAGGACACCTGAACCCCCAGCTTCTGTAACCCTGTTATGTTACAAAGAAGTAAAAAAACACTGTTGAACTGCTCTTTCCACATAATTGTTCTGTAAACTTAAATCTCCAAGGGAAAAGAAAGGAAATCCAGGCCAATACTTCATCTGGGAGATTGTCCAGCTTCCAGTCAGAAAGATTCCTATCCATTTTCTCTTCCTGCTGAAGTCAGAATTGATATACAGCCTTTCAATGACGAAAAGCTACTGATACAGCCACTTTGTTACTGAATAGTTTTGTCATGTACTTGCTCTTGAAAGTCATCCGATTCAAATTAATCATATAAATGCCAATGCATAGAGCCAGAGCATCAACACAGTTTGTTCAAGCAAAATCAGACTTTTCAGAGAAATGCATCGAGGCACATATGCAACTCAAGACAAAATCCAACTCTGTTAGCCAAAAGGACTATATGAAAAACATATGCAATGAGGTGATCGGAGCAACAGGCTGGATAGTTACCTCACACACAAACTAATAAATAATGGAAGATCAAAAGAGTGGCTTTTTCCAGGGAACCCGTAAAACCTCAACCATCAGTTTCTTTAGAGTCTTTTAAAACTTCAAATATCCTGCAAGTTGTTGCCAGCCTCCTAATGTCAGGCTGGAACAGGTTAAAGGCATGATAATATTTCCCACTAACACTGAAATGAGCTGTCTCAGTTACCTGCCATTTCTGAATTGCCTCTTTCAAGGAACCTAATATAGGGCTGATCCTGGGAAGAGCTGACTACCAGTGGGAACTGAAGAAGCTCAGCACCTCCTAGGGAGTTCTCAGCACCTTTCTAGACTTTGTACTCCCTGGCTCGTACTACAAGAGGTGAAGGCCGCTTTGCCGCCCGCTGCTCGGGCTTACCTCGACCGGGTCCTGCGTGAGGGCACGCCCCGCCCACCCCCTACCCCGAGCCCTCCGGACCTCTTCATCGGGCCCCTGCCCCGTGGACCTGAACGGCCCCCCCGCCCCTTCACCGCCAGCCGGCTGCACGATCTGCAGCCGGTCCGTTTCCAAACCGCACCAAGGAAGCAGCTCTACGCGCTCGTGCTCCATACCCTTCACTTCCTCACCCTCGTGTCCCGCCCTGACACCAAGTGGCGGGACCTCCTGCCACCTCTGGAGGGTGAGGAGCCCCGGTGGGCCAGCCTGTACTCCACCTTGATCCCGAGGCCCGTCGGGGACATCAGTTGGCGGCTCCTCCACGGGGCCGTGAGCACGGGCGTGTACTTGGCGCGGTTTACCCCTGTCCCAGACACCTGCCCCTTCTGCGGCATGAGGGAGACCCTGGCGCACATTTACGTTGAGTGCGCCAGGCTGCAGCCCCTATACCGGCTCCTCACCAATCTCCTATTGCGTTTCTGGCTGCACTTCTCCCCCCACCTCCTTCTCAATGCACTCCCTATCCGTGGCCCCACGAAGTCGCGGGACCTCCTGGTCAACCTCCTCCTTGCCCTGGCAAAAATGGCCATCTACGTGACCAGGGAGAGGCGGTTGGCCAATGGGGACTCCTGCGACTGTGGGGCTTGTTTCCGATCCTTAGTCCGTTCACGTCTCCGGGCGGAGTTCCTCTGGGCGGCGTCCGCTGGCTCCCTTGACGCCTTCGAGGAGCTATGGGCGCTGTCCAGGGTTCTCTGCTCGGTGTCCCCGTCAGGCTCCCTTCTTATGACCCTTTGACCGCACTCCTGTCCCTGTTCTTTTATTAGTTGTCCCCCGCAATTAGTGGGTTTCTGAGGCCCTGTGGAACCTCCCCTTAGGCTGGGGGGGGATCCGTTAGCATGGGGCGGGCTTTGCCCGCCCCGTTTCCCGGAAACCCAATAGATACAATCAAGCCAAAAGAAAGTATACAGCTTATGCTTCTGGAAGGTTGCCCAGTTTGTAAGACGAATGTTTGTTCGTTCCAAAATATTTCTTCTGAAAATGCTTACGGAGAAAATAATTTGGTGGGTCTTTCTCCCAAAATGTTTCTTTCTATAATAAAAGAGCTGAAAATATGTTTCCAGAGATTTAGTGAGTTTAGTCTGTACTATTAGTATGGAATTGTTTTGAAGTAGCACCTGCCTTTTTGTGGCATTAAAATGAGTGAAGTTGTTCCAAGGCTGTTGCTAATCAGTAAATAAAAATACATCCCGTGAGAACTACTCTACTTTAAAACAAAGGACACTAATTAAAAACTCCCCGAAATATTTAACTTTGTTGAATACCAGCCTGGAAGATGTCAAGAGAGGGATGTTTCTGCTTCTGAACTCTATCTACAAAGAGCAAGCCAGGAACAAAGGCGTGCAAAAGATTCCAGATCAGGAGCTGAACTTGTCTGCAGCCCTGTATGGGATAAGAAAATTAGTTGCATGTCTAACATACAGAGGGCATCCTAGGTCTCTCTGTTCATTTAGCAACTCATTTAATATTCAAGAGACTATATTTATTATTTAGAGGATTCTAAAAGAAAAGATGTGAAAATGTACATTTATAACAGCTTATCTTTATAATGCAAGTGTGCTTGGAGACAAGGCCTGCAGGGCAATTGTGTTCAATTACCGGGAAAGTGTGATTCTTTGAGCAACATTTCTTTAAAGAGAATTGTTGCTTTTAAAATATATGAGCCTGATCCTTAGCTAGCTCTATACTGATTTACACCAGTTGAGAACCTAGCTGGCCACGTGTAGAGAGAATGAACATATTATGGGATGGTGTGGTATAAGGGTTTTATTCAGATTAATTTGGGATGACTTATGTCATTTACTCTTGACTTCCGGACTGCTGAGTAATGCACCCATCCCAAATACAAGCCAGTAACATCTGTAAACTCACCCTCATGTACCATGTACACATACAAATCTGCGACGGAGACTGGCACATATTGGATAAACTGATTAGCATCCTCACTAGCTACAGAGATTCATCCTTTTAACCAGTTATTAATGTGTAATCATTCTATCTGTTCAAATAAGTTGGCGTTCCTGTGAGATACAGCAATCTCCTTTCCCAGTATTTTCCGCAGGAATCCTATGTATAATTCAGGTCTCTTCATTATTGTATTATGTACCTTCATTAAGTTCTCTAGATCCAAGAGGTAATTCTGAGAATATGCAGTCAGGAAGCTGAACTTTTATTTAGAACACTACTTGCCAGGATGCTGATATCTTTTTTCCATCCAAATTAATTTCCTTCACTTTAAGTACATTTAAAAAAAAAATAAAAATAAAAAACCCTAGAGAAAATATCTTGTAGCCAATAGGCTGAGTAGACTGCATAAGTAGTGTTTGTTATCTAACTAAATTGTAGCGGAAATGATGTGTGAATGAGAAAATTGTAATGCTGCCGTGGATCACTTTTGACAGTTTCAATTAAGATTTTATTTAGTTAAGTACTTACACTTTTTAATGAACTGTCCTGCACAATTATTAATTGATTACAGGATTTCCAGGTTTCTTACGTTTTCTGACTTCTTTGGAACAGGTGTGTTGTATTGGGTTGTATTTTATTATTTTCATTACTTTCTCCACTGAACATACTGCATCAACATGCAGGAGTAAATCCTGCTGCTGAGCTCCTGGGCAAAAAGTGGGCAGACTACATGGAGTTTTTCTTTTGATTCAAGCTATTTGCATTTCAAGAGGTTCTTAAATTTAAAAAAAAAAATCATAATGATCCTGGTTTATTCATAACGTGTCACTTTTAATAAGTCAAAACTTCTACTTAGTGAAGGTAGGTCAGACTCCATCCAATAAACAGATTCAGAATGTATTGTACAGGAACATTACCACTGAGAAAATCTAAGTAATTATAGACAAGGGAACCTAATAATTTCCTACTGTGAACTTGCTATAACTACTTCCTTCACCTGTCAATGCCCTCCTTCCTGGGTTTACTTAAAACACATGTTGAGTGAGTGTAATACCATACAAGCACTTTATAATGCCTGATCCTCTCCCTTATTGAGATAACTGATGTGTTTCTTCATTGCTCACACTGACAGAAATAGCTGCAAATGTTTTCTGGTCTCCATGCTCTGAATGAGAGATTTCCACTATTTTGAAAACTTCTATTGATCTCCCATTTCTCCCCACATTAGTTTTAATTTTAGTGTTTTTTTTTAATTGCCTATTTACCTTGAAGTGTCTTCAAAATGAAAAGATCTCATTTCTGGCCTGAGGGAACAAAGCATCTGTTTAAATGCACTGTTTTCTGCATTCATGGATATAACAGAAGCATCCAATCCTTACCTAGCAGACTCTGTTTGACAACTTGTCAGGAGCCCCAGCAGCAATCATTAAAACAGAGGTATGGCCTGAAATGACTAGGGACCCAGAATGCAATGCTTCATCGTGAATATGAGTGGCTGATTGCTCAGTTCATACCTAAGCATTATGGTGGGCCCTGTAGTTCCCATAGAACAAAGACGGAGGAGATAAAGGGATGAACTGTCAAATGTCACAGGCTGCGTTCAAGCAATAAGGAGTTTGACCATGGGTAGAATCATAACATTCCTTTAAAACCAGATACTTTTTTTATTGTGGTAGCAATACCTAATTTGTCAAAATATATACATGAGCAATATCCCTGAATCACCTCCGAGATTACAAGCACCCTCATGCTGAGGTGAGGTGAGGTGAACCCAGGAAGGATTCTGGACATCTGTTCATCAGGACACAGAAGAGCCCGTCAGTTCTAGTGGAGGAAAGGCAGATAGCCACTTGGGCATTGTCTAGACCCAGATTTAAAAGTGTGATGTTAGATGAAGTTACCCTATCTCAATCTGATTAACAGCCGCCTAACAATCTAGTAAAGACAACACAATTGTACTTTAGAACATGCTAAAAGTGGCCAATTCAAGATGTTAAAAAAAAAAAATCAAGCTTGAAAAATGGATCTAACCTCACAACATTAAATCCTAGTTGATAGCTGGCTTTGGTTTTACAACATTTACAGTTTGCCACTGGTGGAGTCACCTTATAAGGAACAAACTCATTGGGCCGGTTGGTTGGTTTTAAGGTATGTCAGCTGCAAAAATTAAGAAAGAGTCCAATTTCACAAATTTTTACTCCTGGGCATATTGAACTATCCTTTACACCTAGTAATAAGCCCAGTAATAAACGTTTGCAATGTCAACCACCAAGTGTGGGTGGGCGGGGGAGGAGAGAAAATATAATCATAACGTTTAACTCTCTCTAGCACAATCAGCCCCACTCAAGATTCCCTGGTAAAAGGAGTAATCTACTAATACAGAAAAAGCCAAGCTCAGCTGGCATATTTCAATAGCAATTTTCCACTTGCAAGAAAACTATGAAAATTGCAGGCATCCATTTTTAGGTCATTTCTGTAGTATCAACCTTTGCCATCATCTGTTGTTTCAAGGGGGTTTAAAGCCTGTCACAGAGGTTACCAAGAACTTTCACCACATTGAATTCCCTGAACACATATCAGTGGATTTAAAAAACAAAGAATAAACATGCTCATGGAGTCTTGCATTTCCCTTTAATTGCAGTATAGTCCTTCATTGTCCAGACAAAGGAGTGGTCAAGCAGACCATTTCTCATAGGAGAATTTGCTCAGAAGCAATGCCAATTTTAATATATTGAATAGAAGCTTTAGGGTGGTTTAATTAAAGCGATATTTTCCTCTCAGGCAATGTCCCCTACGTTATCATATCCTGAGGAATACTGATAAGGTGTAAATTTTCAAATGCTACATGCAGATGACACACTGTATGAGACTTAGAGTAACTAATCCTAGCTGCATGGTCCTATTGACAAGTGACAGCACTAAATTGTGGTACTACTAAATTACCTCTGCAAAATCAGAGATATTGATATCTGTAGAGTAATTAACCTGACTTCCCAAGGAGCATGTTCTCCGATGGAATTCATTTCCATTTATACATCCTGCGCTCCAAATGCTGTCCCGCCTGCTCCTATAATGTCCAAGTAAACACACTGTGCACAGACGATCCAAAATCTGAGGTAAGGAATCTTCTATCCTGGAGGTCTCAATACATTTCCTTTCTTGCAATAAACCAAACACTTTCCAAAATAGTCTCTGCATTGTTTAGAATGTAATGTCTACCTCACATTAGCATTACATAACTCTCATTTGGCTTTGGAAGTTTCCTGTTCGCCTCACTTAAGTTCAATGATAAAATGCTGCCACTGATAAAGCACACATTTGCACGCTTTGATATATGGAGTTGACTATAATGTAGCTATTGTGTTATTACAATGCACTGTATTGCTAGCCAAATACTTTTAGCAGTTTAAAAGTTACTTGAGGGCATATTTATTTATTCCTCCAGATATTTTGTGCTCACTTTGCTTATTAGGATCTAATGCTTTAGCTGTAAAGCATCATGTTGTGGGTTTGGTTTTTTTCCCCATCTAAGAGCAGCTCTGAAGCTCAAATGTCACATCTTAGTTTATTCTCTATTACTAGCATGTATATTTGAAATAACTCATTTGCTACTACTGCCAATATGCTGATGCTGCACATCATTGTGTGCATGAAAAACAGTATTTTGCCCCTTGTGTTTTTGCAATTAAGCAGGACTTTTTGTTCAGCAGAGTTTTTGTTGCTTCCTACTCCCCATACAAATCTACTGTAAACATATCCAGCACAGCAACTCTACTGTAATTGATGGTACTCAATTGGGGATCATCTTGGGTAAACTAAGATAGGACTTGAGTAGAGTATGAAAAATGGAACCGGTAACACAGGCAGCAGTTTTCACTGAACACCTTAAAAACGGAATATATATTTTTTAATGTTTTCACATTTCAAGAGAGCTATCTATGGAGGGGCAGGTCTGACCACTCAAGATTTTTTTTAAAAACACTCTATTCACCGGACAGGAGATGCATTCACTAACAGTCATCAGCAATGCTTATGTCCTCATTTGTTAGTCAACTATTTTTGTAAGGTGCCTGTTAAACTCCAGATACCTCTTTTCTCATTCCTCTGATCTCTTCGATTGTGAGCTCTGTGGGCCCGTTTGGGGCCCCTACATACTACTATAAAACAAGTAATAATAGTAATAATCAATAGCTCTTGTAACATGGGATCATGCACTATATCTGCTGCAGTGGACAACTGGCATTGACTATGGGGTTGTAATAAGAAAATTCTCTGCTACTGAGTGCGCACCACAGTACAAGGCAAACTGCTGAGCTAATCAGCAAGTGTTCTCAGTTAATCAGCTTCACCTTGCCCAGAAAATGGTAAGCAAACAGCAGAACTTTGCCAACATTGTACAAATCTGGTTACTAAGGTCTAGGGCACTGCCAGTGTGATATATTTGTTTTACAGCACCAGTAATACAAATATGGACATAGGCAGAAAAACAAAAGGCCAGAGATCTAAAATTCACACCAAAATTCACAAAAAAAATGTTCATTCCCATGGCATTTTGGTTAACCAAAAACGCAAGAAAATATCCATCATATATGATTTAAAACCTGCTGCAATTAAGAATGTGATATATTTAGAGAGAGATTAGTAATTATGCTATTCTAGCTAATCCCAGAGAGACTTGTTGGCTGTACCCTACAAAGCTGAATTAGGTAGTTAATCAAAGAGGGGGGGAATTAAAGCTGCCCAGCATGGTTGCAACAGATGCATCTCCCAAAATTAGATGCAATTATCCAGATTTTAGAATGACAGACTGTAGAGGTAGACCTTGAATTCCAAAAGTTCACTAGTTTACTTCACTCCATGTTTTATGATGTGTACACACTCTAGGCTTGAGAGTTGGGATGCCTTAAGAAAAGCTACTCCTGCAGTGCCTTGGCTGCAGGGAGCTGGCTCCTTCCCACTGAAGGCAGATGGTATCATCAAAGCAGCACAGCTGTACTGTAAGTAAATCTTACACTGAGTGAATTACTGCCTCCGCTAATGGGAATTACTGCCTCCGCTAATTCTCCATCAGAAATGAAAACAGAATGTGAAGGAACGGAAAGGCAATTGGGTGACAGTGGGGAAGACCACATCACACCCTCTCTTGTGCATCTCTGATAAATATGGCAAATGCGAAAACTCATATCACCAGCTGGAGCTAGACAGTTTGTTCAGTCACTATGTACCTGTACCAACTGATAGCAGATCTTGAGTGATTCAGTGTTCATCGGTTCTCTAGGAATGGAACTCCAGCAGCAGAAGAGGCAGCAGCAGTCATAACAATAGTTATTCACTATGTAAAGAATAGAGCAGATTTCTTCTTTGAGAACAAAAAGGGAGTATACTGAAGGGCTGTCAATAGTCATCTGGGTCTCTGACATACTAAAATGACTCCTACATTGCATTTTATTCATGGGGTAAAAAAAATATTTTTTTGGTTAAATGTACCAGTATCCCTGCTCTTCAACCTGGAAGTGTATGGTATCCATTGTAGCCCTGAATTGTTCATCTGAGACTCAGTACATGTTTTTGAGCTGTGTGTGTTTCCAGCGGGGCAATGGAATGGACAACTAGGGCCAGGGTTATAGCTGCCTCCTTGAAAGCCCTGATGAAGTTCTGCAAGATTTTGCGCAGGAGGCAGCAGGACGTGCAAGGGGGTTGTGCTCTAATAAGATGAAGCGCTGCACTGAGTGATAGTCTCAAGCCCATCCTGTGTGGTCCGGATGAACTGATTTAACGTTGTACAGTGTCACCATGTGCTGAGTGCCTCAGACAGAGATGGGAACAGGGATCCTCTGCCAAAGACTGTATAGCCTAAGTTGTTGTGTTACCATGAGCCCCAAGTCAGGGGCAGCCCCAGAAGTCAGACTGTGATTCAGATTCACCCTTGCTCTGAGGGTGAGACACCCTGTACCAGATCTAGCCTGATGACACACACTTCCCCCAGCTCGCCAGCGTATTTACACAGAGGTTCCTCCCCTCTTCCTGTGCTACCCAAAAGAGGTAGGGAGCATTACACTCTTTTACTCCCTTGCATAGCTGTGCACATCAGGCCACAATTTGGCCCCAAGTAGACAGCACACGAACAAGCTGTCGGGAAGAAAGGGACAACACAAACCAGTTAGAATGAATGGTAAAGTTGTTAGCTCTCCCATGGGGCTTGTAAGTCCTATTTGACTCTCATCCTTTTTCAGTAAGTTAAGGGTGGCAGAGTGCACCAAGCTGGGGTTAGAAGTTTGAAAATACCTCCTTGAAAAATCCCTTCAGAAAACAGGCAAGTGTGGAAGTGTCAGGCCAGGCCAGGAAGCGGAGTTCACAGCATGCTGCATCAGGCAAACTGAAGTCAAGCCCGGCTAAGTGCATGCTGCTCGTCAAAATAAACACAAGAGCCCTTTCTTTTGAAGGCCCTTCACTTAAATATATTTATTTTTCAGAAGACACTAAAATAAAGTAATTCTTTATGTTGCAGAAGTGGGAATTCTGTACCTCATTATAGGTTTTTCAGTCTCAGTAGTTTCAAGATCAGGTATCTTAACAGCACCTTTGGATTGCTTTATCCTTAGCACAAAGTAATTGGGTTTACTGGTGTACACAGGTTGTAAATAGTCATTTTTAATAGGTTGGCTAACACTTTTAAACTCGCAGTTTTAAACAGGACTTTGCATCTAGTGTAGACAGAAGAAGTCATGTTAAATGGATAATGGGTTTGCATTTTCACAGCTATCTCTGCAAAGAAAAGAGCTGGAAATTTGCTTTTCCAAAAGGAAAGCTGAGAGTCTCCAAACTGGCTTTACTTTTCTTGATTGAGACATGAATCTGTCTTCTCCCCAAGAAGACTGAAATCTGGCTGCCATGCCAACTAGTTAATGTCTTCAGACTAAGGTCTGTGTGACAAGGTGAGGGAGGATCTGAAACCAACACGAACACGTTCAATCTGATCTTGAGTCTTACGCATTAACCTGCTGTTATCATGAAAGGTACCTCAAACATATCAACCCCTTAGAACAGAAGCAGGAGAACTAGTTCTTGAGAAGTTTCCTTTCAAAGCCTACTGAGAGGTCACAAAAATCCAGGTTTGAGAAAACAGACAAAAAGTTGGGAAAATGGAATAGCAATTGCTTTTAAATCCATCATCTCATCAGCACTTCCATCCTTCATTACTCATGTCATAGAAGGGGACTGGGATTCAGAATAAAGATGTAATGTGCCCATAGATAATATCACATTACAATCCAGCTCTCTAACACTAGTATTTATCCAGAGTAACTGTTGATGTCACTTGAATTACTCCAGATTTTCCACCAATATAACTGAGATCAGAATCTACCCCTCAGTGGTAAGGAAGAGAAGCCAGTGTTCAGTAATGTAGTGGTGCCAAAAAATATATTCAAGATGTCTCTGCCTTTGTTCTTGCTGCTTGTCTCAAAGACAGTGGTGTGTAATTCATCAGTCTAGACTGGTGGACTTGATTTAGAAGCAGATTTTCAAGGACATTCCTGAAAAATCAGAGACAAGAGAAAAAGATATGAACTACCTCACTTCCTATCATCAACTCTGGCTGTGAATAAGATGACAAACATTGACTCTTCTATCTTCTGAGAGGGACTGCTTCACAAGTGCTCAGTGAGATAGCAAGAATCGGGGCAGAGGAACAGAAGAGAGTACGTTTCCCAAGGACAACTGCTGTACTTTCTAGTAACTATCCTGGAAATCTTGCCTAAAGTATGTGTTCACGGGGATTTCCATCCCACTTCAATAAAAGTATATTAAACACTGACACTAAAGCAATTAGCGCTGTATACTGCTCTTCCAAAGTGCTTAACATTTAAATAAGACGAGCACTAAATCACAGTCATGTTTTTCTGAAAGGGTCTGATCCAGGGTTCTCTGAAAAAGACTCTGCCAAACTCAGATTGGTTTGGGGATTTAAGAGCCCAGTCCTGTAAGCACTGGAGATGAAGACAGTAGCATGCATGATCAGTGCCTGATTCTGCATTTCTCACACACGCAAAACTCCTGCTGACCTCTCACTGGGAGGTATGGGTGTTGCAAGGAATGCAGGATGGGGCCCTGCCTATAGTTGTACCATTGAAACAATAGTTCTCAACCAGGGAAGGTGTTTGCGGGGTGGCCAAAAAGGGGAGTAAATATGAGGGAAAACCTAACAAGAAGATACAGGAAGTGAGAGCTGATATGGAAAGGTGCACAGGTGCAATGAAGACAGGCTATTCATAAACCAGTTTATGGGATTACTCTCTGCTTGGGTTACATTTTTTCACCTTTGTTCCAAAATAAAGAGAAGCTAAGGAGCTGGGTCACCTCGTGAGGCTCTCAGGACAGTTACAGCCCTGGAGCAGCAGCTACTTTGGTGATTTTCCCTGAAGCTGACAACTGATTTATTTTTATGTATATTAAAGTGCCAATCCCTGGTTTTAGGCATTTTTGGCAGCAATTAAATATACAATTACAAAGATAAAAACCCTAAGATACAAAAATTCATCCTGGAATCCTCTATGATGAGTGCTAAGGGAAGCTGGGGAGCCTGGAGGAGGTTGTGGAAGTGAGGGTGGGTGTAATGGCAATGCTTTCTCTTCACAGAGCTGCTGTGACTCCCACCATTATTGCTGGGAGCCCTCAGGATACTGTGCCTGAACAGCTGCAAGAGGCACGATCAATGAAGGAAACACAGTGTCAATGTCATCCAGCAACTGGTATGGGAAGATTTTATCCTTTTCTATTTTAAATGCATCCTGGTTTCAAATAGATTTACATGTTTTGAATCCAGGATAGGTCAATTCCACTTGAATTCTTGCAGTCTGTGGAGTAAATTGAACAAATACTTTGACATCTCATTGAACTGGGCACTGATTTAATTACCCCTTTGTACAGCAGAGGAGAAACAATGGACTTGATTCTGCTTTTCTTTGGGGATGGGGATGGTATCTTTCTGGGGAGTACAGACAAGTTTGTGAGACTCCATATAGTATCTGCTGTGAGGGCTCCATTTGCCTGAGGTGATGGAGGCCAATACTTTTACAAAGAACAGAAACGATCCCCAGCCAGAAAGCATCTCAAGAACCATGTCAGCTTTCTTGTGATGCCTTTATTTTTTTTAAGCTATGGGTGAGGGGCATAACATGTATTTCTGGGCCTCCAAAAAAAAAAAAAAAAAAAAGATATAGCAACAAAGAGCGCACACTGAGTTTTTGGTAGGGAAAGTCTAGGTACAAGGGAATATTTGAACATTGTCTGCCATGTATTTAAGCCTTGGTCAAGGGCCTCTTGTGATAGGGTGTTCACGACCACACTAGAAAGGAGGGGGTTAATAGAGGCCTCATAGGCCTGCCACGCCCTGTTCCAGAAAGGAGCAGTGGAAGTGAGTCCTCCAAGCAGCCTAGGGATGCTGCACAGGAATCAGTAAATTGAAGGGAGGCTGCACAGAGCAGCCAATCAGGGCCCAGTGGGCTCACATAAAAGGAATTGCAGGACCAGAGACAATCAGGCCAGGTCTACTCTAGCGAGCTTACGGCAGCACAGGGTGTCGATGCAGCTGCACCACTGTAAGGTCGCTCATGTACTTGCTCTATTTCAACAGGAGAGAGCTCTCCCATCGACATAAAACCACCTCCATGAGAGGTGGTAACTATGTCGGCGAGAGACGCTCTCCAGCCGACACAGCACTGTGCACACTACCACTTAGGCTGCTGAAACTTATGTCACTCAAGGGCACGCTTTTTTCACACCCCTGAGCAATAAATGTTTTGCCGACAGGGAGCCCAAGGAGTGAGGACTGTGTTCCTAGCAGGCTGCAGGAAGAGTAGTACCTGGGACAAAGCAGCGCTGGCAGGGATTGAGGGAGCAAGAGGGAGATCCTGGCTGGCTGAATGCCCTGAGTAGAGGGTGAAAAAGGTGCCGGGGCCATGCGGAAGTGGCCCAAGGAACTGAAGCAAGATTGGGGGAGACATTAAAGAGTCACAGCAAGAGGCTGCTATCTACAGGGTTCCTCGGTCAGGACCCATACTCGTGGGCGAGCCCCCACTCACCACTGGGGAAGTGGCTGAACAACTGACAGATACCAAACCCCGGGATTTGGGGAAATACAGATAGTGACACAGCCAGAGGACTCCGCAGTACTTGGACTGAGGCAGGTCTGTAGGTGAAGATGATGACAGGAGAGGCACCACCAGGAGAGGGTGTACCAGCTGGCAGAGCTAATCCCCATGATGGCCAGTAAGAGGCATTGCAGTGGTGAGTGGACCCTGTCACACCTCTCCAAATTGTTTTGCTGCCTTTAACAGGAGAGCAATGAAATAAACACAAACTGCTGGAAGAAGAAAGAAAACTGGAGGAAAAGGGACATTACAGAGCAGTTATATGAGTTGATAAAAAAAATCAGGTCATGGTATTGTTTGTACTGCCACCTTTCAGGAGCAGGAGAGGAGCAGAAACCCCCACATTTCTGAATGAAGGTATGAGGGTTAAGGAACAGTACAAAGCTTACAGAGATGGTTTCCTAAACCTTTACAGTCACTTAGAGTTCCCTAGATGTCTTTCTTAATTTAATATTTATAGAACCTCCATGCCCAGGAGTCTGATAAATAATTTTACATAAATGGGCTGTGGTAAAAGTCACTGAGTCAGATCTGCAGCTGATGTAAGTTGGCATAGCTCCACTGGCATCAATACTTTTATATCAATGGAACTAAGCTAACTGACACCAGCTGACAGTCATTGGGCTAGTTACTTCTAGATATTTAGTGCTCTGCTTTTTTAATATAGTTATTACCAATGGCAAGTGGAAGATCTGTGTTATAAAATTAAGCCAGCAGTTCCTGAACATACTCCAGTGCTGTGGCTCGACTGGTGTCTTTGTGAAAAAACAAAGAGCTAAAGCTTGCCATTCTATATAGTGTTACATTTCATCTCCCCAACCATCATTTCTCAAGCCCTCTGCAATGGAGAAAGAACAAGATTGTTATAAAGAGAGTGCTACTGTCCTCTGTTCTGCAGTGAGAGATAACTGAATTAGAATACAAAACAGACTGAGGTTCTGTACAACCTTGGGGAGAGGCTAAGGTTGTACTTTGTCTGAAAATCAATCATTTATAGGAACACCTCATCAAAAAAGCAGCTTAAATAGATACAAGGCAATCTAGTAATCCCCGAAAAGAATCTGCTCCTTGGCTCGTTGCATACTGATTGCCTTTCTGTGCACCCAAGGTGGCAGATTGATCTGGAGTACCCAAGCACACCATTCCATTTCCTTTGTCGGATGGAGATGTAAACGGAAATCAGCAGAAGTTCGGAGGGTGTGTCAGAAAGGGCAGGCAGTACAGTTTATGGTCACTAGCAAGCCATTATAGACACTTCATGAAGTTTCTGGCTGCCAATTGTGCTTTGACCAAAGACCAATTTGACCATGTGCAACTTATGTAGCAAATCTCCGCAAATCGATATATGCTCTGTGCGGGAAGAAACATCAGCACAAAGAGCACAGTTGTCTAGTTGGAGAGAACCAGAATTGAATTCACATCACTTGTCCAGAGACGCTCCAATGAAGGAGCGCAGGAGGTGTATGGGGGAAATGCTGCAACAAAATTAACACAGTGGACTTTAAATATATTACACACCTGGCCTATGAGCAGAAATCATGATTGTTTCAAATAAACCTGGGTGATGATTTAAGAGGTGTGCAGCAGGATGCCAAAGAAAGCCATGCTTTCATTTAGTTTCCAGACACCAAGGGTCTGATTCAATGCTCTTTGAATTCAAAGGAAGTCTTGAAAAGCAGGGGCAGCCTAGAAATAAGAATGGCTGAGCTGCTTAACTGTGTGCCTTACAGCTTGATGATCTACTTCTGTTGCTTCTACCTATGCATCTCGTGGGAAGCTGATTTCTCAGATGGCACTCACCTGGCCATCCTATATAAATGTTACTTCAGCAACAGATTTTGCATTTGTCTGGAATTCTCTATGCTCAAAAGAGAGTGTGTTCAATTCTCCACTTACACACTGCAGAATGGAAAGGAAATGGCTAAAAGGAAATTAAATGTTTAAAGGTATCATAAGGTTAATGATCCTTACAGTCCAATTTATATTTATGTTCATGAAGCCAATTAATACACTGTCTTTCCTGGGGTTTCACCTGTACATTCCACGTACATGGAGGAATGCAGCAAGAAGATAGAACAAAACTCACATAAATACTGCAATGGTTACAAAGATTCAGGGGTGGGAGAGAATCTTCCTACTTTATCTTCATAGTCTGTTATCCACTTCTGCTTGCTTTTCTTTCTATCCATGCCTCCCTCCAGTAAGCCCAGAACTTCCTGCTATAAGGAAAACATAGCAGTTGCTACCCCCAATAACAGAGATAAGAAGATGCTGGTCATGAAAAAAGCAAACCTAGGAAAATAAAATAACCAAAGAGAACTCTAAAAATTATATTCCACAACCTTACTTTCTAATGATGCTGGTCTTTGTCAAGTTATTAATCACATCAGCACTTATAATCCTCACATTCCCCTGAAATTTCTTGTATTGCAATGGGTAACAATTAAAGCCTGAAGCACCAGACTGCCTTCCTGGCTGCAGTTGCAGAGAGGGCTGGCATAGTATCCACAGCACAAACAATCCTTGTGGGTGGAGGTAAGCCACAGTGGTTGTGTATGTTACTGAGTGAGACAATGGTGTGCACTACAGTTTACACTGTAGCTGGTGAGTACTAACACACCATGTAGAAAAGCCCCTATGTAACACTGAAGAGCCCAGCATTTTAAAAGTTCAGAAATATTATTCAGATTTTAGAGATGGAGAAATGCGGGGGTGAAGTGATTTGTGCAAGGTCACACAATAAACCAGTGGCAGAACGGGCTCCCAAGTCCCGGCTCTAATCTCTAGACAATGCTGCCTCTATTTTCCATTCTCATTTTTACTTTAAGTTCCATCTCCTACATATATCGGAAAAGGGCTACATTCATCTGTTTCTAAGTAAAATGATCTGGAAGATTGTACTTCAGACGTGCTGTCAACAGCTGCTGCTGCTCTGACTGGATGAACATTCATTTTCGAATTCTCAGATCCCTGACAATACTACTATCACAGAATAATTAACATCCTTTCCAGCCCAGCTTAATTTTGCTCAATAAAGAAAAAACAAAGATGTGCAGCTGGATGCAATGACTTGCATCTCAATAAACGTTATATCTTCTGTAATGTGCTTAAAGGGCTTCTCTTTTATAAACTATTGGCTTTTAAAGAATATTATGGCCTAAAGGAATAACTCTAGAACTATCTTGGTGACTAAGCAAATTTTAAATTCGTCACATGTAGCAATTTGTCTAGTTTTCTTATTGTAAGAGAAAAGCAAAAGCAATGTCTTTAGTCTATGAAACCCTTTTAACATTAACACCTAAAGTCATGTTCTATTTCATTCTGTCCACCCAAGGGCCTCAACTTTGCACACAATTATACTGCATGCATAAAATTAAGAACAAGTAGCCCCCTTGACCTGAAGGGGTCTACCCATGCATGTAAAGTTAAGCCCACAGAATCCTAGATTTAGGGATCATCATGAGTCTGATCTCCTGCATAACACACCCAGAATCTCCACCAGTAATTTCTACATCAAGTTCATAACTTCTGTCTGAGCTACAACGTATCTTTTAGAAAGATATCCAGTCTTGACTTAATGGCTGCAAGTGACAGAGAATCCTTACATTCATACTGTTCTCCAGTCCCCATGTGCACCTTATTCTTGAGTTTCTCACTAAAAGGCAAGTTTTCCAGAACAAGTGTCAGTGTTTTCAGGACTGAGGCCTATGATATACATAACACCGAAACAGCAAATTACAAAATTGGACAAAGTTAGTCCTTATATTGTAGTTCTACTTTGAAGGGTCTTGATATGAAAGTGGCACCCTCTTAATTCAACAGACCTGTTCTCTGTGTCAATTCAGACTCTCATCACCTTTTACTCCTGTTAGCAATTCAAAACCAATGCAAGCATTGGAGAGGGAGCTGAACTGCCTTCTATTCTGGCTGATGCACCATCATCAGACCTGTTAACTAAATTCTGATCATAGTGTATTTACTATAGGTGATGTATAAGCTAGTAAGAACCCAGACTGATAGATCCCTGGAAGTCCACAGCACTGACCATTACAATAAATCTATGTTTGTCCTTCTAAACTAGACATATTTGATCTGGAAGTCACTGAGACACGAGATAGAGGGAACGCCATAGTGCCATTTTTATAATGTCACTTTTCTCAGCATAACCCACACCATATAATTCATCTCTGTGTCTTAAGTAAGCAAGCTCCATTATCTTTATTTATGGATCCACAAATAAATAATAATGAATGGGAAGACTAACGCAGACAGGTTACATGACTTCCCCAAGACCACAGAAGGAAGCTCTGTATCAGAGCTGAAGAGTCAGGAACACAGACTTCACAAATGTCTGTCTCTGTGCTTACACGACATCTGCGTATTGTGACTTTCAGCTGAAAAGTTGTGTGTCTGCTTTCTGTTTAAAAAGGTGAGTGAAGAGGTTATTTAAAACATGGAGTTACCACTTTATAGCGCTTTACTAATTCTGCTAGAGTATGCATACATTATAGATAGTCTAGAAAAGATATCTGAGTCCTGCGAGGAAAGAGCTGAAGTTTAGAACAAGTTACCCAGTCCACAGTTACTAAACAACCTACAAATTCATCCTAGCTTCTCCATATTTAAAAGGCCAAATGCAGCTCTTCATTATTATTACAGAGTTAGAAGTGAGCATTACAGACTGCTGCAGCAGTTAAAACATTTGCAGATGAAAAGGCTTAATTGATTATGGAACATGGGACTATCAGTGATCCTCCAGTCTCAGGATTCTGTGGTACAAAATTGTTCATACAAGACTGAAGGCACCCACAGACCAGCGTCACTACCACAAATGATTCTGCCCGTAAGGTGCTCTTGCAGAAAACATGGCAAATGTCATCTTTGTTCAGTATGTTCATTTTTTTTATTGTTAGTGGAAAATACCTAGGGTAGAGTGACACAAACCACTTGTAACCATTTATGGTTAGAGAGTTCCATCTTCCAAAGCCTATTTCTGTGTTTGGCAGTTTCACAAGAACTGCTCATTATTCTGATTATCTTGGATAAAATTTTCCTGTAACTATTTCTTTGCTCTACAAAAAAGGCTTATATATAAAATACAACATACCCAGAAAAAGATTTCCTGCATTTTTCATTGTGTGTCTAAAGTGTTCAGTATTTTACAAACATCCCTGATAAGAATGGTATACAATAGTAACAGAATAATGAATGTCTTGATCCTCAATGAGAGAAGGATCAGACAGAAGTAATTGAAGTAGAAAAGAAACAACATAGCTACTGACCTTCTTATCCACTATACTCTTCTCCCATTTCATGGCATGCTAAATGAGGATCAAGTAGCCTCTTTGTTCTAGATTTTTGCTCAGTGGCATATACACAACCACAAAGAAAAACAAACTATTATCTCCCAGTTCAAAAAGATTTCAGAAACCAGTTGCTGAGTCTCTTTGTTATCAGAGGAGCTTTCCAATTGTTAATCCTGACTCCTGCCACTGTAGCTCATAAATGATGCCTTCCCCTGCCTGTGAGAAGGAACTAAAGCTTCTTAAGGCACATCGGCAAAGATATTAGTACTTGCTTTAGAGTCACCCCTGGAATAGTGCTGCAACAGCAACAGTTCCTAAAAGTTGGGTCTAATTCCTGGTTGTTAAATATGCTACTGACCAAAACTCTGCAGATAGCAGAGATGCCTTAATACTGTATTGAGTCAACTCTTGGTTTAATCTGGTCCAGTTCATACACCCAGGAGGCTACCTGATCTATCCTAACCTCCTGAGCGTACCAAACTGGGCTGGAAATCTCACAAGCACAGCTTTCTTGTGAGACTGGATCTATGTACACCCACCTCCTCTCCCCTGCCACACACACCCCTCACACAGCCCATGAGAACAAGCAATAGTTACTCCCTACATAATAAACAAACATACCATTGTAATTGCCACAATTCCCACTCCAAGTATGAGGAATTCAAAGTAAAGTAAAATTATGGGGCAAAAAGTGTTATTTTTTTTAAATGATACCCAATGAAGAAACACTCGCTAATTCATAATATTTCTCCTCTGGCATACTTCTCTCCTTGTTTTGTTAGCAGACAAACAGTGACAGCGAGCTCTTCTCCAGCTTCCTGACGTTTCTTAAATGCTGTGTTTACAAATGTAACTGAAGATACAAATTACACCTGTCCCCTGCCCCTTAAAATGCAAGGCTGCCCTTTAAAGGTTGATTTTACCCGGAGTTCCTCTGTGCTGTGAAAGGAAATGAGCTCCCGGAAACTTCTTGATAAATACTTCCCTTCCAGCAGCTTTTCCTTTTCTATAGGAAGTGTCTGGGGAACTTGCACAGCGATTAATCACGTGTAACATGGTGTCTCAAAAATAAAGTGAGATTCTTTTCAGCAGCCACATACAAGTTTGGGATGTTATATGGACTGGCTAACAGATGTAGTAGGAAGAGGGCCTGAAACATAAGCCCTTGTATCAGAGGCCTGGTATGAGGCTGTAGCCGGCTGGTCGCCCCGCTCATGCCCTGAAGGGCTTAAGACAGCCCAGGAAGAGAGCTTGGACATGGGAAAAGCTAGGCTGATTGAGGGAAGCAGCCACAGGTGGGGCCACGCCCCAATCAGGCCATGACTGGCCCTATAAGAGGGCTGAGGGCCAGAGACTGGAAGAGTCACTCTCTAGCTGTTTGAGAGAGAAGGCCCTGGCTGTCTGGGAGCTGAGAAGGGTACCTAGGCTGGAGCAGAGCTGGGGAAGGGCAGAGGGAGCTGGGGAGCTCCAGCCTAGCAAAACCCCAGGATGCAGTCCTAGTTAAAAGGCCAAAAAAGGTATTGGGGCTGCAGAGGGGCAGCCCAGAGATAGGCAGAGGCAGCAAGTCCTAACCCCCTTGCCGATGATGAGTGGTTTCCAGACTCCAGTCTGTCCCAGTGAGTGGAGGCTAAATGGTGACTGGCAGTAGCCACTGAGGCAAGGTGGGGAGAGGGGGGGAGACCCAGATTGTGGGTTACTGTTGGGGGCAGAACCCTGATGTAGAGGGCACTGGGGTCCAGGAAGGACATGGGGGCCAGTGGCAGGCAAGACACTGGCCTGCAGAGGGCACTCTGGGCTGGAAGAGCTAATTCCCAGGACGACCAGCAGGAGGCGCCACACCAGTGAGTCATCGCCCTGCTACAGAGGCCTAGGCTAAGGTATGGTCAAAGCTCTGCTGATATAAAGCCAAGTCAGGCTGTAAGAATCTGGCAAGAATAGGGCTGATAGTGCAAAAACACACATTTCTAAGAAGTGCTAGGCACAAGAACACACATTCCAGAAGGATGGTACCAAAACACCTCAATACACACATTCCCCAAAGATAACAGGAACATGCTGACCCATCTTAAAGATAAGATCAAAATGACAGCATGATGGATAGAGATGTTTTGATCAAACCAACATGTACAAGGTCATGAGTGGCACCTAGACACATCAGAGGGGCAATTCATAACTTGTTTGTATTGGTATATAAAGAGATATCTCAGGGGAGGTGTCTTTGTCTTGCCTAGGGGGGAATGGAAAGTCCCACCATTGGAAAGTCCCCAATGGAAAGTCCCTGAGCTGGTCCATTGTTACTGGCATACATGTGTTAGTGGTCCTGTAGAGTCTATGGGATACTAGGACTGTGCTTCATTGGCAATAAACCTGGCCAGGTGCCTCTGTACCTTAATGGATCTTGTGGTCATTGGGCTGTCTGCTCAAGGTCTGCTGTTCCAGCTACCTGTGCAGAGCTGGGACAGCACACAGAGGGAACACATTCAGCCAAACATCCGATGACAACAGAGATGCCTTTTGATTCACATATCCAAAATGGTAGTGAGTCTGGACAGTCTGGGAGTTCAATACACAGTGAAGACAAAAAACAGACTTCAGCTATGGTCTACCAAGCATGGAAAAACAGCTTCTGGTTTTATGTGGTTTGCTCATCAAAAAAAAGCATTCACCATTGACTAAACTCTGCTCCCACTGAAATCTCACCCCCACTCTGATCAACAGCAAAAAAGTTTCCTGCATCAATCAGTGCCTAAAATAAATCTCAAAAGACAGTGTATATAATGGAAACCTCATGGCTTCTTCTAGACAGTGGTGCTGGTAACTCAGGAGTTAATTTAGTATTTGGTGCCTAATGTCATAAAACACCAGTGCACTTGTTTAATCTGTAAATCCTATAAATATTCATTAGTATAAATGAGGATACTAACTAATGTTCACCTTCCAAAATTAAATGGTACTCAAATACCATCATGATAAATGTGGGCTGGATAGTTGGATATGGCTATCCATAGAGAGCTTAGACTATTTTGGTCCTTCCATGTGTTGTGTTTTGTGAACTAACAATTAATATCAATAAAAATCTACTAAAGCCTTTGGAGTTTTTATCATCCAAGTTGCTTTCAAGGTAGAAAAATCAATTGATCACTTCCATTTTTATAGTTTCCTCCCTGCATGCACCCAAGCTCACTTCACATTAATGAATGAATCACAGCCTGATGTCATTCCATTTAAGGGGAGATAGCCAAGGTTATTAGTCCTTAAAATTCAATGTACCTTGAGAGATTGCCCATTTGATGGCATTTGCCTTAAGGATTCTACTCAGTGTATGTGATGATGTAAGTGAGAGAAGGATTTAACTCTTGTTGTGGTATTTGACTTAAACCAAAATATCTGAATTCCATGAGATTTACTAAATAGACCAGGTTATATGTCAGTTACAAAAGGAAACGCCACAAGCACCATCGACCAAATTCTGATCTGTGTAAGAAGTTGAAAACTCCATTTAGATCAGCTAAGTTGCACATATATCAACTCTGAATTTAACACAAAGGGACAAATTCTGCCACCATTTGCTGTGCAACCATGTTAATTTCAGTGGTGTTACATGAGAATACATAATACCAGAATTTCTATCTGTAGGTACATTTCATCATAAAGACAGCAATTAATGGAGGTTCATTTTAAAGAACCACTACTACCTAGGCAATGTCCCTTTAACAGGAGTGAAATTAGGTTATGTCCTTTGAGCTTTTCCTCCATCACAGCACTGACAGACACCTTTCCTGTACTGTGGTGTTGACAGGGGTTCCAATTCAGCAAAGTATTTAAGCATATAAATAACTTTAAGCATGTAAGAAACCACATTGGCTTCAGGAAGCTTAAAGTTAGGCATGTGCTTACATGCCTTGCTGAATGTGAGCCTATGTAAGCAACAGATTTTTAAGAAAACAGAAAAGGACAGAAGCAAAGAAAAGCATTAGCACTTTGACACAATTTTTAAAATAAAAATAGAATGAGTACCATTTAGGGATTGCCATAAAACTGTTAAGACTGTACCATACGTGGGCTAGACAGACCACACAGCAACAAGTGATACTGATTACAATGCATCCACTCAAACTCCTGTGCTGCTGTTTTACAGCATAAGCCAGGCTTTCTAAAAGAGCTTTAATACAATTTTGCAGAGCCAGAGGAGTCAGTCATCCAAGATTTGCAGGAGGGGGGAAAATAAGAAGAGTAAGACCATGCCTGAAATTCTTTGCTCAGATCTGGGCATCTCAATACTAGAAAAATGTCCGTGTGTTAGTGAGGAATACAAAGCAATGTAACATAACGATTACAGAGTTTGATTTGGTTCATGAAAAGAAGCAGATATATTTAGCTTGTCTAAAAGAGGTTTGAGTAAGGAGGAGATAAAAGCATCATATTTATCACACATTAACTAAATTAATTGTAGCATTAAGAGATGATAGACCTCAAATGGTGGTCAATGAAAGTTGTCTTTTTGAAAGTCAGGTCACTTATTTAGATGCCTAAATATGTATTTAGGAGACTAACGGTAGGCAATCGGTTTTGGAAAATCTTCGCCTCATCTTTAAAAAAAAAGATCAATGCAGCAGAACACTTTGCAAACAATAAACGTGTGGAGAGACTTTCAGATTGTGTTATGATGTGGAAATTCAACCAGTGCTTCCAGTGGCTCTATTAGCAGCACCTTAGAGCTTTAAAAAGGAAGCAATTTTTGTCTCTTTATTAAACAAAACATAAATTGAGGCCTAACCTGTCTGGCAGCAACCCTTCAAATGAGCTGGTTCTGTGACCCCAACCACTCAGGAAGAGTCTACCATTAAAAGGTAGTTTAAAAAAAAAAGAGAGAGAGAGAGAGACAGAGACTCTGGAGAGGAATTGCCAGCCTGCACCCACTCTCTCTTTCTGTCCTTAGAATCAGAGGATATCAGAGTTGGAAGGGACTTCAGGAGGTCATCTAGTCCAACCCCCTGCTCAAAGCAGGACCAATCCCCAGACAGATTTTTGCCCCAGATCCCTAAATGGCCCCCTCAAGGATTGAACTCACAACCCTGGGTTTAGCAGGCCAATGCTCAAACCACTGAGCTATCCCTCCCACGTGTGCAGCTGAGGCTCCAAAATACCCACCTAGGCAGAGCCACATGAATCACCCACCTACCTCCAAGTGCAGACAGAGCCTTAGTTTAATTCACTTTCCAAAGTGAATTAAACTAAACTAAATTAAGGCCACTTTAATTCTGAATGAGAAAGTGCCCACCCAGGGGTTTGATGCAGTTTAGCTAATCCACTTGAAATTCACATCTTTAGGTAATTCAAATTAACTTTGGAGTGTCCCTGCATACACAAGCCCAAAGCCAGCCTGTGGGGATGCTTACTTGTTTCATTCAAAGAACGCCAAGTAAAACACTAGGATGGGCCACAAAAACTAAAGAGAACTCACTCTAAGCACTGAGGTTCATTCATTCCCCCTCCATCTAATGTCTTGGAGGCAAATGTATTTAACAGGAAACTAAACTTGACTATTGGAACTCACCAACTCAGAAAGCTGGTCAAGCATTCTTTGGAGGAAAGAAAATTTACGACCAAAATGGAGAGACAGGTAAGGAAATGAAAGATGGGAAACAGTCTATCTTTCTAGATGATGAGATAAAATACTGTTTTATATGCTATCAAATAATGCCCACAATAATTACAGCAATATCTTCTTCTACAGCTTTTGACTTAATGAAAACAGGCAAGATTGTCAGCCTCTCTGTAGCTTTGACGTATAAATCAAGTCAAAGGGAATAAAAAAGTCTTTGTCCTCTGCTTACACTTAAACAGATCACAGCATCCACTCTGAAAACAGGAAATTTTCATGTACATGGTGATTGGATTTAGAGAAATGGTATTCAAGACCAGAGCCAAGAGGTCAAACAAAATGTCCTTTCTTTCCTCTCTAACCCCTACCAGCTGTGGCAATATCATTCTAACACGTCACGGGTATATATAACTGACTGCTAGAGAGACACAAGGTTATAAGTCCAAGCTAAGAATGGTAACTCAAATTTGAAAACCCAGGCGTGTCATTTTCAGTTAACCTGCTGAAAATAATGAATCACACTGCAGAGATGTTTGATTTGTGTTCAAGCATCTTCAATTTTTATTAGTAACAAGTTGTTGTTGGGTTGCTGGCTCCCATTCCCAGCCTGCTAGCTACTGGGGACACATGCACCAAATGTCAGAAAAAACAGCTCCAAACCATTTTTAGCCTTCCTTTCAGGGAGGGCGTAAAGCCATTTGATGTTCCATCCCTTGCACTCTCTCACAATCAAGCACAAAGGAAACTCAAAAAAGAGAGAAATGTGATGTGCAGTCAGAAATATTAAACTCAATTATCCAGAGAGAGAGAGAGAAGCAGCAAACAATTAAAGCCTTAAGATATCAGCCTTCTGTATCTGAAGAAAGCTAGAAAATGTGTTCAGGTGCCACGTAATGGGCATATTAGATTGGATAGACAGACGTAGTCACATTACTATTATTTGTATAAGGGTAATGCCCAGGGGACCCCAGTCATAAGTCAAGGCTCATGTGCTACATGCTGTTCTAACAGAACAAAAAGACTTCTCCTGTCCCAAGGAGTTTATGGGTCCTACTGTTTAAAATCCTTTGGGCCAGTCTCAGGAGCAATGTGGTTTCCTGTCGCTGCACCACTTGTGGAACCTGGCCATACTACTGCCATTACTATTGGAAGGAGGGTCATCCCACTGTAAGGGTGAGCCTCTAGTTGGAGAGACACACAGAATGGCTGTTCTTTTCCCAGTCAGCTTTCCTGGGACTGATGCAGCAAAGCAAAGGGTTGTGGCCAGGATTCCTACTTGCACCACACCAATCTCTCCACTGCAGGTTTGGCACATTGAGGCGTAGGTTAGGGCCACCCGAGGCCGGTTCTAACTCGATGCACGGGAAACCAGCCCTGTCCTGTGTCAGCACCAAGATCAGTGAGTGCAAAGGTGAGGTTTAATCCAACTTTGTACACATACGCCCTTGGCCTGTGCTGTGTACAGGTCAGCAGCACCCCAGAGTAAGGCCTTTTGTTGTAGTTAACACAACAGGCAGTGACAGACCGACAGGAGAAAAGCACTCCTTGTGGAAGATTCAAACAGCTCACTTCTGTCAACTGAAGACCAAGACACGGCCCGCTCAGTTTTCTGGTCCTCCAAGGAGTCCTCCAACAAGAACAGAGAAGAAAGGGGTTCCTAGCATTGCCAATATAAAAACCACAAATCAGAAAATGTGAACGCACACACAAAATGAACAGGAATAAAAGGAAGACCCATTTTTCTTCCTTTTGCAAGTCACTTTTAAAGTGAGTAGAGGAGAAGAAATAGCATATCGTGGTCACTCTGGCAACAACAAGATTTTTTAACTGCTTTCTAATTTTGCCATCAGTTTCTAAATCTATAATTGTATCTTTTCTGTGAGATTTAATGGATTTAACAAGCTGTAAATGGTCTTTCATACAAGCAGTGTCACCAGGAGTCATGCTAATGAGCCAAGCTCGGGAATTTGCTCTAATGAGCGGGTATTTTCCCTTACTCTACTTATTTGTGGTGAATAACATCCCCACTTGAAATGTACCTTAAAATGAAATTAGCATCAAGCACACCATTTCTCCAATCAATCCAGAGCTCACACATCCAACAAGAGGGAGCTCACTCTCCCCACCACGGAAAGCTTTAGCCTTCCCATTACACACATTATTTACACAAAGTCTTTGCAGTATTCAGAGGTCATTAAGGTCCTGCACAGCCAGAAGTGGTGGCCTTGAGTTAGCATAACTGATCAAAGTCATAATGTTTTCACAGTTTTGCAGCACCTGACCAATATCTCCTCTTGTTTGGCATTCCCCGCCCTCAGTGTTCGTTCTTACTGTGCACGGCTATTTAGGGAGACAAATGATTGCCACTGCACTTAACACAGATTGACCTCATATGTCAGACCAAGAATGACAAATAACCCAGCTGAGCTCCATGTAGCATGCAAAGAATGGCAGAAGTCACATTCCAGGGGCCCAAACTAGAAACAATGTCATTTTAAAAAACAGGGCAATACCCTATTGGCCCTCAGTAATTGTATTTTTATTTTTATTTTGCCTGAGCTGATGTTCATTTATTTCTTAGTTTATGTCACTCACATTAATATCAATCTAAATTCAAGCCATACTGTAGGCCAGCAGTTTGCAACCTTTTTTCATTTTCAGACATCTAAAAAAATTTCAAATGGAGGTACAGCGCCCTTTGGAAATCTAATGCATAGTCTGTGGACACCCAGAGGTCCTCAGATCGCTGATGTAAGCAACTGATAGAGGATAGAGTCCTGAAGCATTTCACAGTGACATGCCCTTTACACATACAAAGATGTTAAATGCATATGGGTTATTCTGCTAATAACCATCCACAGGCCATTGGGCCTAACTGCCCGATATGCTGCCTAATTCAGTGAATTGGTTTCTGATAACTTTCTACATATCGAAACAAGCAGAGCTTAAACTATAAAAGGGTAACACTGTTTGAACAGGATACTATCCAGCAGGACACATGCTACTTAGCATATTGCCTGAGGGCAGTAGTACAGAAAGCCATCCCTGAGCTATCCCCTGGCAGCCACAGATTTGGTCATTATGTCGTTCATTAGGTCAGATCTCAGAGGCATGATGAGCAGCAAGCCAGCAGAACTGGAAGAAAAAGTCAGGCCACAAAGTCTTAAGGAATTCTTGCTTCCTTGGTCTGGGAACGATGTCTGGGACTTCTTCCCATGGGCTAACTGAAAGGAACTATAAAACCTCTGCTGCACCAGCCTGTCTGTCTGTCTGCAGGACTTCCCTCTCATTCATCCTGGGGCCTTCTTTCCAATAAAACGTAACAGAAAGATGAACTTATGGATGACTTTACCATCAGTTTGACACTTACCCCACAGCTAGTTTCTTTCAATCTTGACGCACATACACATGGGAGTTCAACTTGTCCAGTTTCTCTACAGAAACCATTTTCCAAACCTCCTTTGGAAAAAACAGAGCCACACAGAGAAATTTAGGGACAAAAAGGTCAATTAAATACTGCATCATACAGCTACCCATCCTCCCTGCCCTGCCAGCCTCCTTCCTATTCCAGCAGGAGGCAAAGGCAGAAACCTAAGAGTCCATATTGTGTCCAGCTCTTCTGCAACTGCACCTCAGGGATATGATGCAAGGAGCCTAAGCCTGAGATATCTGCAGTTCTTGTGATCAGTGAAGAAGAGCGATATCTCCCTTTGTAGGTTCCCAGGGTGAAGAGCACCCCAAAAGTCGGTACACCCCGTTTACTCCCCAGCCACACCACGGATCACAATCCTTACCCGAGCCTCATCACAAACAGGGCTATGCTCCAAAGACAGTATAGCCATAAACAAAAAGACTTTGAGACAGTGCATCTCTGTTAATTTCACAACTGGATCAGAGTCTAATTATTTTAATGAACTGCTAAATTGTTCACACTTTTTTGCACAAACTTAACTAAAAATCAGTAGTTTTTGACTGCATGGCATGAAATCCCACTACCCAGATTGACCTAAAAACTATGAGAGGCACTGAGCAGGTGGGAATTAAGGTTCCATGTCATGCCCCAACTGAGATTTCCAATTTAGTTGGACCAGAATTTGGCTGACAGGGGCTGACAGCTCAGGATCTGGCCCATGGTCAGGGTTTTCCTCAAGACTAGAAATGTGCATACTGTTTGCAGCAACTGTTTTAATGTATTATAATACAAGTTTAGGCTACAATCCTGCAATTTACAGTATGCAGGTAGCCTTCTGTGTCCAGCCCCTGTTGTAAACTGCAGGATCAGTGTCTCATTTTGTGTCTTGCATGCAAACTGCACACTCAAAACCCTAGAGTTCAAAGAGCAATTACAACATGAAACCATAAAACTAGTCAAGTGAGAGAGATTTAAGTGTATGTACTGGCCTAGAAGTAGAGTCATGTTTGCTGCTAAGATCTGAGCAGCAACGGAGATGCAGGAAAGCAGCTCCAGATATCAGGAGCTGTACAGAAGGCAGCTATCACATCACCAAGTGAGATGGCCATAGAAGCAAAGCTGGTATTAGAGCAACAGGGAGAGACAAGGTGCATGAATGAAGTAGGACAGAGAACATTTTAAAAACGAGAGCATTTTTATTGGATCCCAAAAAGAATGGGGAAACAGAGGCGACGACAAAATCATGGTTGTGCTTTGTTATATGGGCTGTGCACCAAGACAGGCATCTATATTAACTCTGTAGATATACTTCATGAGTATCTGAAGGTACATTCAACTCAGGGTATGTTCGGACAAAGGTTCGTTATTTGTGTCAAGGCTGCAAACCAAAATGGTCAACACACCATCAAGTGTGCAGCAGGTTTCCTTTATCAGGCCCTTTCTTTTTGGTCTGACTTTCTATCATTACCATAGTAATTACGTTCTTCTTCGTCAATTAAACTAAGCCCTACCTTCCGCTGAGCATTGCAATCAAAGAGCCTTCTCTCCCTGCCATTCAGCAATTGTCAAGGTATGTCCAGAGTGGAACTTGTTCCTCTCATATGGGAGCTGTAAATAGATATCTATAGCCCAAGGCCACCTTTCTCTCAGAGCAGAACTGTAAGTGTCACTGATCAGCTCACAACTGCCATCACAAACAACAAAGGACTCGGAGCACAACTTGAGTCGAATGACCACAGAGCAACCAGGATAAGCCGCATGAGTGCTAATGAGTATCAGTGCTCATTTGTTCAATGAAAGAAGCATTCCTGAGTTATGCAACAAATAATGCAGGTACGTTAACAAGAAGGGTTTGGTTCAAACTGGTAGGTGCAGAGGAGTGGTGCAGTTTATACTCACAGCAACAGCTGTGCCCAACCAGAGTTTCACCCTAAGGGCCCCGCAGACAGCAGGTAAAAGTACCACAGCTCTTTAGCCACGGAAAGCAGCTTTAAAATCCAGCAGGGAATCCACAGAAGCCTGTCGTTGCAGGTAGGTCAGAAGACATGCTGAATGAAACTCCTTGTGGAGCATGGGTTGTAGAATTTCTGTTTCTAGAGGGCTTCACAAGCAGAAGCCATCCTAACCAAGCAGCTAGGCATCTCTGCTCCATTTTGTTCTGTAAACTTACTCCTTTTACACCATCGAAATATATTAGCTATGGGAAATTAATACCACTTAATTGATTCAGCTAACATGAAAACCCCATGAATTAGGTCTATTTTTTTTTAATAGGAATCCATCTGCATACTGTTCTGCAAAGTTAGATTCCTCAGACACAAATAGTTCCAGTATTTGTAGTGCGTTTTCCCCCTCTCCTTTTTTAGACCAGGACTCAAAAGGGAATCAGGCTGCTAATGAAAGAGACTGGCTGGGTACAAAGGACTCCTATTTACTCAAATCAAGATTATATTTTAGCAGATGATCAGCAATGTGTTCCCATTTTTGTGTTTTTCCCTCTGTTCTCTCCAATATCTGTTAATTTTTATAGTGGTAGCTGATAGCAAAGTCCATAGGAATGGCCATACTGGGTCAGACCAAAGATCCATCTAGCCCAGTATTCTGTCTTCTGACAGTGCCCAATGCCAGGTGTCATTCTCAATAGTTATACTGTCCCTTAAAAATTAATGCCACTAACATAGCATTTGTTATTGCCTTGTCTCTGGGTCTTCTTTTTTTAGGATACCCAGATGACAACTTACTATTATGACAGACTCTAATGTGGTTGATATTTAAGAGACATTACTAGGCACATGAGTTTTCTCAAGCATTTTGCACATGGTGAGTTAGGAGCAGCTATGTGCAACTTATTTGAGGGAGTGGCAGTCATTTGGTTTTGACTTTGGTTTTCAAGAGTCAGGTTACATATGCCCAATACAGCAAATGTGCAATATGTTACCAGTTTAAAAATAATCAACCCTACAGTAAGAAACCAACACACAAAAGAAATGGACAGCATCCCATTTGTTTTATGGACCCAGCCCCCCCCCCCCCCCAACACATTGTCCCAGCCTCTACAGATCTCATCACAAACCAAGCAAAGCAGACATGGCTGGATGAGCAAAGCCAAAAGGTCACCATTTGTTTCCATGAGCCAGAGCCTATAAAGGTGAGTCAGTATGTGCACACAAGTTGCCTTTTGTATCATTGTAACACCTTCATTTGAACACCCCTGTAGTGCTATTACAGTTGTGGTAGCAGTTCCGAATGCGGACATCAAGTGTTATGCCATCACTAGATCAACAGTTGACACCAAAATCGAATTCCTATTCTGCTTTCTCTGTGCTCCACTCCACAGTGTAATTTCAGTGCTACTTTTTATGCCTTCACTGCCAGATTTAATAGGAAACACACTTTAATGTTAGTGTTCATTAATAAGGGATAAATTGCAGCCAAACACATCCAGCAGCATGTGTGACATCCAGGGGAACAACGGATGAATTCCTAGCGACTACGGCATCATGCTGCATACCAACATAATGCATAATGACAGGACATTTACATTCAAAGTGTTCCCATTTGAAATGATATTGTGCTGTTACTCACAGGCTGGAAAGAGGATTCTCTACCTGCCTGCAAGATCTTCAATTTATAGGAGGCATCAACTTCATTCTGATCAGTACTGCTAGGGCGAATACAGATGCTCACAATCAATGTTTTCAATCAACAGCAATCCACTTACAAGCTTTAAAATTATTAGGAGCTGGTCACCTGAAGCAAGCATGGAGTCATCCTGAATAATGACTGGATTTTCTACAGTTGTCAGGGATGCTGGAGGTAGGAAAACTGTTGACAGCTAGTTTTACCTTTGATGCTTTGTTCCTTAAGCACCTCCAAATCCTCTCTTGTGGTAGCTCCATGCATCTCATTTTGGTCTTGTCTGTGTTGGATTGTAAATTGTTTGCATGAGGGACCTCATCTTATGTATTTGCTTTACAACATACCCAGGTGCCCTAAACAGAACATTGGGCCCCTTTGTATTAATACATAGTCATTTTTTTGGGGAAGGTGCTATGTACATTTACAGCACTATGTCATTAACACCAGCGAATAGCCTGCCACCATCTCAATTGGTCATTGCCTGATTTGCTACCAGGACCAGGCACCAGCAAACCAAGCACATGCTTGGGGCGGCACAATTCCAGGAGCAGCATTCCGGCCATCCTTTTTTTTTTTTTTGTGCTCTCGGAGCTTGGGGCAGCAAAAAACCTAGAGCTGGCCCCATTTGCTACTTGAACAAAACGTGAAGAGAAGAAACAGGCCACCAGGGCTGGCGTTAGGGAGTAGCAAGCAGGGCAGTTGCCTGGGGCTCCGCGAAGCTAAGTTACATCTGTGACGGGTTGGATCACAGAAACCCTCTTGGGAGCTGTCACCCGATGTGCCAAGACTACTTCTGCCCCCTGTTTTCCCTGCCAGCTTGGGACCCCAGCACCCTGTCTTGCTGAGCCAGACACTCCCATCTGCTCAACAAAGACCCAGGGTCTGAATTACTTGCCCCAAAACTGCAGGTTTACCTGAAAGCAGCTAACAGAAATGTGCTTGTCTTTAACACCCAGATGCCCAACTCCCAATGGGATCTAAACCCAAATAAATCCATTTTACCCTGTATAAGCTGTTCGCTCCCTATAACACTGATACAGAGATACGCACAGTTGTTTGCTCCCCCAGGTATTAATACATACTCTGAGTTAATTAATAAGTAAAAAGTGATTTTATTAAATACAGAGAGTAGGATTTAAGTGGTTCCAAGTAGTACCAGACAGAACAAAGTAAGTCACCAAGCAAAATAAAATAAAATGTGCAAATCTATGTCTAATCAAACTGAATACAGATAATCTCACCCTCAGAAATGCTTCAGTAATTTTTTTCCTCAGATTGGATGCCTTCCAGGCCTGGGCACAATTCTTTCCCTGGTACAGCTCGTGTTCCAGCTCAGGTAGTAGCTAGGGGATTCTTCATGATGGCTCCTCTCCTCCCTTTGTTCTGTTCCACCCCTTTATATATCTTTTGCATAAGGCGGGAATCCTTTTGTCCCTCTCTAGGTTCCCACTCCCTCCTTCTCAATGGAAAGACACCAGGTTAAAGATGGATTCCAGTTCAGGCGACATGATCACATCACTGCAAGACTTCATGCCTTCACTCCTCCCAGCCTGACCCACAGGAAGCCCTGCCTGCAAACAGAGCCATCCAGTCATGCCCTGGTTAATGGGAGTCATCAAGATTCCAAACCATTAATGGTGCACACTTTGCATAATTACAATAGGCCCTCAGTTATATTTCATATTTCTAGTTTCAGATACAAGACTGCTACATTTAAACAAATAGGATGATCACACTCAGTAGATTATAGGCTTTGTAATGATACCTTACAAGAGACCTTTTGCATGAAGCATATTCCTGTTACATTTTTATAAAATCATATAGGCTGTAACGTCACAACATCCTATCTACTAAGTCACTGGGGGTAAATGTAATGTGAGCATTACCGTAATTTAATCTCTAAAAGTGGAAAGAAACCACGCTAAAGCAGAGGGTTTTCAAACTGTGGGACTGTCCCTCCCCTGCCCAGGGGGCATGGAAGAGCATTTGGGGGAGGGTGAGCAGCGATGCCAGGCAGCTTGGACTTCAGCCCCAGGTGGTGGCACTTGGGTTTCAGCTTCAGTGGGTTGGGGGATCATTCCTTAGTTTCTGCAGGGCCCCAGTGAGTCTAATGGTGGCCTGGCAGACCACTGGCCTTTCTAGAATCATATCCTCATTCTGGCAGCAGCCAATGCTTGATGCTTCAGAAGAAAGAGCAAGGAAAATAACTCCATATAATGCAGCTACTAACTGGACACTACTGCTCATTACAGGGAAAATCCCTTCCTGATCACAGCACATGAGCCACTTACTTCTTGGTGTTTAAGATTAGTTTAATAATGGTCTTAGTATAAATACAACAAACAATTAATGGTAATATAGGCCTTCCCTTGCGTGGTTTCCTTTATTACTGCTTTTAATTTAAAAAAAAAAAAAAGTATAAAGAGACTGATATTGGTCACCAGAATGAAAGTGTGCCATTCTTGCCTGGATACATTTTCAAAAGTGATTACTGATTTTGGGTGTCTCAGTTTGGATGTCCAGGTTAAGTCTGATTTTCCAGAAAGTGCTGAGAACCATTCTCTGAAAAATCAGGCCTTCTTAAGGCATCTCAAGTTGGGCACTCAACTGAGATACGCGCATGTGCAAAAGTGTGTCAAGGCTCATAAATCACTAGTCACTTTACTAAATATTATTACTGCTGTTGTCATAGTATCTATACTAAAGCACTGGACCAAGACACAAAGACAGTCCTTGACCCAGAGAAATCACACTCTGGGATGAAAATTTAGCAAGTTTAGGCCAGTTTTTCTGTCTTTAAAACGTAACATACTTGTACACTATCAAAACATATACAGCTCCATTCAAAGGTAGTATTTTTCAGGGCTCTATATTATAAAGATGTAATTATTTTCAGCTGAAACACGATTTCTTTCAGTGTTATTCTACTAAAAGAAAAACTAGCGTAACAGCATTTAAATGGACTATCTGAATGAAAAACAGTGTTATTAGGCATGCTACACAGTGCAGTCTCAGAACACACAAAAATCAAATGTACTCGTTTTATTCAAATGTGGTAGTGAGTTTTTAAGTGGTGGACACTCCCAACAACAGCAGGAGACAATCACAGGGAATCAAAGAATGAGCAATATTTCCATAAAAAGCATTGATGCACAATGACAGTTGTAGTCAGGGAACCATCACAACTCTTCTTGAATGCTGATGTTCACCATAAACTGCAGGCAATAACCCTAATCCACTAAAACCATGATGGTTTTATACAACCACTTACACATAGCCATATTATATATCAGTCCTACCTACACACATTCAGCGTAAGAGCAAAGTATACAGAAAAGACAATGACCAACTTCTCAGCAATTAGAAAGCTGGCCAGAGCATCAGGTCTGCCTTGTCCTTCATACAGGCTGCTGTCTCTTTCCAGAGCCAACACAAATATTCCCTTGTTTCAAGAAAGGGCTTGCTAGGAGTCAAATAAAATCTAGATAATTTTTTTTAATGAGAAGAAAAAAAGTGTGTAGATGGGAGAGGAAGAGATATTATTTATTCCAATGTTATCACTGGGGTTCTTGAATCTGAGATCTGGTTTTAAAAAAATTACATGCAAGTGAACTGCTTTGTTCGGTTTCTTTTAACTGTGTGGTAACGCTATGCTTGCACCTGAGGTCCAAATATGGCCATGGGTAACAGGAAGACACGCAACTACAAGAGAGGGGAGAGAGATTAAAATATGCTATAAATACATACAGAGCTCACAACAGCAGCACACATTTTTGTGACCTATAATATCTCAGCAGCAAGTCACCCCTCCTACCCCACTGCATCTCCTCAGATTCACTAGCCAGCAAACAGAGAGTGTGGAATCAGGCAGGGGTGGGCAAACTCTTTGGCCTGAAAGCCACATTGGGGAATAGAAATTGTATGGTGGGCCATGAATGCTCACAAAATTGGGGTTGGGGTGCATGAGCAGGTGAGGGCTCTGGGGTGGGGCTGGGGATGAGGAGTTTGGAGTATAGGAGGGTGCTCTGGTCTGTGATCGAGGGGCTTGGGGTGCAGGAGGGTGCTCAGGGCTTGGGGCAGGAGGTTGGGGCGTGGGGAGGGACTCGGGGTGCAGGCCCCAAGCTGCGCTTACCTCAAGCGGCTCCTGGAAGCAGTGGCATGTCCTTTCTCCAGCTCCTACGTATGGAGTAGTAGGGTCGGGGCCGGGGCTAGAGTGCTGGAGCTAGAGTGCTGGAGCAGGGCCAGGCAGCTGCTTCCGGGAGCCGCATGGTGCAGCCCCCGACCCAGCTGGAGTGGGGCAAGCCCCAGACCCTGGTCCCCAGCAGGAGCTCACAGGCTGGCTTAAAACAGTCCATGGGCTGTAGTTTTCCCACCCCTGCATTAGGGACATTATTTGCTATGGAGCAAGGAGGGGTAGTTGACCCTGCAGACCATAGTTTCCCCCACACACACAAGACTTGTCATAGGTTTATACGCTCCATTATGTCTTCCACTTTTTGCACCATCCCCCAACTTGTCAGCATATAGAACATTATATATGATTATATTATATCCTGGCCAACTCCCCCATCACATCCAATTTTTTCTGAAGTGAAGCCCCTGTGTGCAGCCAAGGCCCCTTCCATTCCCCATCACTCCCCACCTTCATGCTCTGGGGAGGGAATTAGCAGGTACTATGTTCACATATTCCTCCACACCGAGGCAAGGTCTGAATAGCCCAAGTAGGGATATAAAGGAGATTCTCGCTCCACCTTGCTACACCATGTGGGTGTTGTAATCCAGGCTACAATCTAGCCCTTTGTTTCTATTGCATTTTAGTATGTTCAGTGGTACTGTTTAAATAAAATGCTGGTGTCCCCACTCAATGCCTCTTGGGCACAAGTCCTATTGACTTAGTGAGGGCTTGATCCTGCGAGATGCTCAACAACCTCAATTCCATTGGGTTTAATGGAAGTTGAGAGCACGGAGCACCTTGCATGAGGTTTTAATCACCCCACAAGTGCTCAACTCTTCTAGTATATACTTGGTAACATCTCTGTATGCCTCAGCCCACTTTTTTATCAACATGGCCACTCTATTTCTTTAGATGTTATATAACCAGTGTAGTAGCAGTGTGGGGAAACTGGGATTTTTTTTTTAAGCCGGTACTTCCTCTTAATAAGCTGCCTTTGTTTAGAGCAGTGCTTCTCAACCTATTTACCATTGTGGGCCACATGCGGATGCAGCCCACATATATACACATGCAGACAGAGAGATATATAGATTTTTATACACACACACACACACACACACACACACACTATGTGTATGTCCCTGAGGATGTCACATGGGCTGTAGCTGTGTGCTGATTGGGCCACAAGCGACCCGCAGGTTGAGAACCACTGGTTTAGTGGAATCATTATTTTTGGCGGACTTTTTACTTACTAAAATACTATGGCTGCCATTTCACTGATAGCGGAACAGCAGGAAAGGGTGACTAAATGTACCCATACGTGGTAGCTTTAGAACCTTTTATTAGTCTTTATGAAGTCAAATGACTGTTTCTCCTTCCAGCCATTTAGAGAAGAAAGGGGTCTGGATAACAAGGAGGAAGTTTCTCTGATCTGTTTTAGCAGTGCAACAAGCCAGAGAAGTTGAAAGAAAAGAAGTTGTTTTGAGCTAACTATGTTGACCCACACACTGTTAACATGTGACATGGGGCAACCTGGTTGCCCCAAAGGACCCAAGATGATAAATTTTGGAGTAACTCTCTGAAATATAATTACCCATCAGGCTTGATTAAGCTCTTGAAGTAGAAGGGCATCACCATCATGACGTTTCATTCAAATTAAGATGCTTTAGGACCATTCTGCCATATCTTCATGTAAGAATTCATCAGGAATCACCTTAGCATGGTAAAGGGATACTGGCCACATAAAAACAGCAAACTCTACCCTACCTCTCTTCCTAATAGCACTTGAGCTGATTCTAACTGGAATCAAGTCTAACTCACTTCTCACAACGCATGAAGCCAGTTAAGTTTTCATTCCTTGCAGCATTAAAAACAGAGCAACCTTTTTTCCCCCCCATCTTCACTCAGTTTCACATTCTGCTCCTCATCTAACAAGCACAGTACTGTCACGCCAGTGTTCGCTGCACTGCAGAGATTTTTTTAAATCTAGACATTAAAAAAACATAAATGGACATTTTTAATTTAAAAAACATTTTTATTTTTATAATACTAAACCTAGCTGACACGGTGGCCAAACTTTGAAGAGGTCATGTGCTAAATTGCAGTGTTCTTTACTACATGCCCAATTTGTGCCCATGCAATTGCACACACACACAAACCTTTATTTGTAAGCACAAACACTTGTACATGATCACAACTTATTTTGCCTACAGGCAAAAATTAAATGCATAATTTAGTATATGTGCTTATGAATATTTGGCCTGTCTCTCTCTCAGCTAAGTTTCCCCAGATGCACAATCAGCACTGCAAATTATCTTCATTTTGAACTCACATCCCTGCCACCTCCATTAAGATTACTCCTCTAGTGACGGGAACAATGTCTGAGGAGTCCGATTTGTCATGTGTAGCCCAAGTTTCACCTCACTTAAAGACTACTTGCTTACAAGATCAGACATAAAAATATGAAAGTGTCACAGCACACTATTACTGAAACATTGCTTACTTGCTCATTTACCATATAATTATAAAATAAATCAATTAGAATATAAATATTGTACTTAAATTTCAGCATATAGTATATAGAGCAGTATAAATAAAAGTCACTGTATGAAATTTTAGTTTGTACTGACTTCGCTAGTGCTTTTTATGCAGCCTGTTGTAAAACTAGGCAAATATTTAGATGAGTTGAAGACCTCTGTGTACCTCTGGTTGAGAACCACCGGCTTACAGTACCTCTTAGCTCCAGGCACAGTGTATTTTCAGGATCAAGTTCATTAGAAAGCAAGATCACGGATTTCAAGGTAGCAAAATTATAATTACGTAGTATTAATACAGCCCAAAATTTTCAAAAGTGATCACTGATATTGGTGTCAATTTAATTCGGTGTGCATGGCTCTTTAAAGATTTATACAAGGATAACACCTGTGCCCTAGAGAGTTTACTGTATAAATAAAAGTCAGTAAGCAGTGGTGCTTAGCAACATTCCTGCTGCTTGCAATCACTCTCTTAGGCCCCATTCCAGAAAAGCACTTATGCACATTAGCATGCAAGTAGTCCTGTTGACTGCAGTAGGACTACTGGTTCTTAAAGTTAAGCAGGGGCTTAGTGCTTTGCTGGATTAGGGTCTAAATTAGTTCTTTACTCCTCAAACATACGTTATTTCAACCATCTATAATTATTTTCCACAATGTCCTACCACAGGTTAAGCAGAGAAGAGGGACTTACCATAGTAGGAAGAAATTAAGGTTTTCATTGTGGAGCTGACGCTTACTCTCAAAATGTATCTTACATGACTATAACCAATATCGCCATATTCCATTTACCTCATTTGGGACCCTAGGGATCATTATGTCCTGGCAAAGTCTGTTTTTCTAAGGATGGAAAAAGCACTTTGAAACTGTGATTCCTACTCTCCTCAAGCTCAGATACCTACAGAATAAAAGGTAGCATCATCTCCTCTCACCATCTCCTTGTACAGTACTTAATAAAAACCAACTTCCCAGTACCTGGGATCAGAGGAGAACACAGCACTGCATGGGACCCAATAAGACAATCTCTGAATTCCAAAGCCTGCACTGCAACCTATCAGCCCCAGAATTAAACATTCAGTGCAATGAAGCTTTCATGTTTCCTCTCAGGAGGTATGACTGTGCATGTTATTAACAGCCCTCAGCAAACTAAAGAATGTCACCAGCACTTTCCTCCAGACACCATTCCCTTCTCAAATCACATGGCTTCTGAATTTACCTGCCTTACTATCCCTTGTGTGGCAAAGTACCTGCTTCTCCTCAGTAAGCTCGGTCTTTTTAGCCTTGGAGAGACAGGCTTGGGCAAAGCAAAATCCTTCCGGTCGCACAGGGTCTGGCTGATCCCTCCCTCAGTCCGTCCGTCCGTCCCTTGTGCTGGGTTTCTCCCCTTCTGGGGACAGAGTGCACTCTTCCTTGCTGGAAGGGTTCAGAGCCTTGCTGACAGCTTCTCTCACTCTCCCCCCTGCTTCCATAACAGGGAGGGTTTAAAAAGGTCTCCAGCAGTTGGGGCCAGCTGAACCTAATTAGTTCCCTGGTAACTCCTTTTCCAGCTGAACCTTATTTCCCCATGGCTCTCTCCTCAGAGGATAGGGAGAGGCCTTTTAACCCCCCTGGGACTAATTACTACCCCTCCCTTTGTAGCCATTTGTCCTGGGTTTGCCACACTTGTCAAATTTAATTTACCCTTATATGAAATATGTAAAAGTACATTAAGCAAACAAATCTCAGTCAAATTCTGTGTGCATGCCTCTGTAAGAGCTCATGCTCTCCCAAGGGAAATTTTTTTTAAGGCATATACAAGGTTATCTCTTCACCTGCAGTGAAATCTCATTCCAGTGAAATTCACAAGGGAAGTAAAGAGCCTGCTAAGGTTTCTAGCTAGGCTTCTTTCTGGCAAATGTAGTTTCATTATTTCTTCCAGAAAGAGATTGATATGAAAAGAACTGAATAAATAAAACGTGTAGAAACAGCAGAAGATAAAAATCAAACCACTAAAGAAAAACGTCTATTATAATATATTTTCTGACACATTCTATATAGCCATTGGCTACATTGATACTGCTTACCTTCATTCTTGACTCCTATAACTCTTTATAGAACATTTCAGGCATTGGTGGGGGGAAAAAAACCCAGAAAGCCTAGTGATGTGTATTCAGCAGCCAATAAGCCAATACTGGGAGACAGTATTTATTTAACATCAATGAAGATCAAGAAAGCCACACTGAGATGAATCACCTTGTTTGCATGCTGTCCTCAGCTGTCACTGCTGGCAATAGCTGCAGGATGAAAGATCTAATATTAAAAAGTACATTCCAATCAAGAGAGTCTCTGGAAACAAGACATGGAAAAGCAAAGGTCAGATCTGTAGAAAAGGGGGATTGGAGTTACTGTGAGGCAAGGCCCTTTGATCTGAAGAACAAAACAAAATGACAACTGGTGGATTAGACATTTCACCTGTTACTGGGATCAAAAGAATTAAGTGATATATATTTTTATTGTCCATTATCCGCACTTTGAATCTGAATGAAATGTTGATCACTTTGATTAAAAAGTCTTGCAGAGGAAATTTTACACTATAAATTTAAGAGGTTACCAAAGGTACTGACTGAGATACCACAGTGATGAGTGTATTATAAACTAGAGAAATGCTACAAGCAGTATCACCATACTCCATGAGGTGTGATTTCAGTTGGAGTCCACTGAATTTTTCTTTTGTCCAGCGTCTATCACTGACAGATAATGGGCCCAATCTCACACATAGTACTCTTGTTTCCCTTTAATGTCATATGATTTCTTGACAGCTTGTTAACATTGGGTTTCACGGTTGGTTTGTTTTTTCCTTTAAGCGTTTTAAATTTTGACATCTTTTGAAACAGACTCAGGACCCAATTATTAAAGGGAAAAGAGAACAATGGGTTTTGTCCCCAGTGAAGATGAGCAGGCAAGGACAAAAGTCAGTTTAAAGTCACTCACCACGTACTCAGTGTCATCATTGTATTGTCATATTATTTCATGACTGTTCATGTATGGCAGTCTTTGGAAATAAAAGGATTCTTTCTGTTGCCAATCTTGGATTCCATTATAAAATGTTAGGAATTCAAGATAGTAACACACCCTACATTTAATAACTCTGAGAACACGGATGGATAAAATACTGTTACCTTTTTTAATTCTTATTTTTGCTGCTGTGCTGAGAGTTGATGAAGAAACAATGACTGTTCTCTGACAATTATACTGGAGACTGACTCTCTCTCCTTCCTTACATTAAAGGTTGTGGAGGAAATGGAATTTAATACCAATTCTGGCTTTCTTAATCTACTCAAATCCCCCAGAACGGTGGGGAAATTAAGTCCTGATGTACACTGGTGCGACTCCATTAGATTGAGGGTATTTACACCTATGTACACTGAATTTGGACCTAAAAGTGTTCCCTTAATCAGAGGAGAAGCTGCCTGTCATTGTTGACATTTTATACAGTTTCTGGGTTTCACTAGTCTCCAAATCCCTGATTTGTGCTATATCTTCTATCTAGATAGGCATATAGACTCCAACAGAGAAGTAGCTGAGTGCTTCACAAACCTTAATAAATGTATCCTCACAACACCTTTGTGAGGCAGGGAAGTACTATTATCCCCATTTTACAGATGGGGAATGGAGAGAGAGAGATATGAAGTCCAGTGTAGCTCTTTGTGTGATTCTTCAGATGAAGAAAATTATTTAATAAAAATGTAGTGTGGTGTTTGCTTTAATACAAACATTCAAATCCTGGAGTCCTATAGCATTTCTGGAATAAAACCATCCCTCACCTATTTTAAAATATCACCCATGATTTAAGTAGGTGACCAAAGCAAAATGTGTATGAGGCGCTTATATTTTTCCCCCCAGTTTCCATCTGCATATGAGGAGAGACACAGCTCTGCTTTCAAGGCTGCAAAATCGGTGGCTGAAATTTATTTCCGAAGCCTTCGGCAAAACATTCTCAAGGGTGCATATATGATGGTGGTGGAAGCTTGGGATGAATGCCTGAAGTGAATATAGCCTGCCAGGACTGGTGAACAGCTACAAAATGTGCACCTTCATGTTTACTGAGCAGTAACTTGCCTAAAACGTCTGGGGAAGTTTAGCTGACAGTACAGCTTGTCTTGTCTGCCTAGGGGAAAACACAATAGGCACCATCTGTCCACTGTCTAATTCAGTAGTGCAGGCATCCGAGCAATGAAGGATCCAGTCAGTGTACCAGAAAACCACTGCAGCAGGGAGCTGAATCCATACTGATTAGCAAAGTAGTATGGTTCACCACATTTAGGCCTTCAACAAGTAAATTTTTTCTCACGTTAGTCATATTTTGGACCCATGATTTCCACTTCCCCCGTGCTCTATTGGGCAGATTGCAACAGGCTTTATCCTAATGATACACAATGGAACATCTAATAACTAAGTTGTACTTTCCCTGTAATGTGCACAGCAGCTTCTGCTACACAGCTAGTTTCTCGGAGTTCATAGCATTCCAGAGTCAAACTACTGACAAAAATATACCCAGTGTAATAATAAATAAGATACCTGGCACTTAATGTAGATTTTTTGGAGTAGCACAAAGCACTTTACAAACATTTTAATTAGTTACACTCCTGTGAGAAACAATAGGGATTATACCCATTTTGCAGCTTCACAGATTAAGTGCCCTGTTGGGAATCTCAGGCCAAATCAGTGGCAGAGTTAGGAACAGAACCCATAAATTCTAATTCTCATTACATGCTCTAACCACTGGGGAGTACCTGCCTCAGTCCTAAGACTCAGGCCCCAAAATGAGAGCCAGAAGCAAAATGTTAACTATATGAAGGAAGTAAAGCTAACAGTGTCAACAACTTCAGTTTCAAAATTCAGAATTTTTAGGTTGGAGGAAGGTAAATTTGAGACTTTGCTTATGTTCACACGGTCTGCCCTTAAGCAGACACTTTTGTTATTCAAAAATATTGACCCGGGGGTGGGGGGGGGAGGGTGTACAATACCGGTTTCCTTTCCTCTCCTTTTTCTTTGAGATTTTGTACATATACATTATAGCTTCTCTCAGCCAGAAGATGGAGACAGAACACTAAGGCTTTACATAATGTCATACCTTCTCATAAAGATCTAGCCATCTCTACCTTCCCAGATACCCAGGCCAGAAAAGACCACTGTAATCCTAGAGTAGGAGCTCCTGTATTACGCAGGCCGTAGAATTTCCCCAAAATAATTCCTAGAGCAGATCTTTTAGATAAATCCAATCTTTATTTAAAAGTGGTCATTGGTAGAGAATCCACCACAACTCTTGGTAAATTGTTCCAATGGTTAATTATTCTCACTGTTACAAATTTACACCTTAGTTCCCAGTCTGAATTTGTCTATCTTCAACTTCCAGCCATAGGACCGTGTTCTACTTTTCTCTGCTAAACTGAAGAGTCCATTATTAAATATTGGTTCCTCATGAAGGTATTTCTAGACTGTGATCAAGTCACTGCTCCACCTTCTCTTTTTTAACAGAGTGAGTTCTTTTGAGTCTATCACTATAAGACATGTTTTCTAATCTTCTAATCATTCTTGGGACTCTTTTGAACCCACTCCAAATTATTGACATCCTCCTTCAGTTATGGACGTCAGAAATGTACCCAGTATTCAGGGCTGGCTCTAGGTTTCTTGCCACCCCAAGAAAAAAATTTGCCGCCCCAAGATCTGAGAGCGCAACTGCCCAAGCAAAAAAAAAAAAAAAATTGCCCAGAATGCCGTCCCTGGAATTGTGCCGCCCCAAGCACATGCTTGCTTTTCTGGTGCCTAGAGCCAGTCCTGCCAGTATTCCAGCAGCAGTTAAGGTGGTGCCAAACAGACTCTTTACTCTTACTCAAGAGTCTACTGTTCACCCTTGCAAAGACTGCATTAACCGTTTTAGCCCTAGCATTGCACTGGAAGCTCATGTTCATCTGATTATCCATCTGGAGCCCCAAATATGTTTCACAGTCACTGATTTTCAGGATAGAGTCTCCCATTCTGGAAGCATGGCCTACGTTTCTTTGTTCCGAGATGTATATATTTACATTTAGCTATATTAAAATATATATTCTTTGCTTGCGCTCATCTTAACAAACAATTCAGATTGCTCTGCATCAGTGACCTGTCCTCTTCATTATCACTCCCTCAATTTTGGGGTCATCTGCAAATTTTATCAGTGAGGTTTTGTTTCCTTTCAGGTCATTAATAAAAATGTTAAATAGCATAGGGCCAAGAACCAATCCCTGGGGAATGCCAATAAAAACATACCCATTCAACAATGATTCCCTGTATTCACAGGGGCTCTCTTTCCCTCCCCCCACCCCGCCCTAATCATCTACACACCACGCTCCTCCAATGGTGCAAATCACAATGCAACAAGATGATACTTGCCAGATCCAAGGTAGAGAGAAAAACAAACATTAATTCCAATGACTGAGAGACAAAGAAAAGCTCAGGAACATTTTTGCACTATCACATTAGACCAGTGGTGTGAACAACTGCAAAGTGATTTCCACATCCAAGCTTCTCTACCCTCAGGGTCAGGACAATGGGGAGAGACTATCAAGTTTATGTAGTTCAGTAGCAGGCTTGTATTATAATTCAAACATGTTGCTGTCAGTGTCCAATGACACTGAAATCAAGAATTGACCAGGCTGTCAAAGACTGACTGGGTTTTAACCACAGACTGGATAGTCACTGTGAAGTTGTAGGAATTATGCACACACCACCCTTTTCATAGCTCAAAATCCAATATAGTCATTTTAGCATGGAATGAAAGAAAATAACGCTACAGCAGTGGTCCCCAACGCAGTGCCCGCAGGCGCCATGGTGCCCGCTGGGGCATTTATGTGCGCCCGCCTAGTGCCTAGCAAGGGAGAGAAGCCGCAGCCCCGCGCCTGCCGGAAACAGAGAACTCAGGCTGCGAGCATGGTGTTCTCTGTTCCCAGCAGGTGCGGGGCCTGCCTAGTGCCCAGCAGGGGAGAGAAGCTGCGGCCCCGCGCCTGCTGGGGACAGAGTACTCTGGGGCTGTGGGCACTGGTGTTCTCTGTCCTTGCGGCTTCTCTCCGGCTTCTCTCTTCTCTCTGGATTCATATATTATGTAATATTAAATATGATTTTTGTTTATGATTTAATATACAAATACAAAATAAGCCTTGAAAAATTGTTGGTGCCCGCCACACTCTTCTGAAAACATGAATTTGCTACTGGCCACAAAATGGTTGGGGACCACTGCTCTAGAGGAAACTTCTTAATGGAACATTATGTGTCGTAACAAAGAATATTTGTCCTTCATTATAGATTAGTGCTATGAATTCCCAGATATTTTGCTGACACCATAATTTGACAACACTAAAAAAGTCAGCATCTGCAAACCATAACCAAACAGTAACCTGTTCAATGTGCCCAGTAGATCTTTTTATCATCCCAGTTTCTACAGGTGATATCTTGATTCTGGTTCTTACATGGAACTCCCAACTTGAATTTTGCTCAAAAAGAAAAAAAAAATTGATGTGACCCTATGATTCTCCTAGATGTTTTTAATCATAAATCATCGTGTGGCATGGTATGTATATTACAGACACTGATCTTAAAAGAAAATAATAATATAAAAAAAACCCACAAGCTGCCACTTGTCACATCTATAAAGATTTTCATCACAAACTGTAAAAGGGAAAAAACAACTTGACATTTCCAATTAACCTTTTCTACCTTCAATAACTGAAAAACAACCAATATAGCTAAATATGAGTTCATTACCAGTTTGCAAAGACAGAGTATGAACGTTAAAAAAAGCCGCTTATAGTTTTACTGAGCACACCAGTTTTATTTGGTAAAACTTTATTACACCCACTCAGTTGTGACTACTGATACCTACTTAGACATTTCACAGCTCTCATTAGTATGGTTGGATGTTATTACAGGATACTCTGTATAAATTGGTTATAATGGACCTAGAACTGAAGCTTGAAGTCAGTACTCAGGCAAAACAATGGTTTACTTCAAGATTAAGCCTGAGATTTGCTCTGCTAACTAGTAGAGCTGGCCCAAATTTTTCATTTTGTCTAAAACTAAAATTTTTATAGCAAAATATCACCATTTATTAAACTTCTCCACCTCCCTCTCCATGGGAAACTTTGAAAATAAATTTAAATTTGTTTCTTTTCATACTTTTTTTAAAAAGTTTGAAATATCAAAATTTTGGATTTTTATTTCCATCCCCTTTGTTCATTTTGGCCACTAAGAGCAATACAATAACATCTGGGGTCTGGGAGGCGTTACCATTTTCTCATTTTTCCTTTCTTCAATCTAATTTTTTAAAAGTTGAGTAAATTTCAAAAACATTTAGCGAGGGAAAAACCCAAACAGGACATTTATTGTACTCGTTGCCAAAATGGGGAAAAGAAAGTAGAGGGAAAACAAAATGTCAAGCTTAAAAAAAAAGAAAGAAAATAGTTCCATTCTGAACCCCCCCCCCCCCCCCCCCCCCCCCCCCCCCCCCCCCCCCCCCCCCCCGTGAAACTGTTTGCAACTGACCTCATCAGCACTCAAATAATTTGGGCTGCCTGAAAACATGGTATTAAACTAGCACTTTTGGAACAGAAGCAGGGCTTCCTATGAAGTGAAAAACAGCTCTGAGAGCGGAGTTCAGTCAGGAGCTACTAGGCCTGAGGCCTGCATTCAAGGAAGTCTCAGAGTTCCATAAGTCATAATATGTAACAATAAAATTATTTCCTTTTATCTCTTTTAAGTTTGCTGACTTTACCTGATCACGTGTCCCCTTACTCTTGGAAGAGGGCAAACAAACAGGAGCATCCAAACTGCTCTCTTAAACCATGCTACTGTTTTACGGTTCATCACTGATGCTTTCCAAGTACCAGTGCAATGCAGTAGACATAAACGTTGTACTTGGTGCAGCAGCAGACGGGCACGTTCCTGTTCCCCTCCATCCCCACTTCCATCCTGAGAATTAGATATTTTATCCCCTGCTTCCCCAAATATCTGTACCTGTGCCTCTCTCTTTTAAAAGGCAATATTTTGTAACTGTCCATATTACTGGCTTGCCTAGCTAAAGAAATTCTGATTCAATTCCCAATCTTTCCTTAGTTTCATTTCACACTTCTCAGTTCTCGTGTTTGACACTAGCACAAATTGCTTTGCAACATCTCTGCCCTCTATTCCCTTTAGAATAAAGGGTCTCTCAGTGAGGTCCCATTTTTATCTGCTTTTATTTTATTTATTTATTTATTTATTTATTAAGAAAAGGGCCTAGTTGCTTTCAACTTTGAAAAAAAATAAAAGTTTTGTTCTCCTTTGCCATCCTATTACAATAAAGCGACCAATCCTGAGCACAATGTTCCAGTTACAGCATCATTTGTTCCTATGGCAATGTCTATCCTTCAAGCTGGGAGTGTGATTCCAAGATAAAGCTAACGCTAAAAAACAGACAGAGTGTAGCTGACGTGGTGCAAGTGGCCAGCCTCTCCAAATGTGCGTCTAGCATCTCAGACAGATACGTACGCAGGGCAGCTAGCTGCTCAAAATGCCCCAACTACACTCTAGTTTTAGAGCATTAGCTGGATGTAGGGTGACCAGACAGCAAGTGTGAAAAATCAGGACAGGGGGTGGGAGGGTAATAGGAGCCTATATAAGAAAAAGACCAAAAAATCAGGACTGTCCCTATAAAATCGGGACATCTGGTCACCCTAGATGAACGAGAACTAGCACAAGTATATCTCTTTGAGCTGAGAATCAGACTTTCAGTTCAAAGTGTGGACATACCTTACATGGTACTAAGATAATTTCCCATGTTCTGCTGTTTGAAGCACTGAGCTAAGGGTGTTGGATATTTAACTGATATTCCCTACATCATGTCGATCTTGGTGGGTTTCTAGAAAAAGTGGTGCTGTAGAATACAATAAAGGCCTGATTCAAAGCTTTTCAAATTCAGTACAAGTCTTTCCATTTACTTCAATGGCCTTGTGTACACACATCCCTTTTCTATCTACTCCTTGCTACCATACATTCCTCTACTTTAACTGGATTAGTCATCAGTCATTCTCTCTGGACCCCACTTTGGTAGGGCTAGGTTTTCCCTCCTTTACTTGTGCTGAGCAGTACCTTACTCCACAAGTAGTCCCACTGGTTTTAGTGGGAACATTTGAAGTATAAGTTACTATTCATACTGAATCAGGGTGCTACACTCTCCCCTTTATACATTAGTGATGCTGTATGATCCTTCTTCTATGCCAGCAATTTATAAAATGAGCTAGATCAGTTTTAGCACTGATTTGTTTAGTTCACCACTAGCACCTCATTCCATCCCTAACTGTAATTACTTCAACAGGACAAGATAGATATGATTATGTCCTTTTACCCTTCTCTCTCAATAAACGCTTCTATGTGGAAATGGTACTGAACAATTCTAAAGCAGGGGTGGAACTGAACTGATAAAAGTGGGTTTAAAAAAAACCAGGGCTGTCAAGCGATTAAAAAAAATTATCGCTATTAATAGTGCTGTTAAACAATAGAATAGCATTTATATACATATTTTGGATATTTTTCCACATTTTCAAATATATTGATTTCAATTACAACACAGAATATAAAGTGTACAGTGCTCAATTTATATTTATTATAAATATTTGTAATGTAAAAATAAAGGAAATAATGCAAATGCTTTATCGTAAAAGTTGAACTTACAAATGTACAATTATGTACAAAAAGTAACTCCACTCAAAAACAAAATAATATAAAACTTTAGAGCCTACAAGTCCACTCAGTCCTACTTCTTGTTCAGCCAATCGCTCAAACAATTTTGTTTACATTTGCAGGAGATAATGCTGCCAGCTTCTTGTTTACAATGTCACCTGAAAGCGTGAACAGGCGTTTGCATGGCACTGTTGTATTCGGCGTTGCAAGATATTTACATGCCAGATGCGCTAAAGATTCATAAACCCCTTCATGCTTCAACCACCATTCCAGTGGATATGCGTCCATGCTGATGATGGGTTCTGCTCGATAACAATCCAAAGCAGTGCGGACCAACGCATATTAATTTTCATCATCTGGGTCAGATGCCACCAACAGAAGGCTGATTTTCTTCTTTTTTTGGTGGTTTGGATTCTGTAGTTTTCACATCGGAGTATTGCTCTTTTAAGACTTCTGAAAGCATGCTGAACACCTCATCCCGCTTAGATTTTGGGTCAAGTGCTGTAGCTATCTTTAGAAATCTCACATTGGTACCTTTGTTGCGTATTATCAAATCTGCAGTAAAGTGGCCTTAAAACAAAAACATGCTGGGTCATCATCCAAGACTTCTATAACATGAAATATATGGCAGAATGCCAGTAAAACACAGAACAGGAGACATACAATTCTCCCCCAAGGAGTTCAGTCACAAATTTAATTAACACATTTTTTTAATGAGCATCATCATCATGGAAGCATGGTTTCTGGAATGGTTAAAGCATGAAGGGGCATATGAATGTTTAGCATATCTGGCATGTAAATATCTTGCAATGCTGGCTACAAAAGTGCCATGCAAATGTCTGTTCTCACTTTCAGGTGACATTGTAAATAAGAAGAGGGCAGCATTATCTCCCATAAATGTAAGCAGACTTGTTTCTCTTAGCAATTGGCTGAACAAGAAGCAGGACTGAGTGGACTTGTAGGCTCTAAAGTTTTACACTGTTTAAATTTTTGAGTGCAATTATGTAACTAAAAGCAAAATCTACATTTGTAAGTTGTGCTTTAACGATAAAGAGATTGCACTATGGTACTTGTTTGAGGTGAACTGAAAAGTATTTTCTTTTTATCATTTTTACAGTGTAAATATTTGTAATAAAAATATAAAGTGAGCACTGTACACTTTGTATTCTATTTTGTAATTGAAATATATTTGAAAATTTAGAAAAACAGCAAAATATTTAATACATTTTAATTAGTATTCTATTGTTTAAGAGTATGATTAAACCTGCAATTAATCAAGATTAATTTTTTTAATCATGATTAATTTTTGAGTTAATCATGTGAGTTAACTGCAATTAATCAACAGCCCTAAAAAAAACAAAAAAAAAAAGATTCAGTAATACCAAAGTATTGCAGAATGAGGCAAAGTTCAGAAGGAATCAATTCTGGGTAATATACAAGTCAGACTGTGAAGGCTAGGATTTGGGATATAGTTCCATAAACCAGAACACAGAGGATGACAGCTTCCTCTCCTGGTTCAGTTAGCACAATTACAAGAGACACTTTATCGATACTCTGAAAATATTTATTTTTTGCCTGTATGACCATAGCTCCTAGCCTTAGTAAGGAACTAAGAAAATGGAGGCCAACTATGCCCACATTGCGGGCACAGGTTCCAAAAAGGCACAGGAGTGCAGTGACGTTTGGGTTCATGATGACATACCAAGAATTAAAAAGAAGCTATTGACACTAACTTCATGGTGAAAATTGCCCCTTAATTTTCATATTTGTCCTGGGGCAGTTCATCTTCACTGTGGCCTGGAATGGTATGGTTATGAAATGGAACTTGGAAAAGTTTTTAGTTTCAGTTGTTATCAAAGATTAAGCAATTGACCATTTACCTTATATTCAAATAAAGGGTTTTTAATCAGGCTAATTACCAAAAAAGCACCAGCAAAAGAGAAACAGTGGTATTGGGACACTGGAAGGCCAGGTGCCAGCTCATGCCAACGCCACTGGGCTTCACTCGGCACTGACAAATGCATAGCTGGAAGCCAATCTGGCTTGCCTGTCCGTTATATTGTTAAAATAGATATTAGAGTTATAAGAAAGTGTTTAGACTTTATGAAATGCTTGTTGGATGCTGCATGTATTATCCTTACTTAAAATATCCCATGTTATAAGATAATATTTAAGTGTTTACTCTGTTAACTAGAAAAATGTTTGCTAAGATTGTAAACCCCCGCGAGCCAGGAGAGAAGCATGACCAAGTGTGAAATACTAGTTTATCACAAGCAGCGTTGTCTTCTCCCCAACAAAAGAAGGCCCATAGACACCAGTCTAACTACAGCGGAACATCAGTTAACAAAAGATTGTTGATTGAAAAGGATACGTATACAAGCCCTCATCCAGTCACAGCTTGAAGGAAGGAAATAAAAATTCCTGTTAAAGAGAAATTGTTATCACTATGCTGCCTGGGATTCAAAGAGAGCAATATTTCTAAGCATAAGCAAGGGATCCCCAAGCTGCTTAGCTTGGATTAGCCCTAAAGGACATATACAGCTTGCTTATTATCGCAGCTTGTATTATCTTTTGAAAACTAAGATTAACTCATTTGTGTGTTTACCTGCTTTAACCATGCAAATAACTTTCTTGTTTCTTTTTCTTATTTAATGAATCTTTAGTTTTTTTGAGGATTGGTTGAAAGCATTGTCTTTGGTGAGAGATCTGGGCGTGCAATTGACCTGAGGTAAGTGACTGGTTCTTTGGGGCTGGGAGTTCTTTGTTGTGATTTTCTGGGGTAAATGACTATCTATCACAAAGGCAAGTTTGCCTGGGTGGCAAGATAGACCAGAGTGCCCAAGGGACAGTCTGTGACTGCACAGTAAAGCTGTTATAGCGCTTGTAGAGTTCATACTTGATTGGTGAAATCCAATTATAGAACATAGAACTAACTTGGGGTTTGTGCCCTGCTTCTTGGCAGTCTGCCCATAGGTTGGCACCCATGTTTGTGAGTCACTCCAGACAGCCTGACAAGTGTTTTCAGCTTTAAGCCATTTGAATGCCTCCGGAGGGGTGCAACTAAACAAATGTATTTTCTTTTGGACCCTTAACACCCACAGTTCAGTATGATCTGGCAGCCTCCATTCTCCCTGACCTACAGATACAGTAGAGACTACAACTTCTGTAATGACTCTCCCAAAGATCTGCCCCTCCCTGAATAAAGATTGGCTCAGCCTAACAAGGTCAGGTTCACTAGTGTCTAAAAGACAAACCTAGGTCTTGACTGAGTGTTGGTGGTTGTCTTCAGCCTCTGGAACCCCTTTGCAGGAAAACCAAGCAACACAGCTACTCTGCCTCTGTTTCCCTCCTTCTTTGGTCAGCTTGTTGATTCTTTGTAACAAGCTCAGTCCTCTGGCCAGGTCATCAGTAGTCCTTTCCCTTCTCAGGGTGTTAAGAGTCCAATGCCCCAGAAGGCCAGTCACCTTAAATGGTCTAAAGCCTCTTTGAATATGGCTCACTTGTTCAAGGCCTCAATAACCCCTCCCCCCCTCCCCACTTTGGTAGGGAAACCCAGGCCCACGCACTCCTTGGGGTTTGAGGCCAGAGACCCTGCATAAAATGGCTGGCACCAATATTTCCTAACCCCTTATTCTTTCCCTGGCCTGCTTCCTACCACCTCTCTCTTGCAGGCTGTTCCTTAGAGCTACATACATGGTCCACAGGATCTGGTTGAGTGGTTTCTCACCAGTTTGTTGCTGGTGGCTCCTATTCTCAATAGCTCCTCAACCTCCCTAGCAACCACCCCACCCTTCTGATCTGCAGCCCTTTTATCCTTGCTGCAGTTGTGAGACTACCAATCAGCCCAAGCTGAGGGGGTAGCCAGTTTTCCTATTAACCATTTACTGTCCAAGACAGCATGATACTGAGATATGGCAGCTGTCCTCTAATCAAGACTTTGTGTTCCATGGTAAGGGGACCTAAATTCTGCCACAGAATCCAGGAACCTGGTGGAGATCTGGTTGCCCAAATAGGAAATTCTGCTGCAATTTGAGTTAAAATTTCTAAAATGGGGGAAGGGAGGTCAATGAATTAAATAGCAAATCAAATTATACAAATTAGCACAGCTGCTTCTGTGAAATAACTGATTTTAAAGTCAATTATGTTATCCCCACATATTCACTTGAAAGCCCACTGAGATCAAAGACCAGCAGACACCTCACACTGCTCCCTGGAAACACTATCGTATCTGTTGCATTTGTTTTCAAAGGGCTTCTTCGAGCCACAAGGCCTAGAATTTTTTTTTTTAAATGAAAAATGATATTCTGGAGCACAACTCTTTAGCAAGAAGTGAGTTCTGTGGCAACATCCATTGCTGCAGAATCAAAATATTGGTTATAGTGGGCTGAACTAAAACATCCCCAAATTTCAGGTCATTTGAAATCTATACTGAAGCTCTGTGGCTGAACCACATCCTTATTAACGAGCAGTATTTTCATAAGCTAGAGACAGATGAATATGTGCAGACAATCTACAGATAAAGCAGGTAATAACTAACAGACAGTCCTGGTCAGAACACAGAAATTCTCACAGCAATTGCCTTTTCTTTTAAGTTTCTGTTGCATTTGAATAGCTGTCAGGCACTCAAAGCTGCCTGGTGTGTCCCTTATTTTAAGTCCTGAATGTGCTCTGGGAATGCATTTACTCTCACAAAATGCATTAGCACATTTGTGATGAATCTCTTGAGAATTCTGGTACTCAACATAAAAGGCGCTTTCCAATTCTCACGCCTGATACTTTTATAATTATAAATGGATCACCACTCTTGCTCGTCATTATGGCCATAGCATAAGCTGTTAATAACTGCAAAGATTCACCTGTTACATGCTAGCTACATCAATTTTCTATTTAGTCACTACATCCCACATCATTATTTTTGTCCAGGAAACATAAGACACTTCTCATAAGGTAGAGGACATGGGGGTTCAAGTAAGAAAGTTGTTAAAACCATAGGCTTAAAGCAGAGCAGTTGCATATAAGGCAAATGACATTGTTACAAAAGGAGAGAATACGAAGTAAAAATGAAGCAATAAGGTTACTATAAAACAGTGATAGGCCCAAACATATGCCTAAATCTCTGTACAAACACAAGCTAATCATTTCACGCCACCTGTGTGAATTCAGTCATTAATACTGTCCTCTTTTGGGGAATGAGGGAAACGGAGTCACAAAATGTTTAAGTGATTTGCCCAGTGTCACATGAATGATTAGAAATCCAGAGTTTCTAGCACTCAGTCCCAAGATGAATCTTAGACTCTGCCTTCAGAGAGCCAAGGAAGTCTTCTGCTGCGTTAGGGCTTCTGTGGTCAGAAAGGCATAATCTGCTCCAGAGGGTGCAGTTGACAGCAGAGAGGGCACTATTTGAGTGTATCAGTATTTCAGGAGCCAGCAGATATCTATCTTAGGTACTTCTGTGACCCCCATTACCACAGTATCTAACCATTTTACAATCATTGGGGTATTTATCATCACGACATCCCTGTGAGTTGGGGAATTTACAGCTGGGGAGCTGAGGCAAAGAGAACCCAAGGGACTTGTCCAAAGTCACCCAAGAAATCTGTAGCACAGCAGAGAATTGAACCTGGATTTCCCCACTCCCAGTCTAGCACCCTATCCACTGGACCATCCTTCCTGGTTGACCTGTTGGATCCACATGGATCTTCAGAAAACAGAGGAGAGAGAGTGGGATTGGCTCTATGTTTCAGCAGGTAACCCCACCCTTGTCAGGAGTGCTAGGGAAATATTAGTAGGTCATGAAGGTGAAGAGAGAATAAGGGGAGGTAGGAGGCCCCTTGTCAAAGCTTTTTTGAATCTTAAAAAGCTTTGGGTTCAGTTCAGTGAAAGGCCTGATGTTCAGCATGAGTAATGGAACAAAATTGTTATGCTAAAGTACATCAAAGCCTTGATCTATACAGTGACTCAGTGCAAAGACAAGCCAAGCCTTGGTGGTCTTTTATAAGGGGATCAAATTCAACTGCTTAATCTGAAAAGCAAGCAAGAATATTATCGGACATTGTGTACACCCCAGAAACATTGTCCTTGTCTTTGGAAATTGCAGTTTAAAGCACGTGCACCAGCTTACAATAGGTAGGTGAAGACAGTACCAACACGAAAAAATAATGTGCTCAAGGCACTCTGAATAAAATTACCATCCGTGAAGAATACAGTTCTGGGTTTCCATTTTTAATGTGTCTGTACTTGTTTTCAACTGATTCAAAAAAAAAAATCCCCAAACCCTATAATTCCAGGCAGACACAGTTTCATTACTGGTAAAGGACACGGCTGATCTGACGCCAATTCATCATCTTTCATCTCCTTTATCCAATGCCAAGGTTGGACAGGGCCAAAGTTATGAGCAGATTCTATCCATGTCTGTTCAGAGCCACCATTTCAACCATTGGGGAGTTGCCTGGATGGTTTTATATACTGCATTATACTGTCTCCTTGGATATCAATAGCCTGTCTCGTGCACTCTTTCGCAGGTAACAATTTTAGGCAGTCTGTATGGGGTCATTCTAGCATCATGGCCAAACCATTGCAGTTGGTGCCTTTTGGTTATTGTAGGTCACACGCTGCACTTTCAGTCTGCTACAGATGTCATCATTTGTTAGTCTATCTAGACTTGCAACGCCTAGACTACGATGCAGGCACCTCATTTCAAATGATAGCATCTGGAGCAAAAGCTGCATTGTCAGTTCACCGGTTTTGCAACCATAAAGTAATGTGGGTACAAATGAGCATTGTATACAAT